>NW_024538558.1:1800000-2376242 GCF_016647635.1 Suillus subaureus
ACCGTCTTCGATAGCTACCGTGACCATGCGTTTACCATAAATATCTATAGTCCTTTAATGCCCTTTAGAAAAGCAGTAATATCAGAGTTGCATTCTAAATGCTCCTCGTTTTGCGAAAACACAGCTTCAAATGCTTCGTGTCCTTCAGCAGTCTACACCAAGTAATCAGCACCCACCAAAAAAGAAAGAAGAAAGAAGTACTTCTCCGTCACAAAAGTCTAGGTCTTCCCAGACCTCATCTTCTTCAGCTCGGATGGCAAGCAGCATTTCACGTCGCACGGCAGATAGACCTCCTTGTAAATTACCCTTGTCATCCGCAGCTTTTCGCGCAGACACTTGAACCTCTTTCACTTCAAGAGGTTTTTTTTCTTTCTTTGATGTAGTCTGTATTGGCGGCGGCTCATCAGGATCAGGCGGAGGACCATCATCAGAATCCTCATCAGAACCAGCATCGCCTCTCGAACGTCGACTCTTTCGAGACATGATATCCAAGTACGTTAGCGTCGGTCGAAACTGATGGGTTTCGCTGATGGGTTGCAGATGTAATTGACCTTCACGCACTAGATGAGACCGAACGGCATCGCCACAGACGGGGTGCATCACGGACCATTGCGAACCACTCCCAACATATACGCGCCCTCCTGCGGTATCAGTTCGCTCCGCATGCGCGCTTCGATCAACCGCGGCTCCTCTCCTTCCATCTGCTTCATCTTCCCAACATCCTGGTTTTTTTCACGGTCATCCTCTTGTCGAGCAGCACCAAGTTCTTTACTCCGTTCACCATTCCACACCTCTGGCCGCGGATCCACTGGTACGTGGATCTCTAATCTCCGCGTGATTGGCTTTATTCGTGCTCGAATTCGTTTTCCGCTGACTGCAGCAGCGGGCGGTGTTTGTAATGGACGAGAAAGAAGCGGAAATTGGTGGATGTGCACGTTCGGGCTGAGACTGTTTGAGTAGTGGATAGGCAGCACGCTTATGAGCTCGTCGCCGTCCATTGTAAACCCTGAGCCTTGATAGGCTAATCGTGGGAGTTTTGAATATTAGGCCTTTTAAATTTTAGGGACCGTCGGTCTCCATCGATGTCATCGGGCGCGTCTTGGAAACATGTACGCATCTCACTTTCCTTTCACAGCGCGGGGAGCGCATGTACAAGCGCCGTATACTACAAGCGCCCAAGTATCATTTCCTGATATATATAAAGTATGCGCGTTCCTCATCCTCGTATTGCGGCCTACGGTATTGCTGACTTCTCAGTATCACGTCCCATGGTGGCACTGGTCTCGGATGGTCGACGTGCATTCACCCAAGAGTCTCTGACTGCCAAAACAGCAAAAGTATCAGAAAGAACTGTTGCACAAAGTAACGACGCGTAAGGATGATGCATTATGATCTAGAGCTGCGTCTCACAAACATGCAGTTGCATTATGCATTTGTGACACATGACGACTGTCAGTGACTTCATCAGCTCAGCTTAATAGCAGTGCAAGTGAATTGGAGATGCAATGTCTATGTTACAATATGATTAACTTGTAATGAAGGTTGGTTGTCCAGATCAGGACGTGGTGATAAACTAGGTAAACTATCATTATATTGATGCCCCAAGAAAACCCTCTCCGTGAGTTTCGTATCGCTTCTATGACAAGATGAAATGTCATCAGGGAAATAATCGACTTCAGGCGTGGATGGATGAGTGGGTAGGAAGGTATTAGGGTGGGTTTCGACTGGGTGGGGAGATAATGCGTTGGAATGAGGATCTCCTCGCAGGGAACGGGAGGTTGTGGAGTCGCGTAGAGCTTCGGCATCGTATCGACAATTCGTCGGACAGCGCCGGGTGCGCACTTGGAATGAGCGTCCAAATGAAGACCTAGGAGCTCTTACCCTCCCCTCCGCTAAAAGTTCCGCGGTACTGCGGTCTGTACGCAAAGTATGATGCGAAGCGCTAGGCTGCTGTAGTAGGGCTTCGTTTTCGTGGCGGCGAATGACGCGACTAAAACTGTGGATCACAAGACACGAAATCAAGGCCCCTGCATCAGTGTGAGTTTTCAGAACACTGGATGTGGGTTGAGTGGAGCTAACTCACAGTCAAAGGCCATCCAAGCTACGTGATCGGCTGGGCTCGAGCTGTTAACACCGACTATAGTCATTATGACCGAAGCGACGGTGGAAGCGGTGATGAAGGTGGTATAGAATAACTGAATAAGCACGTAAGGCTGGAAAAGATTAACCAAAAAGACTGGCTTACTTCATCTCTCATCACTTCTTCAAACAACGCCTACTCGAGGCATATATCGACTTATGCGACTTATGGACGAGATGGCAGGGGAAGAGGGCCGACGAGGAATTGGGACATCATTGCAAGTATTTGGAAGTGTGGTGGAAACGTGGATTGTGGATGTACGAATGGGAGGAGGTTCTGTAGGCAGTAGAGGGATGGGCGGTCTAGAGGGGACATTCTCCGGATCACGCACTCTTTCACCAGTGCGAAACTTGGAAAGACCGCCCATGGGAATGCTCGAGTCACGGGAGAGAGACTGAGTTCTACGAGATCTTTGGGAAAATGGAGGATTATCTACGGTAGGAACATAGTCCCACCAGCCGCGGCGACTGTGAGTAGTCTTGTGACTCTCGATGCTCTCTTTTCGGGTGTCTAGATGGGGATCTGGGACGTCGTCAAGAGAGAGTGATACAGTAATTCTGCCCCGGACGGCGGAACCATGTGATTTCCAGACAGCATAAAGAACTATGATGATGAGTCTCGTTGGGATAAAGTAATACGTTTGGACTCACAGCAAAGACAGATGAATAGCGATTCGACGAATAAAAGTATTATGAAAGCATATGGGATGGGATTAGATGGTCGATAGCAGCGGCCTGTTTTTTATTTATTTAGTAGATGAAAGTGGGGATGAGGAAAAGTCAAAAAAGGCACCTGCAAGGCTGCGAAAACTGTTAAGTGATGCAAGATCAAGAGCGAGGAAAACAATTGCAGCAGTCCTGAGTGCAACCAAGACGACTAGAACTAAGCGAGAGTTGTCTAGACATCGGTAAGCCTTTACGCCTAGAATACCGGATATCTATGTAGAGTTTAGCCATGAGGGAACAATGAATGAATATAATTTGCAAAGCATACCAATAAAGATAAAGATATTCCTGCACTAGCGACCGTGATGCGCATGATGCTGATTACGTAATAAAATCAATTGAGTGTTAGTATTTGAAAGATATAGGATTGACAAACAGTTTGCAATCGAAATTGGGGTTGAATTGGGCGATAAGCAAGGGTAAGATGGAGACAGGTGCGAGAAGTTGACTGAGGAATAGAGTGTACAAGAGACTCTTCTTGCGAACTCTGCCTGACCATAAGAATGCAGCTGATAGAATTATATTCCTTGCGAATATGGTGAAGATGGATGCCATGATGATGAGGGCGAGATAAGTAGTAGAAAGGTCGTTGAAGAGTGGGGGTGCTACGACTGAGCCATCGCCGAGTAAATGGTAAACGGACTTGGTTGGTAGACCTGAGGAATCTGCTGCGGTTACTGTGATGAGCTGTACGACGACAGGGGACGGTGGTGAGTGGTATGTGTGCGTTGGGGGAGAATCGTCCATAGTACTACATGAAAGTGTACATGAGGAGAAGGATTGCTGCTAGCTATAGTCAAGCGACGGAAGTTTCTCAAAAAGTGTAGATTGTATTGATGACGGTCGTCCGCTCAAAATGCAAATGACAGCATTAATCCGATCACCGCACTCAATTTAGTATCCACCTCTAGTTACATACCCTCGGATTAAATTTCCGTCCTTTCCTTACATAATTCACCCGACATGCCACAACGTTACCCCGTTATCATCATCACTGGAACTCCAGGTACTGGAAAGTCAACCCATGCTCAACTCCTACAAGATGCCTCTCCAGTCCCTTTAAAACATATCAACGTCGGCCAATTAGTAAAAGATAGCGGCTTTCATCACGGGTTTGATGAACAATGGCAAACATACACCGTAGACGAAGACAAGGTCCGCGGACATCCAACCTCCACTTCTCTATCTCATTAGTCAATATTAGCTCTTAGACGAACTTGAACCATTGGCATCCGCTGGTGGAATAATTCTCGACTGGCACACTTGTGAAATATTCCCTGAACGATGGGCAGATCTGGTTGTCGTTCTACGCTGCAATCATACCCTGCTCTGGGAACGTCTCGAAAAACGGTGTGTACCCCCACCACAATCGAAATCAGCCCAGATCTGACGCGATCGCAGTGATTACCCTCTTAAAAAGATACAGGAAAACAATGAAGCGGAGATAATGGAAGTCGTCCTCCAAGAAGCCCGAGACTCCTACCCCCAAGAGATTATCGTCGATCTCAAAAGCGAATCTTCTCAAGACCTTGAAAATAATGTCGCAAACATCGTTGAATGGATAAATCAGTGGTTGAAAGATAACAGTCATGGCGATGAGGAAGATAACAACTCTTTCTAGCAATCGCGCAGTACGAATAGACTCCTGATTACGCCTTGCGCCCAAGCAGTCATTGACATCGGTACCGCATGCCTTTTATAGAAAGATACCGACTTCCATATGTTATATCAGGTCAGAGACTAACCTTGGGCAGCCTTTATTGAAAGTCTATCTGACAGAATAACTTACATAACTAAATCAAGGTCCATATGTACACATTAACATGTGACGTCACCCCACCTGAGTTGAGACCTCACTTATGCATACTCGGGAATGCAATGAGCTGCGAACCTGTCAAGAAGTGAAAGCACTTGCAATTCATGACAAATGCAACTGAGCGTATAGGTCGTTCCGGTCCGTGCATAGAGGTTCTCCTAGGAGTTATGTTTGGTCTCCAGATTCAGATTACCACTATCATACCTAATAATACAGTTCTCCTGCACCTGTGGTGCTACGCCTATTTGCAAAATGTATGTCCGAGGAAAGCGTTCGCGGAAGACACCCCCGCGGTGGACGGCCCGACGGTACCTTCGCACAGCCATGAACATGACTCGGAACATGAGGAGCTGCGGAACTACAAAAGAAAGTGATGATAGTTCCTGGGTCGAATCATTATACTATCAGTGTCAAAAGCAGGGCATAGCTTGACTTGACATGGCTGTATGGTCATGTGGATCTCGGGCGTGCGCATGACGTGCGGAAGCCCTGGTACACGTATCTTGGTGTATTGTGGCCCGTTTGCAGGAGGGCCAACCGGCCACGATACACTGAGTCGGTGCGCTCACCGCTCAGGCTCCATTACCCATATGTATGTTACTTACATAAGTATTACCAGCGGTTCTTTGGATTCGGTAGAGCATCGTCAAGAACTAAGATGCGTATCTCACCAGCGGCATCAACACGATCACGTGAATCCTTATAATAGCATGAGCTCCCGGACTGTTCGGATCCTGATAGAACAAAGATAGTCGTCAGTGTAGTTACGATAGCAGAATATGACACTGAAGCTTGAAGTTTGGACCCTCCTGTTGTTCCATAAACCTAAAATTTACCATCGCCAGATAACTGAAGACCGGTAAAAGAAGGCCCAGCGCCTGCAGTTATCTGACGATAGTAAAAACAATTTAGCTGAAGCGTACTAGCACCAGCATGCCCCAATCTGATAAATACGGAGATAGCATGCACTCAGAATGGAAGACGTGCCTAGTTGGGAATGGCCTCAGCTAGGTAGCACTGTCCATTTCAATGACGTAAGTCTGCCACGAGTCGTGTAACAAAAACTTCGAAGTTCGGGAGGGAATAGAGTGGTGAATGAGTGAACGAGGGTCAATTCGCTGCTCAGTGGTGATAGAAATTTAACAAGTACAGACCTGATTTTATATGTAGAGGGGCTTGGACAAGTCACAAACAAGGTAAAGAAAGGGAGTGGCTCAATGCGGCACAAAGGGAAGTTCATCGTCAGAAGAGTGTCAATAACTCCTTACAAACTTTGGTCCTGAGTAGAAACAAAGCGTCCAGAAAGGGATAAGTAGCTCCAAAAAGACAATGGGACGGCTGGGACGTTCTAAACCTAAGTTGGAGGACCGGGACGACAAATGTAATATCACCGCATGTACTGGCGTTCAGCTCAGGCAGGACATCCCGTTTTCCGTTCCGCAGCATCACAGCTGACCGCAGACAGGTAGACGATACCAGATTCATCTAAGTAATGGACGTAGGTATGTCACTTAGGACCAGGGCGACAAATGTGAGATTGTTGTGTGCTCGGGTTTTGAACTGAGACCAAATAACGACATCACAATTTTCATCCCACAGCACCTGATCGCAGACAGGTAGACAATATCAGATTCATGTCAATGATACATGTAGGCAAGTCACCAGGAGGGCACTGCCCACGTACAGGTTTCCTCACAAGTCTGGACCGACAACAGAGGAGTTCGAGGCCGCTATGGACAGCGAACAGCTTTGCACATCGCCGTCCTTCAAATGAAACATCATCGAGTTCGTCATGAAATGTACGGTGCAACCAGAATTGCCATCCATCCACCTTAGTCCGACAGCACACGGACATCGTGATCATTGTACTAGAACAGTTCCTGATTCCGGACCTTTTGATAAGTATAGGACACGCAACTTGTTCGCTGATCAACACACCTTTCAACATGCTGGAGATGCCTATTATGACAATGTGTGAGATATAGAGGGCCCGGTATTGCCTTGTGGTCTCTGATACATGAACAGTTCAAGATGGCGGTATACCACGTATACCGAGACCCTCGCAAGCTCAGCACTATTCGTGCGTCGAATAAGGATGGAAAGAGCTATCAAATAGGCTCCAGTCAGAATAGTGGGGTATGGTTGCGTTGGCACGATGAATTGGGGGCTCCATCTAAGTAATGTGTCTAGGAATATGCTGTACTGCGGGTGAAACAATTCAATTCAATGATAAGGTGTCAGCGCTGTCAGCGCGTGCATCAGATAGGAGCTGGAGAACGTGATTGTCTGGTCGAAACTGTCAGCCACTTGATTTGAGTGACGCTCGACATGTTCTTACCTACTGATGGTTAGTCGACCAGTGTTGCATGAGTAATGTAAGGATCCTTTGAAAGCAATCTGAAATCTGCCTTTATTCTGAAGTTGAAGAGCAGATGAAGTTCTGACGAACAAATTTCATTTCAAGTGCAAGGCAAATGCCGGGTTGTGGGAACCAGTGCCCTCCAATAACTTGAGTGTCAGATTTCTTCTCTTGGCATGACCTTGCAAACTAGGTGACCAAGAATTAATCAGGTAGGGTGAGGATGCACAGACCGTTTCAGCTTCGCTAATCATGACCATTTCCATGGCGCGTTGCAAGTCATCTCAATGTCCAAAGACCTTGAGCTGCAAATTTCCACACTTCGCAAATCCCGATGGGTCAACCTCTCTGGGCTCGTTGATTGTGCCACGAAACGTCTTTCGAAACCTACCTGCCAATCCATCCAACTTCTCGGAAGGGGCAGCTACAATACCGTCTACAAACTAGTCTTCGCCGATGACACCGAGATCGCCGCTAGCGTGTCAGCGCATGATGACGAGGACTTTAATCCCCAGGCCAAGATGTCCGAGATAGCAACCATGCAGTTTGTTCGTGCGTCCGGCTTGTATCCAGGTATCCTGGTTCCACAAGTCCACGCTTGGGACATTACATTTTCTAATCCAGCTGGTGCGCCGTATGTTTTCATGGACGTCATCCACGGACGAAAGCTCGACAGCCTCACCAACGATGACAATAAACTTTGCGGTCTGGATGGTATGTCAGATGTGCAGCAACTGGCCGTCACCAAAGCTCTGGCAAAGTTACAATCTACTTTGTCAGTACCCGTACCGTTTGGTACGATCGGCAGCATTACCCTTAATGATGAAGGAGGTTTTATCATAGGACCACTCTTCACTATCACACAGAATAACCTTGGGGGACCATATCAATCCCTCACGGATCTCTGGAAGGCCCGGCTGGAGCATGAGATCTTGCATGCTCTGAGAGAATGGTCCAGGCTTGAGACGGAGCAGCTTTCTCAATCCCTCTCAGAGCCTAAATGCACCCCTCGAAAATTTTCAGAGCTATTCCAACTTCTCTCCTCGCTTATACCTCATTTCGTCCCTCCATCGTCTTACCTCCCCTTGGTTTTATACCATCCCGACCTCGCACTCCGCAACATATTTTTTGATCCAATTGACGACACGAAGATCGTGGGGCTCATAGACTGGGGAGGCGCGCAGATTCTCCCTCTTATGCTCACCGCCAAGTTTCCAGACGACTTGAATTCGATCGGAGAGGATCCCTGTGAGAGACCAGGGATACCCGATGAAGGTTGGAACGCTGTCCCGCATGACTGGACTTCGTTCGGTGACACTTCCAAGTGGCCGAATGTCTTCCGGGGCCCAAACGATCAAGTAGATCTGACCATTCGAGCAAGCGCCATGATCAAGCGCTATTACCTCCGCCAGCACTTTGGTGTATGTTTCGCGCAGGAGAACCATGACAGATGTGGTGACAATAATCTTGGTCGCGCGATGTTATTCGCGCATGCACCGTATTATCTCAAGTTCCATGAAATCATCACGGGCGGCTGGACTTCTTTGGTCGATCATGCCGAGTGGATACGTGAGACATACTGGCGATTAAATGCGATAAAACAGGACGGTCGGAGCGCTGCATTGATTGTTGGTCCAAACGTCTACCGCAGCTCCATGGAGAAGCCAGTGTTTGACTTGAATATCTTCGAGGAGCAGTTCTCCGAAGATGTCCAAGATGGGGAACAGGAAAAGGACATGAATGTAGATAGTACGTGACAAGACTCTGTACAGCACGAAAATATCATACACCCTAACTGATCGATTCGGTCTTAGCATTCGTCATATCGCGTTATTGCTTCACCACCCTTGTTCTATTAAATTTAGCTGCGACATTTGCGATGAAGTTGGGGTACCCTACCTAGACCTTGATAGCTTTGATCATCTCGTCGATGATAGTCTTGGCGCTCTCATTCCAAGTAGACGACTCATATGTCACATACGCCTCTGTCCTCCCCTTCCGCGCAACGATTGTGATGTACGTTGGCGGTTTTCCACTCGTACACATCGACTTCGTTTGGAACGTGATGTCCGTTTTGGACTGTGACTTTCCGTCACCGTGCCAAGAGGTGTACTTCCCCATTCCATACGCTTTTTCAACATTATCCGGCTCTATGTTTTCCAAATACTGTTTCACTTGCTTGAGATCTTTCTTGGATACACTTTCCTGTAGGTGTCTGGGAAGTTAACGAGGGAGGGGGAGATGCGTTGGTATGGGAATACCTACGTTGACGTGGGCGGGCATGATGTTGGACGGTTCTTAGCGGCATCTCTGGCGATCTGAAGACGTACTTATATAGGCCGGGTTGCCAGGTGGGTTGCGCCCATGAGAATGGGACAGTGCCTTACACTGGTCACCAGCCCATCTAGCCTTCTGACGGTACCTTCCACGTAGCATGAACGGTGCTGAAACCGAAATAGGTCCATAATATGTACTGCCATTCTAGTACAGGCTATAATGTCATCATAGTATATTTACTCTCATTGCAATAAAAGCATGATATAGGAATTCCTGCCTTTCATCTCAAAGGGGAGGAAGGACATTAATGCGTGTTGCACATTTAATAGGTGGGCTGTTGAGTACTAGCAGACCCTGTGTTATAATTAGGCATATATATATTCTGTCAGATATGCGAGCTTCCGACTTTTGCACTGAGGGTAGTAGAGAAGCTTCTTGAAAAGCTACGTATCGAGCAAGGGTATGGACCTCAATGATGGTTCCATTATTCCGCATTCGTATGCATATCCTGTCGTACTAAACGGCGCTCTGCCGCAATAGACTGTCCCCGACACCTACTTATGATAGACAATTTATTAGTTTGATCAAAGTTTCATGATTTGTACCTCTGCATACAGTCTCTGCGCACTCTACAGGTAAAAACGGAACAGAAGGCACCAGACCCTTATAGTACATATCTAACATCGTGTTCGCTGTTCAGCATCTTACGGGATCACCAATCATCGCGGGCGCACGGTGAATCGGCTCGGCCTCGTTCTTCGGCCAGCCGAATCGGACATGCTCACTACAACAAGAAGTAGCTTGAAAGTTCTGTGTGTTTCAGCACTGCCAGAGACAGAAATTTTCAGAGGTGGGAAAGACAGAAGCACGATACCAGGAGTGGTAGAGAGGTTCATAATATAAGCAGTTATGGTTCAATGAGATGACAGAGCTTATGCGGCAGGCAAGATTACACGAGATCCTCAAGGACATTTGGAAAAAAAGTGGACATAGGCTGTCTGAATATAGAACAATCAGCAACAGCAGAAGCACGGCAGACTGACAACTGCAGCCTACCATCAGAGAAGTATCAGAAGACCGCGCATAAGGAGAGTTCAACGCCAGTGAGCGCAGCAGAAACACTGTGGACCCCTGGGTCCCTGTCGTTTAGGTGCCTACTGACCTAAGCGGTTTAGCGTACAGCTTGGACAAATTCATCGCCAAAACCCACTCCCACTAAAGTGAGTGTCGGGGATCCGCCTTGGTATACTGCCCCTCACCCTTTTCCGACCACGGTTTCGCGGTATCCTGGTCTGTGATGTTCCCCGTTTGATAATTGCAAGATCCTCGTTGAGCATTAAGAACGGAAGGAGAAGCTCGTACCTAGTTGGGATTGGGGCATGCATAAACCATCACCCCAACCACAATTAAGTAGTGCTGCCCATTTCAATGGTGTGATACCAAGTCTGCCACGAGTCGTGCGGCGAACTCGCGCGTTCGAAACGTAAAAGAATAGGTCGAGAGTGATGAGTGGGTGAATTGGGGTTGGGGCATACATGGTGCATCAGCTTCTGCACCAGCCTCAACTAGGCAGCGCTGCTCATTTCAATGGTGAAAGTTCTGCCACGTCACAGTAGCAAGAACTTAGCAAGTTCGGGAGGGAAGGGGGTAGATCGAGAGTGAGAAGTTAGTGACTCGGTGGCTGCTGGAACGAAAGGTACAGACCTGCTTTAATATGTAGAGGGACAAGTCACACTGAAGAAAGGTGAAGAAAGGGAGTGGCTCAATGCCGCGGCGGTACAAAGGGAGTCCATCGTCAGAGGAGTATCAATTCTACTCCTCAAAAAGGTCTTGAGCCGAAACAAAGCGCCCAGAAAATGATGAGTAGCTCCAAAAAGAAGCGAAGAAACAATGGAACGGCTAAGACGTGTACTATAGACGACAGTCTGAATCCTCGGAGGGCTAGGTCAATAAATGTGAGAATGTTGCATGGACGAGCCTTGAAGAAATCCAGCAGCATTTTCGCATTTTCCGCCCCGCAGCATCGCACCTGACTGCAGACAGGTAGACGACACAAGATCCATCTCAGTGATGGATGGGGACAAGTAAGAGTAGCAAGTATAAGCGACAACTGGCAAACCGGCCGTGGTTGAATAACTAATAACAATATTAATGTTGTGCAGACCCCAGCGCATGAAGAAACCCACCTACAACTTGAAACAAGACATATCATTAGACCTAACAGCACGGCGGCTGACAACGCAGCCAAGGCTGACGACCCCCAGGCCAACGAGAGAATCCTTGTGAGAGGCCGAGGATCCCCGATGAGGGTTGGAACACTGCCCCGCATGACTGGACTTACGTTCGGTAACACTTCCAAGTGGCCGAATGTCTTCCGGGGCCCAAACGATCAAGTAGATCTGACCATTCGAGCGAATGCCATGATCAAGCAGTATTACCTCCACCAGCACTTTGCTGTATATTTTGTGCAGGAGAACCATGACAGACATGGTGACTGTAATCTTGGTCACGCGATGTTATCCGCGCATGCACCGTATTACCTCGAGTTCCATGAGATCATCACGGGCGGCTGGACTTCTTTGGTCGATCATGCCGAGTGGATACGTGAGACATATTGGCGATTAAATGCGGTAAAGCAGGACGGTCGGAGCGCTGCGTTGATTGTTGGTCCAAACGTCTACCGCAGCTCCATGGAGAAGCCAGTGTTTGACTTGAACATCTTTGAGAAGCAGTTCTCCGAAGATGTCCAAGATGGGGAACAGGAAAAGGACATGAATATAGATGGTACATGGCAAGACTCTGTACAGCACAAAAATATCATACACCTGAACTGATCGATTCGGTCTTAGCATTCGTCATATCGCGTTATTGCTGCACCACCCTTGTTCTATTAAATTTAGCTGCGACATTTGCGATGAAGTTGGGGTACCCTACCTAGACCTTGATAGCTTTGATCATCTCGTCAATGATAGTCTTGGCACTCTCATTCCAAGTAGACGACTCATATGTCATATACGCCTCTGACCTCCCCTTCTGCGCGACGATTGTGATATACGTTGGAGGCTTTCCACTCTTACATATCGACTTTGTCTGGAACGTGATATTCGTTTGGACTGTGACTTTCCGTCACCGTGCCAAGGGGTGTACCTCCCCTGTCCATACGCTTTTCCAACATTCTCCAGGTTGTTTCATACTGTTTTACCTGCTTGAGATCCTTCTTGGATGCACGTTCCTGTAGGTGTCTGGTAAGTTAACGAGGCGGAAGATGCTTTGATTCGGGAAAACCTACCGTGACTTCGACGTGGGCAGACCTCTTCGCCGTGCCACTTGGACCATCCTGGGAGGTCTGCGCTGTCACGATCACGGTCGGTCGGTCCTCTGCTGTGGATGGTAACGTGAAGGTACCACCCATGGACATAACCGGCAAGGAGAAACTTGGGCGGTAGTCACCGAGGTTTGGCTGCATGAGGGGAAGCGGTAATGGGGGGATAGGATCTGCGTCTGGCACTAGATCGCGAAAGTCTTGTTGGATCTCAGGACGACCCATACCACGATACAATGGCATTGGGGGGTAGGGAAGTCTACGAGCTTCACGAGAGAGGTCGTCACTGCGGATATCGAACTGGGATGGGTCATGGTCGCGGTGTAGATTGGGGAAGACGTCGGAGTTGAGGCCTCTGAGGTCCTCCGAGTCATGATTGCCGGAGAGCACTTCACCATCGTTAGCGATAGGCTGCATCATGTAAGCAATCAGGCAGACAGTCACGATTCATATGGTCAAGTCATTCAACGTGAGCTGAGATTTCTGCAATAGGAAACAGTTGATCTACGAGACGGTAGCATTAATTTAATGCGGAACGACTGCGGCCTGTGAGATTGTTGCATGGACGGTTTTTGAATAAATCCAGCAGCATTTTCGCATTTTCCGTCCCGCACCATCGCAGCTAACTGCAGACGAGTAGACGATACCAGATCCATCTCATTAATGGATGTAGACAAGTAAGAGAAGCAAGTATAAGTGACAACTGGCAAACAGGGTGGTTGAATAACAAACAACAATGTTGTGCAGACCAGGAAACCCACCTACAAACAAGGATCGCTAGACCTAACGGCATGGCGGCTGACAAGGCAGCCGACCTCCAAACCAACTTGAACTCATTGACTGTGAAGAGACCGTTGTACGAGGGAAGCACGCAATACAAGAGCTGGAGATATTCCCCAGAACAACTGGAGCAAGTTCGCACTTCCCTCAATGCTGCTGCAGTAGCGGTCATACGGGATACTTTTGAGGCAGATGAGGTGCGAAACCCACTTTCTGTCGTTTTAATGCCTGCCCAATTAATTCGTTATAGCCTGGATCGTCCGAGGACGTGTTGTTCCTCAATGCAAATGAAGAGCAACTCCTCGTGAAACTCTACATCACCAAGGTCCCTCAGCTATGTGGGCATTTTCGTTTCCCTGAGGAAGTGGAGGCGACCGCTATCAGTTACTTGAAGCGGTTCTATCTTAAAAACACTGTGATGGACTGGCATCCAAAGAATGTGATGTACGTTCGCGTGTTACACTAGTGGTCTCCCTAATGACTTGATGTTCTTTGAAGGCTCACCGCACTATTTCTTGCCACAAAGACCACCAATAACCCAATTTCATTGGAGTCTTACACTTCTAACATCCCGAAAACGTCCAGCTCAGACGTTCTTGACCTCGAGTTCTTGGTGTCTCAGAGCTTGAATTTCGAGTTTGCAGTTTGGCATGCCCACCGGGCTCTCTGGGGCATTTGGCTCGACCTTCAGGTAACCATGATGTCTGACATCATTTCCGCGCTAAGACTCACGCAATTACAGAGTCTGCCCGACGTACCCGAGGACCTCCGACCACAGGATATCTATGACATCGCCATCAAACACGTCCGGGCTTCCCGCTTTACTGACGCAGAACTCATCTACACCCCCTCTCAAATTGCCCTCGCTAGCCTGACTCTCGCCTCGCCAGTTCTCGCAGAAAAATGGGCTGACTTGAAAGCGGTAGCTGGTGCTGCGCAACCTCTTTCCGCAACCCTTGACCCTACTCTCGAATTGATCAAATATATCATCATGCAGATGGGACATCCTCCTGATGTGGAGGCCGTTCGCGAGGTTGATAGAAGATTGAAGTTATGCAAGAATCCAGAGAAGGTTCCTGGTAGCAAGGCATATATTGCACGGCAAGCAGCTGAACACCGACGAGCGGAAGAGAAACGCAATAAAAAAGCGGAAGACGTTAGGAGAGCCGGCACCGATGGTGGAAATCCATTCGGGAGCGAACTTAATGAAGATGAAAAGGCAAAGCAGCTGGCTGAGCTCGATGACGACGATGATTAGGATAGGACTATGCAGGACACCTCAACGACTATATGATTTTTATATTACGATGTGACCCTCGAGTAAATTAATACAAGCGTCATCTCAGATAACATATGAATCCGAGAATGCAGAGAGGGATGTAACGATCACTGTTGGCTACACATTGACCCCCTCAGATCATGACCTCGGAAGGCTAACTGGGAGGCTTCGAAAGAGCCGATACCAATATGTGCGGAATAACTACGTTCCCTGTGCTGTTGACAGATTTGGCATGGAGGCAGACGAAGATCTGCATGAGTGAAAAAGTGAGCTTTAGTGAGGACATTGACCTAAAGCAAGGACCGTGAATAAATGTTTCCATCGCATTCATGGTTATCGATCATCAAGGGATGCAAATCGACGATGGAGGTTATCACAACGAAAGCGAAAATGGCCCGAGACTCGAAAAAGCTGTGTGCAGTCCGACCATCTCGCAGACTTGTGCCGGATGTCTGATAGTGAATACACGGATATCTTCTTGCATGTAACGCTACAGATAGAGCAACCACCGTTCAAAAACCTGGAAAGTATTGAGACTAGAAAAATAAATAAAACGAGCAAATACATACAACATTCGCAATCGAAAGGACACAGTGATGTGTCTGGGGCCGGGTGAATGTTGAATGTTAATGGGAGTAAGTGCGCGACATACCTCCTCCGGTATTGGATATACCTAGCTCATCTTCCTTGTATATGTTGAAGCCATCATCAGTTTTTCGTCCTGGCACGGCGTTAACGAATTTGAGATAGCAGGACAAGATGAAACTTACTAGGTGCAGAACCCCTCGAATCCTTGAAACGGTCTTCGTCCTCTTTGTGCATCTCGTGATGAACCTTTTCACGCTGTGAAGCAACTGAGGCATCCAACTTTGGACGTTTACTACTGCTGGAAGATTTGAATGACGGATCTACAATAGTCTCGGGAGGTGGTCGTTTTTTCAGTGTTTTTGATTCTGAAGATCGACTGATCTCCTTTGTTTTATCGCTGGTGGGAGGTCTGTCTTTTCTTTTCTTTCTTTTCTCCTTCTTGACGGATGGAAGGGGAGTAAGTTCCACGGCTTTCGCCTTTCCTTTGGCAGCAAAAATGACATCTATTTCTGATGTAGGCATGGAAGAGGATCAAGGTAGAATCGATGGGGAAAAAATCAGAACTATTAAAATATTGTCACACATCACAAACGTCACAGATCATATTTATCCGAATGCTTCCGAGTTGATCAACACGTTTTTGTTTTCTGGTGGATGGCCGATGATCATGCGACCATGAGCGAGAGCGTTAGGTAGTTGAGGGATTAAAAATTGAATGAGTGAGCCATATGAAAGACGATTTTACTGCAGTCACACCCAAGTCATGACTAATAGCTGTGTCGACTTGAATTTCCTGATTTGTTGAGTGCTTTCGTTCGACCGCCAACGAGTATTAGTTCAAGCAGGTGAAAGTCCGTCTGTGCCATACTCAAATAAACTCCTGAACTATGTTGTAAGTTTTCCATTTCCTTTTCCCACTCTAAATCATCATTCCCGTTCTGCTAACAGGCCCCAGTCTGCACAGCAAATCAGACCTCAGCAGACCCATCAATCTCAACAACAACAAGGAAATGTCTCATTCATCCCCCAGAATTCACCTCAAAACTTTGAGACAGCCCAGTACTTCACTAGTACTCTTGATCTCAATGCTGCTGCAAAGCAAATGGCAGCCATGAGTGCTGCAGGAGTCCAAAGACAAATGGCAAACGTCAACGGCCGCTCGTCTGCGTCTGTTAGCGGAGTATCTCCGGGATCATATCTCGGCGGAATGTCATCCTCTTATAACCAACCAAGCGGCTTTACTGGGCCACCTCACGATACTACAAATTCGATGCAATTCAATCCCACAGCTTCGTCAGGTCAATCAAATCCCCAAGGTATCTACCCTGCCCAACAGACCACCAATGCCCCCCCAAATCCTTCTCTAAACGCACCCATGTCTCATCCAAACTTCACCGCATCTGATGTTGCCAAGCACCGACAGCGAACTTTCCTTACAGGATTGGCCAGCGCCCATGCTTCTCGCGTTCCCTTGCCGCCGGCTTTAACTGGAACCCCATACCCACCCGGTTATGACCCTACAAATTCGCAATGGAAGTATTTGGATTGCCCACCAGGTCAGCCGGGTGTCATCCGCTTGGGCGGCAAGGACATTGATCTCCTGAGGTTATGGCAAATTGCAACTCAATTGGGAGGATGGCAAAATGTTTGTTCATTCGTACTCTATCAGTTTCGCATACTGAAACATGGCATCGTAGATCACACAACAACAGAATGGCTGGGCACAGGTCGCTCACCAGTTCGACCTGCCAGAGTACCTTCCTCATCTATCGAATCCTGGGCAGCAGCGCCCCGTTGGTCAAATTCTGGGACATTTATACGCCGCCATCTTAAAGCCATTCGACGAGTTTTATCGTCGTAACATGCAGGAGGGCAACCGTAGGGCAATGGCAGCTGGACGCCAACCAGGCCTTAATACGGGACCTCCCAACGTGAATGCGGGGCCTGGTGCACCTCATGTAGGATTACAGCCAGCCCTTAATACGGGACCCCCCAACGTGAATGCAGGGCCTGGTGCACCTCATGTCGGATTACAGCCAGGAACAATTGGCCCAAATGCAATCGGCGGCATGATGGCACAGCACACAGTTAACAATCAAAACTCCACTATCAGCCCTGCCTCTCAGTCACAGCCACTACCACAAAGTCCTCATTTACGCCAATCTTCTGCGCCTAATTTTCAATCCCCCGCCATTCCCTCAGATTCCACGCCTCAGGCTTCATCGCAGCTCAACACTTCAATTTCTGCACCCCAGCTTATGAAACCAACACCGGATACATCTGAACTAGAAACCCAAGGGACGAAGAGAAGACTAGAGTCCGAAGAGGCAGAAGGGAAACGAGCAAGGCAAAAGACAGGTATTTCTCAAGATATCATTCTTGTTACTCAGTGAATCTTATCCGAGCTGCTATAGATCCGCCAGATACTGTGAGTGAAGACTGGTGAATCTTCAAGCCCTCGAATTGATTTTTTCCACAGACCGAGACTACTAATACCACAACACCACAAGGATCCGTCCCGGGAGCTCCCCCCTCGCGCACACAATTTACGAGGACAAAAGTCGAGTACATTCCCCTGTCACGCGAAATTGATTTCACTGGCGGCCGTGATTTCAATGCGCTGGAAGAGGATTATCTTCGGTCTCAGCGGCGGCCCATGCGTGATATCAATGAGTGGGGAACGGTTGACATTGAAGCCCTTACAATGTCCATCCGATCGCGATTGAATGCCGAGCTTTCCTACGCTTTAACGACAATCACGTTGTTGTCTACGATGCGGGGTCCAACCCCTGGGTCTGGATTTCCCATTTCACAATGCACAGATTTGCTCGAGGAGGTGCTCGACCTACTTGAGGAGGAAGCATTTGGGTCCACCCCCGACATCACGGATTATCGGCTGGGCAATGGTGCTGAGATGGTGCGACATCGGGCGCTTGTGGATGATGTTTTCGAGAAGGAGTCCATGCTCTTTGCAGGGTTAGAAATCCGTGACCCTCAGTATGAGACACGTGGTCCAGGGCACCGTGCAGGCAATATTGTGCTCGCTGTGACTAACCTCATACGAAACCTCTCCGTCACCCCAGACAATATGCCCTGTCTGGCCAGACATGAACGCACACTCGATCTTGTGCTGCGTGTTTGTGGTATCACCGTGTCATCAGACGGAATACCCAGACCAACTTCACCGGCACTCGCTCTCTCAGATGTGATCAATGTTCGAAAAGATGCGCTTCACATTTTTGGTAATCTATCGAATTATATCGTGTTCCTGAATCCTAATTCTCCGTCGAACACAACGACTCTCACTGCGAGCCGCATCCTCGAAATCATCGCGTCTATCCTCATAGAGCCCTTCGACTCAGTTCCCCCTACACAATTTCTCAAACAAAGTGGGGTTCCTTTCCCGCACAGCAGACCATCATCTATTGCCGACCTTGCCCTCGACGTTTTCACCCGCCTCGGTCAGCTGGACTCTAATCGGCAGGTTTTCTCTAGGGTCATGCCCCAATCTCTCATTTGGCGATTATTGGAGTCTCTCGTTCATCGTCTACCAGTAACAGACCTCGACTTTGCTTTCCTCGGCCGGGACCCATGGCTATCTTACTTGGAAAAGTCAATCATGGCGATCTATACGATCGCATTCTTTTCTCCCCCAGAATTAAAGAAAAAGATCAAAACGGATCGCCCTCTGTGTTTCTCACAAGTTATGATTCGTATAGTGCAACGATTCGTATCAATGGGTGGGAGCCAAGAGGTGCGCCAGTGGCACCTTGCCGTTGCTCGCAGAGCGGTAGAAGCCATGAAAGTGGTAGATGAAGAGGACGATGCTTTTGACACCTCGCAGTCCACTCAAACTACGCTGGCATTTGGCATGGGCTTTATTGATGGTAATGATTCCGGTATTGAAAAGGGTATAGGGTTGCTTGCTAGCCGCCGGGACGCTGCTTGGGAATTGTTGATGCGAGATCTGGATCCTGTGATGTTTTCGGAGCTGGAGAGTTTGATGAGAGTTGAATGTTAGTCTTTTGCTAGCTTTGCGGGACGGTACTGTTGGTTGTAACGTCTTGTATACTAACTCCAGCGTTCTGTACATTTTGCTGTCGATACTATTGTTATGTAACTCTGGATATCCATGTCAACTGTCGAATTTGTTGTACAATCCTTCCAGACATTTGATCTGTCTCTGACTCCCAACGTTATCAGTGGAGGGCTCTGTCGATTTCCCATCTCCAAAAACCTCTGCCCGGCGGCTACACTCATGTTCAGGCCTTTTCAGTACCATCATTTGACACCTTATTTGTTAGAGGCTCATCAAGCTGTCATTCAGTTCTCACTGAGCCCCTTTTTCCATTATGCATGCCACCTCGGCGGGCCACTCCTGCACGGTGTCTTGAGCTTTCCGTTATGGGGTATTCTAGAGTTTCACGTTGACCTCTCTGTTGGCATCTCAACTCTGTCTGGTGCCCGGGTCTTGCTGCGGTTATCGAAAATGAATTTTTATTCCTCCTCGACATAGACATAAAACAGGAGTGCACACAAACTACACACATCACAATGATTACTTATCATGACTGTTTGCCATTTTCAATTCTTCCAGCCTCGCTGAAGCCGCATCGATGGACATTCCTTCGGTCGTTGGCTCCTCCAATGCAACCGAGGGTGGCTGGAAAGCTAAAGGTGTGGAGGTTACACCATTTTTCCGACTGTCAGACTCTCTCTGTCCTTAGCTTGCATAAGTTCTTCTGGCCTCCAACCCCATTAATGACATTGCCAATTTTCGTTTGGTGGTGAATCCTGACGGTTTTTGTCAGTTCGCCGAGAATTTAGGTTGGCACGAACGCACCTCGGTGATGTATCTTATGTTTCTGAGACGACTCTGGCGAGGCGGCACGGTGAATCCCTTTCGATGGACAGACTATCACATAAAAAGGAGATTTCGGCGCAATGAGTGGGTCTAAGATGGACCTCTGAGGATCTATACACCGCAAAAATGCTGTCAGCAGGTTTCGAACCAACTCCGAGAGGAACAGATTTTGACTCTGTTGTAGTAACCACTTTGGCCAGGACAATGTTGAGATGAACCTTTGAGGGACTGTCCATGAGTGAATCTTCAAGGCATGTTCCAATAGAAAAAGCCTTGTCATCGGCAGGTTACGAGCCTGCACAGTGCAAGAGAAACAGATTTCGATTCTGCTGTGGTGACCACTCGGCTAAGATGAGTTATCATGAGCCTCGCCAGTTGGCATGAGCTAATGTTATGAAGGTATGTTTTGATAGAAAAAAAACCTTTAGTAAGGAGGTTTCAAACCTGCACATTGCAAGAGCAACAGATTTTGATTCTGTTGTGGTAATCAAGTTGGCTAAGACCGGTTGAGATGAGCCTCGGACAAACTATCCATGAGTGAATGTCAAGGTATGTTCCGATCGAAAAAAACCTTGTCGTCAACGGGTTTTGAACCTGCGCAGTCCAAGAGAAACAGATTTCAATTCTGTTGTGGTAAGTAACCACTTCAAAATGGCCAGAGAAGAATTTGTCCATGAGCGAATGTCAAGGTGTGATAAAATTCATTGGCGGGTTTCGAATCTGTTGACTTCTCAAGTGAAATCTTTAAGGGACCACCCATGAATGAATATTCAAGACGTGGTAAAAAGAAATTAAAAGAGCTTGTTGAGCAGGAGGCTGACAGGCTGACACGCTTACCATTTGGCTTGGCTTGGCTGGTCAAGATGGACATCTACGAGTCGAAGAACATCATGCATTGATAGTGAAATCACGTAGGATCAGTATACGTAGTCGTTTGCCAACGCAAAATGAAATCAACTAGTTTGCGTTTGAACACGATACATGCAGGAAGTAAGCGAGTCGGGGTTGGCGCTGTTACGATACAATTATTTTTGAACTTTCTGACTTATCTTGTTTGGGCTGTGCAACCTTGTCCGAGTAATTCACGCATTAGGCTCTAGTAGCTAGCAGCTTGGTAGAATCTCACATCGTCTCTCACTATCACTCTAGATCTCAGAAGAATAGAGAGAGGGCAATTGGCCTCACATTACATGGCGTCCTACACGGCGCCTCCGCCAAATTACTCTCCAGTATGCCCACAGGATCTACCTGGGGCGCTGGACGAGCCGATCTCTGGCCTTCAGATCTTCATCATCCCGGCAGCAGACACGTTTGCCTTCCAAAAAGGTTACCTAGGAGCCGAAGGAGAGCGCGCCGCTATTGAGGGAGAAATCCATGTCAAGGGTGCACAGCCAGGCCAATGGAAATATGTGTTAGTGTGGCTGTTTCTCATCTATCCCGAGGAACTCACCACGGTACAACAGCACCGTGGCTCTTCATGTCGTCGAGTCTGCGTTTGGCCAGGAAATCGAGCTAGGAAAATCAGAGATAAACCTAGTCTCGTTCACGGGGACGTCCGACTCGATGTCATCTTCAACGTCATTCGCAATACCCCTGACATCTGATGCACCCCAGTGTATTCATACACCTCATTCATCGCTGGAATACGCACTTACGGCAACTTTTCATCCTACGAATTCGTCGGAGCCACTTGTATCAAGAAGGATTATCGTGCATACGCGACGTTACACTTCGCATTCTCATGCTGTAGATACACTGCCGGAAACCCACGTCCTAGAAAATCCTTCCCGTGTCGAGGTTCAAGTTCCTCGCACAATATTCCGGGCTGGAGAATCCATCCCAGTCTATGTTACTGTGCCTCCGCCAAGTAGGGAACTTATGCTGCGCGAAGGACTCAGGCTTCGAAACGTAAAAACCGAGATTGTTCGCATCGTGAGTCTGAAAGGGCAAGATGATGGTGATATCCAACTCGGTACGCCCTATGGCCAATCCATAACGGACTTGTTACCTCAGGATGGGCCTTCATCGGTGGCACCCACTCCCCCTGCGGAGAAGCCTCCGATCACTTCTCCTGGATCGGTCCTATAGTACAGTGACTTCTCGCTCAGGTGCATCCTGCAGATTTCACTCCTCTCGACCTGTGCGGCTCCGTCTCATCTTGCATCAGGCTTCACCATCTGCGTCACCAGTAGATTACCAGACGAGTTTGCCAGAAGGTGACTACAACAGCCTTGACAATGATTTGCAATGCATCTCCATCACGCAATCTACTCTCCTACACTCAGTCTCTTTCCTTCTAAATGTCCACATTTCATTCGTGGAAACGACCAGTAGGACCGAACGGCTTATGACTATCCCCATTCCATTAACTATCATCCCACCCCCAGCGCCACTGCCTGAAGTTGAAGAATGGGTTGACGCTGCGTATCAGAAAAAACACGACCGTCCCCCTTTGAGGACAGTTCGACAAGAAGATCCAGAGTCATCGATTCCCTTGTATCAAGAAGGAGAAGCGGGTCCAAGTTATTCTCAGAACGGTGCCCCTCCCCCTTTTGAAGACCGCGACATACCACCTCCACCATTCTTCCATTCTACGCCTTCTACGTCCAATGCTCCGCCAAGCTTCCAGGAATCCGAGTCTGAAATATTTATTCCTTCGGACACAACGGACCAGGAGGTGCCTGCAACTATAGCACTCCGTATCATCGGCGAGGGAATCCTGTTTGGGTTTGCTGCATCGGAGCAGTTTGATGGTCATTCGGATACGATGCACCGCTCGTCAACTCCGCCCCCTTCGGTGGAGATGGCAGAGCGAGATGCAGATGTGACGGGATTTGCGAATTTAGGAGTTGAACCCGTCCGAGTTTTTGAGGCTCTGAATATTGTCTCGGATGATTGCACCCCTCGCTCTGGAGGTGAACTCCCTCCTCCGCCACCTGCGATGGATGATCCGTCAGACCCACCTCCTTCAATAGATTCTGACTTCAGGTCGCCCTCGGTCCGGGTCCCCGTACAATCTCACTCACCCCCCCTCGCCCATCAGTCATACAATCAAACTCCTGCGACTCATGATTCTCTACACCCTCCCAATGACATCTTAGATCATTCTTCCTCACATGGACATGCGCCACCGCCTTATCTTGTTCCTGGCAGTGATCCTGACCAGGAAGAACATGTGACACGACCACCTCCGTATATGGATTTGGTCCCCTCTTCATCGTATTTGAATAGCTCACTTCACTGAAGGGACTTTAAATTTGTTACCATTCCAACTTGTGCATCTCTTAGAACCTACTGTTACCTCAAATGTGCTCTGCTGCAACTGTATTTATAAGTTAGCTTCGAACCGTACCAAGTCCAATGTTTGTGTTGCAGATGGATTAAAAAAGCAGATTACATATGAAGACCAAGGCAACGGTAGCCGCGTAGATGGCAAAGAGAGAGGAATAATAGGTGTGCAAATAGAAACGAGACGGTCGCGAAGGTTGAAGGTGTGCAGTCCAAATAATCCATAGTGACACGCTCAGCAGTTGCATCCGTCTTTCTTGGACTGTTGCTCCTCGAGGTTCACTTCTTCTCTGGCCCCACCGGCTCGCCCGCCCGCACCACCAGATCGACCTGCACCACCTCGTGTGGAAGCCAGAATGTGCTCGATCGGTATTTTCTTCGCTGAATTTGATCTTAAGCAGGAGTTCCACGTTAGCGCAATTAGCGTACCTATTTCTGTAAATATCTCGACAATACCCTCGCCAGTCTTAGCACTGGTTTCAAAGAACAACAAGCCAGCCTCAGTAGCGTAAGCCTGAGCCTCCTCACGTGGCACCTGTCGCAAACTCTCTGGCTCGCTACCACTAGCGCTAGGACTCTCCCCAGGCGTGGCTGTAGCATCATCCGCCTCATCTTCAGACTCGGATGACGGAGTGGACCCAGATAACATAGCAGATGTTTGTACGAGATCAATTTTGTTGCCAGCCAGTGCGATAACGATGTTGGGATTTGCCTGTCTTTGAAGTTCCTTTACCCATGACTTCGCCTTCTCTAAACTCGTTGCTTTCGTCACGTCGTATACGACCACTGCGGCTTGAGCATTACGATAATACATGGGCTACATTCACGAATCAGAGCAGGTGGTAAAGCAGTGCTCGGGACCTACAGCGAGAGAGTGGAAACGTTCCTGGCCAGCAGTATCCCAAATCTCGTATCGCAGGACGCGGTCTTCGAGGCGGCATTTCTGAGTCAAGAATGCTGCACCAATGGTGGGCTCCTTGTTTGCTTGGAATTCGTTCGAGACCTGAAAAGCGGTTCAGAGGTAGCAATGTACGAAAATAGACACCTACAAAACGGAGGACTACCGAAGATTTGCCAACAGCGGCCTCACCTATAGATGTGAATCAGTTCTCATTCATTGGCAAGGAAGAGCGAGGGCGGAAGATATAAGAAGCCAGTTTGATAGCAAGTGTGAATAGCGTCGATGGTACTTTTAGTGCTAGCTGAGAAGACTTACCGAGAAGAACCAGCTTGACTTGGACAGACCTATCCACGGAGCCTGAAGCAGCATCAGCCATTATTATGATGTCGACGTTGTAAGGAAATATAGACACTGCAACTTGAAGGAAAGAAGCAACAACTCAGTACTGCTGCGTTTTCCGGCTTTGTTTACGTTTGTATTCAGATCTCACACTGTCAGCCTATGCATGCATAGGAACGTTCGACACTACATGTACCGTTCAACTATGTACCATAGCGAATGATCTCGAAGCACTTTGTCTGGCGTCAAGATTCATTTCTACTTTGGATAAGGGCGCATAACTGAACAAAGAGGTCAGCGCCTACATCTCATATTAACCTCAGCTGAGGTTATTTCGATTTCTGCTTCCTCGGTGCTGGAAAATGCCAGGGAAAGCATACAGGTTTCGCACTCAACGCAAGAGCGTCGTAGCATGAGCGTATTTTCTCGACGTGTCAAGCCCCGCCGGAAACTGGTCGCTTGTTGCTCTTCGAAGCCACAGCAGGCGAATGCTGGTTTAATCGAAATACCAAGAATAAGTTGATTTGGTAGATCTTATCCTTGCTTCACAGAAACTGCATACATTTGCCGTCAGGGTCATGCTGCAACATGTCTCTGACAAGGACATTGTGTATTCAATAGCCGTCGGTATTGTTGCCACCATTGCCATACGTGCTATCAGAAATCCAGCTTGAGCTGGTCTCCTATTTTTGCATTTGTCTGCAGCCAGATGATGATAATCAGCGTTATTACCGCTTCTCATGAAACGACGTACAATCGTAGCCTCGAGGTTAAAGCATCTGTGATGGTGGTGTGGTTTGGTGCGAGAGGCCTCAATTGACAAGACTTCGGTCCGCAATTACAAATTGTAAATTCGGCATACCTCATTAGGCTGCGCTCTGTCCTTGGATATTTGACCTGCGAGCGCCGTGAGCATCTGGCGAACAGCCACGAGTTGCGATACGAAGGAGCCATGATCGCTATCAAAATGGTCAGTTGATATCGTGACGGAAAGAAAGGACATACGTACCTGCCTTGGGCGAGATGCGGTTCTCCTTCCGAGGGTCCTTATTTACAGTCAGGTCCGTCTTTGAATATCCATAACACCGTATCATGAGCTTCGTCGTGTGCGATCTTCACCATGCCCTTGAAATGAAGGATCCCAGCAGGCCAAGAACGCAAGCAAAGCAACACTGAATTTGAAATTCGGAATCACCTCATATTGCAATTGAGAATGAATGCTATTGCATTGCGTTGTGAAGATTGTGTGGTGGCATTGATGCAGCATTTCGGATGGCTGGTATGATTTCCTGACGCCCTGCAGACCTGGGCACATGCCAGATCAGTATTCTAGTAGCTTCATAGCAACGATGGACGCTGACGAGAGTAATGCATCTATATGATTCTGCCAGTGCATATCAGTATTCAAGTCGATAATAATAAATATTTGAAAATCGCGTGAAGACTGAACTTAAATTTCTAATAAATAAATAAACTATTAGATCCCGCGGAAGCAAATCGTGTCCACTCCGAATCGCTCAACTATCCGCGCCGTTCAGCATTTGCGTGCGTTGTTCGCTTATCTCCGTGTCTCTGCTTCTCCTTTTGCAATCGTACTCCACCTTTTTCCAATGCGTGTCTTCTGGCTCGGAGCTCCACATGCGATCGCTTATTTCTCTCATTCATAACTACATATGGTCCTGTTCTTGGCAGTGCGATGGTCGGCGGGACATTTGCTTCCGCGGGATCAGTCGTTCCGTCCTTACATATGTTAGAATGACCTAAGGTCTTGTGGACGTTGCCCTTCAAGTTCTGACACGAGCTTGGTCGAATATAAGAGTCAAGAACCTTGAAATCAGGAATCCTGACAAACTCGTCTATGCACGCCGGCGCACTCGGTAAGTACTGCGAATAAGCATCGATGAAGCTAGTAACACACTAGACATGGATGCAGATTTCCGACCAACCCGGGAGAGCACACCCCCTCCGAATGTGAGCTACCAGCAATCGGTGCTCGGTCTTGCCCCCAATGTACATCCTCTTGTAAGCTGCAATACCTCAACAATATTCGTCGTCTCTTTACTCACTAGAAATCCCATAAGAACCCCTTCCCCTTCATTCTCCGCGCCGCAGCCGTATACCCAGACAAACTTGCCGTTGCTCATCCTGACGTGACACATCCCGCGTTCTATACCTATGCCGTTTGGTGAGGCCCTTGTGCTTCGTCGAGAACTAGTCTGACAGCGGCAATAGGGCTCAGCGCATTCAGAATATGGCATATGCTCTTATACAAGCAGGCATCCGCCCAGGTGACCGCGTTGCAGTTATAACGCCCAACTGGTGAGTTCTGCTGTATCACGCGCTTGACGCATCTCACACAGAAGCACGATAGTCCCTTGATTGCAGGTATAACCTCCATTTTATCACACCTGGCAATAATGAAACACCCCGGGTAGATGCTCACTTTGGCATTCTTGCTGCTCGCGCTATCGTCACACCTGTAAACACTCGTCTCACACCCCCTGAGGTCTCATACATTCTGGAACATAGTGGATCCAAACTTATCCTCATTGATCGCGACTTCACGCATCTCATTGAGAATATTAATATTCCTACGGTTGTTTGTCATGACACAGGCAGAGCAGGGGACCCATATGAAAGCTTCCTTAGTGCCGGCAGAGTATTCAGTGCAGAAAAGGGGTGGACTGGCTTGGAGGTTGAGCCGGACGAGAATGCCGGTGCAGTTTTATGCTACACGTGAGTCATGACTCCGTTATGCAGTTTGGCCAAGATGTAAACACATTTTTACAAGGTCGGGAACTACAGGTCGTGTAAGATTGCCTGTGTCTGCAGGTAAAAGCAGTTGCTCATTTTGCATAGCCAAAGGGCGTCCTCACCACGCTGCGCGGTATGCTCTGTCGACTTACTCAGCTGTCATTTGGCTGATGTTATCGTCCAACTAGGCTCTTACTTGGCAGCAATAGGGAATGTTGTTGAGGGACAGTGCGTGCCTCTGTCTTGCTGTATCCGTCTAACAGGCTCACCAGTGGGATTTGCAGGATAAGTCGTGAGTCGACGTACTTGTGGTAAGTTTTATGTGATTGCACGAACAGTCAAGAATCCGATGAACTGCAGGATTCTTCCAATGTTCCATGCAGCTGGTTGGACATACCCGTGGGCAAATGTCTTCGCATGCGCGACACAGGTGAGCAGAACACGATGTTATGTTCATAATCACGAACCATCTTATCTTCTTATTCAAGATAACTATGCGCTCTGTTGACTACCCGCTTATCTGGAAGCACTTCCTGAATTCCGGGGTAACTCACTATTGTGGTGCACCCACTGTCCAGGTTTGTGCGCCGCACAGGGACATGAATTAGTCTGATGTGTCGATAGATTGGAATTGTGAACGACCCCGCTGGTAGACCTCTCCCTCGTATTATATCCGCGGTTGTTGCAGGGGCCGCACCCACTGCTCACCTCATCAGCCAGCTCGAGCAAATGGGAATCAAGCCTGTGCATGTATACGGTTTGACGTAAGTCCAGCGTAGCGTTTAATTTGTGCCTAAGCTGGTTCGTTCTTCCATCATCGCCAGTGAGGTTCGTGCTTCAGCATTGATCAGGGAAGTGGCAAGCCTGAACATACTCCTTAAAGACGGGCGGACCCTTCACGCGCTGTTACGACCAACCTCACTGGAAGACGCTTACTTTGGAACAACGTGCGAAGCTGATGGCTCGACAAGGTCAAAGCTCTGTAATCGCACAAGATACACGCGTGGTATATCCTCCACAAGACGAAAACGACGAAGAATTCCGTGACGTTCCGAAAGACGGGCGCACGGTGGGTGAGGTTCTCATGCGCGGAAACATCATCATGAAGGAGGTACGTTTTTCAGCAGTTGTACCAAAGTTCTTGTATTCATTCTAGGCGTTTGTTGCATAGTATTTCCGCGACCCAGAAGCCACGCGTAAGGCTTTTCAGGGGCGCCACTTTCACTCAGGTGATCTAGCCGTCTGGCATCCCGACGGTGTCATTCAGGTCGTTGACCGAAGCAAAGACCTGATTATCTCTGGAGGCGAGGTGAATAATTATCCTTGCGGTGATTCAATACGCTAACCTGAAGACCGCAGAATGCATCAAGCTTGGCCATAGAACTAGGTATCTTTGCATTCGAATGGCTACCAAGTTGTAGACCCTGACCGAACCACGCAGAGCTTTCGAGTCACCCGCATGCCTTAGAGGTATCTGTCGTCGCCCGCTCGCACCCCAAATGGGGTGAGCGTCCCATGGCATTCGTCGTTCTTCGCCCGGAGCACGCCGCCAAGTGGAAAGACAATCATGGCGGCTTCGCTACTGAGCTGATCCGCCACGCTCGAACACTTTTACCCGGCTTTGCGTGCCCAGAATGGGTGCAAATAGTGGACGAATTACCCGTCGGTCATGCATAACATCCACACCCCGCTGGGCGCTTACAATACTTACATTACAGAAATCATCCACTGGGAAGATTCTCAAGACCGACCTTCGCAAAGCTGTTGCTAAACTGTGATCTTGGTAATCTAATACTGATATTGTGAGGATCGTTGATATGTATCGGTACATACTTATGTATGTTCGATTTGCCAAAGAAAAGGGTATGAGGAAGTGATAAAACATCAGCGGAGTGGGAAACATTATCTAGGCATGATAGGTTCAAAATGATCACGACAAATGGGTCGTCACGGTGTAGGGGGCAGAACTCCTCGGATTTAGTTCTGCCGGTTATAAGTGGTTGTTTTGCCAGGGTGACAAAACTCCAGCCACCTAGCTACTAGGCTATGCAGACTATATTCACGACACAAATGTTGCCTTGTCTCATCTGTCATCTTCACCATTGTAATTAACCACCTCAACCTCATCTAGAATAGCCTGTGGTATTATTTCTTGTTTGACCTGATCCAACTCATCAAAATCAAAAGTGTTTCCCTTGAGCACTTCAACTTCATTAATGGTCTGAACTTCTGCAGTCCTTTTCAACTCCTTGAGAGCTGCAAACTCAGCAGCAATATACTCTCTGGACCAGCAAGCAAGCCATCTGCATCACAAGGCTTGGTTGAGAGTGGTACTCCTCTCAGTGCCCTATTGAAACTACCCTGCTTTATCAGCTTAGGGAACACATCCCCTATTGTTGAATCTATTTTTAATGCCTGAAAATATAGCAGTGCATAACTTGTGTCATTAATAGACAGCTTACTTGATCATGTGACCAGTTCATCCACTTTGAAACCATACTTCTGTTGGAATCTGAGAGTTCTGAGATGAGGAAGACTGATGGATCTGACCAAGGCACGGACAATGAGTGAGAGGTACAAGCACAAGCTGAAAAGGGACAAAGGGTGAGTGACACAGTGACATTGGCTCACATCCTACTTTATTTTCTGTTTCATTTTAATACATTATTGTTGTCAATGTACTTACCTTAAAAATGCCAGTAGTAGCATCCTAGCATCTCAGTTCTTTCCAAGACACTGAGATGTGAGTAGGAATTTGTCACTTATACCATACAATGTCTAATGCAATGCAATGTACTTGTTTCATAGGTAGACAAACTCTTAACAGACTTCTTTCCAAGACACTGAGATTGTACTTGTTTCATAGATTTCTCATCCCTTCCACTCTTCTTATCACCACAACTTCTCCTTAGCCTTGGTCTCAAGCTTTCTCTTTTTATCTATTTCTTCTTCATCACTTGAACCATCTGAGTCAGGATCAAAATTTCTTAATCTTGACTTAGATTTCCTTTTTGGCTCTTGTGAATACTTTACTCATCATCTGAGTTGTCATCAAACCTTGCTTTATGCTTGCTAGATTTTGACTTGGATTTGGTAAGCTTCTTGGCTTTTGATTTGTGCCTGGACTTATAATCATCCTCATCCTCAGAATTACCATCTGAATCTGAACTGTAATCAGTCCTCTTCTGATACTGTAGTATTTCACTCAATTTGTCTGTCATGTGTCACAAGCCATTATGCTGGGATGAAATTTGATGCTTGTCATGGGTCACATCAAGGATTGACAAATTTCTATGAAGTGTCATGGATGGCTGAAAATTCTACTGCTCTGTCTTGCTGTCATGATGTTGAAAAATGAGTATGAGTATAATGTGTTTGCCTTTCACCTCTTCTTTCCATGCCCAAGTTCTTCTTCAACTGCCAGCCCAACCTCTTCACCACCCTCAAATTCCATTGCTTCAACCTTTCCGCATGCAGTTAGACTGCCATCCTCTGTGCTCATGATTCCATGGACAGTCTTGACTCCAATCACTGGAAGTGGGAATTTCAAGAAGGCAATGATGGATAGGGATGGATCTGGAAGGAGCTCAGTGATAGCAGTTGAAGGAAGCTGTAGTTGGTGAGGGATTTTGGTGGGGAGCATGTTGTATCTGACTCCTGAGTGCTATGAAATGTTTGATCAGACTTGGACAGTTACAAAATTGTTGCTCATTCCCAACTTGGATATTGCTCGGGCATCTCTGCTTTACTTACTACATGGGTGGCAATAGAAGATGTTCTTTGAGCTGTGGAGTTCATGATCTGGCGGTCAAAATTAACATAGTTAAAATTAACTTTTGCTGAAAATTGCAGCACTGTCATGTGTCACCCTCAAATGCTGAGGTGATGAAATGGTGTAGTGTGTCACAAGTCACAGGTGGTGAGTGAAATACTATGGTATATCTGAATTGGAATATGCTAAATTGGTTTCAATGCAATCATTATACTACCTCTGAATCAATCATGATGGTTAAAAGTTTACTTGCAAACAAAGGCCATCCAACTCCAAATCTGAGCCCAGTGGCAGGCATGCTAGATCTCAATGACTTGGAAAATCATGGGGGTGCATCAGATGCAGAGTCCGACACAGTGTCAGACCCAGAGTCTCTTATGTCAGACTATAGTATTGCAGGCAGACCTGGAGATAGGGATGAATCTGACTCACTGAGTGAGCTGAGTCAGGCTGAGGGTTATGAAGCCTTCAATGCCAGGACACTTGACAGTGCTCAGGCCAATGATGACACCCCAATCATATGTGCTGCTGTATCATCTCTGTCAGAACATTGGCATTTGATTGATGTCTGGATGCCACCTACCATCAGTGATGCAAGTCTTGCATTTGATAACCTGAAAATGCTGCTCCACCCACCTTGCAACAATGGACATGGATGTAAACCCTCAGAACTCTCATCTCTCATTGAGAAATGATTGTCATAGATGGAGTATTTCCTTCATTCCTATGTTAATGGGACACCATGGTCAGCCACAGCACTCAAGACAGCAAATTTGTTGGGAAGAGGATGCACATGTCTAGGATGGTGCAGCAGTGGTCCAAGGCATACATATATTCTGGACTGTGAGAATCTGCTGTACTCACAATGTAGTGGGGACTGGACAAAATCTCAGATTGATGATGAAGATTTGAAGGGAGAATTACTTGCACACCTTCAATCACTTGGAAAATATGTTACTGCCACTGTAGTGATTGATTACCTTGCAAGGCCTGATGTAAAAGAATGATATCAGCTACACAAGACTGTTTCCCTTGTGACTGCTTAGCACTGGATGGAGAATTGTGGCTTTTGATGGACTACTGCAAAAAATAGCCAGTATGTTGACAGACATGAGTGTGAGGATGTTGTGAACTTCTGACAGAATATTTTCCTGCCAGCATGGTATGCAATTGATAAAAAGACTCAAAAATGGTCTACAGTGGATGTCAGCAAGCTGGAGGAAGGGCAGTCAACAAATGGAAGATGGACTGTATTGTGGTTTTGTGATGAATCCACATTTTTTGCACATAACTGCTGTAGAGAATGAGATTCCTCCAGGCTTATATCATGCATATTACAACTCACAACAATTGGTACAGTACATCACTCACTCTCTATGACTTTCCCATGAAATGTTGAAGGTTCAACTACTCTGCTGGCTTGCAGAGCTATAGAAAGAAAGAGGGCTCTCACACTAGGGTGAGAGGAAGGCTACTGACTCTCTAGGTTGTTGGTTAAAGTGTGCTAGGCAATATGTTCAACCCTTAAGGGAAGCAAGGAAAGCAAGATCCACAAAGTGATGCCAGGATCAACTCTGGTAAAGTGCATGCGTGGGAATACAGAGTGCGAAGGTGCGTGAAGCATGGGAATAAGGTGTGTGCTGTGTGCAGATGTATAAAAGACTGGTAAAAGTTGTGAGGACATGAACTGGGACTGCTGAATGATGACTGATGATAATGGACTGTTACTGAGGGCTAGGGTGATGACTGATGCATGCTGGCTGAAGACGATAGATTCTGACTCTAGGTGCTACTAGATACTAAGTAACGTGATGGTGGTTGTTGTATTTGTGGTAGACCAAAAACTTCCTTATATGAAAACTTCCCAGGCAACAGGTAAGCTGTGCCTAGGCACACTCCCAGGGCTTGGAAATGAATAGGGAGTGCTCTATGTATGTAAGTGAGGTAAGTAAGGGTCCATGACGAAATCATGTATCATACAATGCTAAATATGGTCTGATAGTGAGAATTAACAGAAAAGGACTCACTAGGGAACTGGTTGGATGATGGATGGATGCTCCAGGATGCTGCATGACAAAGGGCAACCAAGCATGGGAAGAGTGCACTAAGTGCATGTGTAGGAATGTGTTGCATAGTGCAGGAATGTGTCATGCCTCTGGTGTGTTTTGTAGGAAAGTCATAGGGAGTAAGTGATGCACTGTACCAATCATCATGAGTTAAAATATGCGCAATCTAAGCCTAGAGGAATCTCATTCTCTACACCGGCACTTACCCTCTTTCTGGACTTAGGTCCAATTCCTGTCTCTCTGACTCTACCTTAGGGTAGTCTACCTCTGTTTGTTTCTACATTGGACTTCATCTGATGTAGCCCCTATTCCTTCCAGACCTCCAGACATCCTGTCCTCCTGTCCCCCATACTTCCAGACCTCTGGACATCCTGTCCTCCTGTCCTCTGGACCTCCTATCCTTCCATCCTGTTTCCCATAGAGATATTACCTTGGGGTCTCTCCACTTCCTGTGCAGTGGGAACTCCTCTGAGTATTTCCTGTGCTCCTCTGGAACTCTCCCATGCTCCTCCGAAGTCCTCCTGCACTCCACCAGAGTAGCCAGCCTCCGGAAGTCCTTTGGACTTCATCTGAAATGAAGGGCATATACTTGGGTAAGGGGCACAGTGTATGAGCTGAGGTAGCCCCTCTGAGTCAGTCTCTCTCTCCCTTGAGCATGGTTCTTAACACATATCATCAGACTTGCATTTTTGCTACTACTTTTGCCTATGGACTCTGGACTTTCATGTAGTTAGTTATATAGGGTTGGGTGACCAGGATTACAATCACCACTTAGTAGGAGGGAGAAATCCCCAATACTGGTCACCCCATACCTGCCTTTAGAGTTACCCTTGCCAATATACCTGTTGACCCGCTCTCCTTGACCCAACACTATTGTCACTCATTCACTTGACATTCCTTAATATCTCCAAGCTAGTCCTGACACTTTACCTTTCTTTCCCTTACTCTCCCACCATCCCCACATCTCTGCACCTGTGGACCCAATTTCCCATGCATCAGACTTTGCCCTGTACCTTAGGACTTGATTTCAGACTTTCAGACTTTTCATCCCTTGTGCAGTACTGATTATTGAACTTGACTAGACAGCAGATCCCTTGGGTCAAATGTTCTTGCTTGCAAGTGTAGCAGCTAGGCAGGACTAGTAGATATATATTGGCTAGGTATTCTAACAACTATCTAACCAAGTTGTATTATCCACAGCGCTCTTCCCACACTTGGTCGCCCTATGTCATGCAACATCCTGGAGCCTCCATCCATTGTCCAACCAGTCCCCTGGTGTGTTTTTTTTGTTTATTCTGATTATCAGACCATATTTAGCATCATACAATATATTATTCCATCATGGACCCTTTCCTTACCTCATTTACATACACTCAGTGCTCCCTATTTGCTTCTGAGCCCTAGGAGTGTGCCTAGGCACAGCTTGTTATGGTTCTCCCTAGCACCTTCACCTTTTTACCTTTTCATGATGTCACCTTTCACACCTTCACAACTTCACCTTATCACAGATGACATCATACATTCTTTAGTGTTCCATCACATTCTATGGTACAATCTTACATAACATTATATCATTGGCTAGCTACATTAGAGCTCTGCCTGAATACCCTTATATATACACATAGTTACACTCATGTATTCCTTATCTTGACCTTAGCAATACTAAGCTTGTCTCTTAGTAGACTTGAGCGAGGTATTCATTATTATGCGTAACACAGCTTACCTGTTGCCAGGTTAGTTTTTCAACTACCAACTAGCTACCACCATCATGTCAGTTAGTCTAGTTGCTGTCTTCATACCATCCACTAGTCTTTTATATGTTCACACACTGCTTGTGCTTTATTCCCATGCTTGGGACACCTTTGCACTCCATATTCCCCCACACACTTTCATTGCACTTCACCAGAGTTGACCCAGCATAACCCAGTGGATCCTTGCTTTCCTTGCCTCCCTTAAGGGTTGAACATATCGCTTGGCACACTTTGACCAATACTTAGAGAGTCAGTGGCCTTTCTCTCACCCCAGAGTTAGAGCCATCTTTCTTTCTTTTGCTCTGCAAGCCAGCAGAGTTATTAAACCTTCACTGTCACAAGAAAAGATAGGTCCATGAGGGTGAAAAGCCCATGCTGCAGCCAAAGGGAGAAGGATTATCACTGATGGTGGCAGATTTTGTATCTGCAGATTATAGCTGGTTATGGTCACATCATGAAAAGGAATCTGCACAGATTATTTTCTGTGCAGGCAAGGCACAAGATAGCTATTTTTCAAATGATGGAATCATTTGCCATGCTGAGAAAGTGATGGTGATACTGTAACAAGATTACCTGGATGAAGATCACATTGTTGTGTTTGATTATGCCACAACACACCTTAAACAAGCTGATAATGCACTTTCAGCTCATCATATGCCTAAGAATTGCAAGGCTTGGGAAGTAGATACACCAGTCTGTGGACCACATGGGAAGATTTTAATGATGAAGATCCACATTATTAATGGATTCCATAATGGAGTACCACAAGAGTTTTATTGGCCAGAGGGGTCTGCAAATGGGCGGATGTCCAAAGGCATGGCTACTATTTTAACAGAACAAGGTTTTGATGTCAGAAAATTGGGGACATAGTGTAAGAATTTTGAGTGTGCACCTACAGTAACTGACTGCTGTTGCCATAGAATCCTCTATGGTCAACTGGATTTTGCAAATGTCAAGTCTCATTTGGAGAACATGTGCAAGAGCAGGGGGTTTCAAGTAATCTTTCTTCTGAAATTTTACTGTGAACCAAACTTTGTTGAACAGTGTTGGGGATATGAAAAATGACTCTATAGAACTTATCCAATGTTGTCCAAGGACAGCAATTTAGAGCACAATGTAATTAAGGCACTTGATGTCATTCTCCTATCCAGCATGTGCAAATGAGCAACTCTCCAAGTCTTTTGAATTAATCTTATTCATGGGACCTTTGTTACTTAGGTTTGTGATCTGATCATGTCACTTCATTGATGGAGTCAGGCTGCCTGGGCAGCAAAGAAACATCATGGGCACTGTGTTCTCTTACCTTCAATCCTTAGTAAACTTGATGCAGCAAAGGTGATATAGTTGAATATATACATATCCACTGGTTTGGAACATTACTACACCATACAATACTTTGTTTCATGATATCTAGAATACATGAAACATTGTGCACTAAATTGTGACTCTGACTGTGGCTTGCTGTGATCAATAAGCAAGTCACACCTCTGTCACATCACATGATGTTTACAGAAAGTGCCTGAAGTCTCTCTTATGTGAAATTATGCTTCTCCCCAGTTGTCTGTTTCAGCATGCTCACAAGATGGTCATCTCATCTTCAAGCCTCAGGCCCAGAGCCCACAAAGCTTACAAGGGCCCATGGATTGGTCTAGCAAACAAGGCCAAGATGTGCTGCATGAAACAGTCAACACAGCATCATGCCCAGTTGCTTGGTGAAGTGGCCTCTGATACCACTGCTGCTACCCACTCCAAAGACACTTGCATGATCACTGGGGTTACAGCACTGCTTCCTCCTGCTGTGAGTAACTGTAAAGGTCATGCTCAAAGGTCACAGATCCAAAGAGCTTGGCCTCAGCTCATGCACTGTGCCCCTTACCCAAGTACTTGCCCTTACATATTTCCAAGTAGCAGAAACTAAGTCCAGGACTTCCAGAGTATTAGTAACTATCAGATCCAAAAGCCTAGAAGGTAAGACATCAGAACATCCAGACAGTTTCTGGATATTGATTGGAGAATGAATATAAGACTAACCCAGACAAAGTCTGAACTAGAAACTAGCATAGGTGGAATATCCAAAGATAGAAATGGAGATGCAAACTATAGGAATTAATCCCAAGTCTCAGAGGTTGACAAGAGTTGAGAGAACTCAAGTCTGGAGGACAGAAATGAGCAGAACTAAGATGATATTTGAACTAAGGTGTTACAGAGATTTACAGGAGGTTATATACTGTAGGTATCTAATGGATTGGTCAGTCAGCAGAGTCCAGGGCTATGTGCAGGGCATATGGAAAGTCTATTAGTAAGTCTGACAGATCATAAGAGATGAAATCAGATATGAAACATAGGTAGCAGATTAGTAATGAAAGCAGAAGAGTATACAACTAGATAACCAGAACAGTTCATCAATTCCATTATCCCCACTCCCATCTCCACTCAAATAGTCAGAAACACCCTTAAGGCAGCCAATCTTATAGCTGTAACCAAGAATAAAATGCCTCTTCTCTCAGCAGCATATAGGGGCCTTTGTTTTAAAGTACCAATATTGGACTGTAGAAGACTGGAAGAAGGCAATTTGGTCAGATGGCCAGGAGTATATATCAAAAAAGGCTGGGAATTGTTAGGGGAAAGAGAAGTCAAGAGTATCTAAAGTTTGGAAGATGAAGTATGATGGTAGGGATTGTATGAGATGGAATGGTGTGGGAATTCTTTGTGGGGTAGAAGGAGAGACGAATGTAGAGCAATAAATTTCTATTCTAGAGGAGTGTACACTCAGAAGCATGCAAAAATCAGGAAGTGATGAAGAAGACATTATCTTCCAACTGGATAATGACTCCAAGCATACCTCAAAGCTAGCTACAAAATAGTTTAAAGCCAATGATATCAATGTTCTATCATAGCCAGCATGACCATAGCAATAGTAGATTTTCTAGGACCAGTTTTGGAAGCAATTTGCCTTATAGATAAACTAGAGGCACAGAGATTAGGGATATTATCCCTTTGAGCAGAGGAGATGGGCTTTATGATGATCATGTTGAAATTCATGATGTTATGTGGGTTTACATATGCAAATAATATTAAAATCAGACAAAATATTTATTATTGCACCACTTCCATTAAGAATATTGTGTGTAAATGGTCTGATTTTGTGATTTTGATATAAAGTCAAAAAAGTATCCAAATGAGTCATGTGATTAGAATTACCATATCTTGCCCATATATGGTCTGATTCCCATGATATATATCTCAGAATACAGCTGTGATATCACACTTCTAGACATGTCCCTATGCCTTTATATTGTACTCAGGTGCTAGCTTGCTATTATCTAATTATTTGAAAATGCATAAACATTCAAACACTTTTTTGAGCCACTGTATATCTCCTCTTGGATACTTGCATAGAGGTACACACTTTTAATGTTGACTTGGTAGATCTCCCAGTCCTTTTGAGCAGCCATCATCAGTACTGTGCATATGGTGCTCATGTTAGCTGTAAGAGTGAACATATTGAAGTAGTTGATGCTGTACTGTTACCTTTGGCCATTTGCAACTAGTCTCACTCAAAGCTTAAGTTTTTCACTGTCAGGTCCACACTTGATCACCAGAATGAAGTGATAGGGAATAATGTTAGCTCTATGAGGTGCATCTACTACCTCCCATGTTTCAAGCTTCTCTAACTGACTTATCTTGTAGTCTATTGCCTCCTGCCATTCGATGACATCTAGACCATTCAGGGCCTGCTATAGCATGGGCTCTGGCTCTACTGCAGCTAGGGCATGCTCAATGTGAGTCTCCTTGTCCAGGAGATCTAATTCTAATGTCTCTATTAGGGACTCCATGGCTACTAAGGCAGCTTGGCCATTCTAGAGCTTAGCATAATAGCTAGGTGCTTGCCTGCTTCAGGTCACCCTTAGTTCTGGAGTAGGAGAAATCAGTTTGGACTGGATGGCCTGGATGGTAGGTGTGTTGCTTGTTCTTTCAATGGTGCTAGTGCTGCTAACATTGGACTCCCCCTTGTCTAGGACATCTGGTACAACGACCACTTTACCAGTTGGGAATATAACATTCTTCTCAACCAATACCTTCCTCCTGGATGGCCAATAGACCCAGCAGCCCTAGCTCTTGGCATCGACTTCCACAAACACAGCTTCTTACACCTTCACCTCCAGCTTTCCTGCCTCAAGCAGATAAACATAGACTGTACACCTAAACTTGTGCACCTGTGCAAGGTTTGGCTTCACCTTCCAGACAAGCTCATATGGGGTGGTACCTAGGGTTACTTGAGATAGTAGGTGGTTCATCAACTAGGTCATATAACTCACTGCTACCACCCACAGGAACTTGGGTAAGTCTTTGGCAATGAGCATTGCTCTAGCATGCTCTACCAAGATGTGATTAAGATGTTCAGCAACACTATCTTGCTGGGGTGAGTCATGCATAGTTAACTGATACTTGATACCTTGCTGACTTAGGTATTTGTCAAACTTGGCACTTAGGTACTCTCCTCCTTGATCAGAACAGACCTTTGACAAGCACACACTTGGTGACTGTTATGTGAGCCATGCCTCATAGGCCTTGAAGGCAGTAAGTGCATCACTTTTGACCTTTAGGAACTGGAGCCTTGTTTAGCGACTAAAATCATCCATGAAGCTGAAATAGTATAGGCAGCTAGCTATGCTTGCCATCTGTGCTGGACCCCATAGGTTTGTATGGACCAGTTCTCCATAGGTGAGTGCCCTACTGGCTGTTTCATTGGAGAATGGCTTCTGAGTTAACTTTGCCTTCATGCAGCTGTCACAGAATTTGGGTTTGGACATTGTCTTGCTAGGATGTGAAAGGCAGAAAAGTCACCAAATTCACTATCCTTCTATGGTCAATGGTTCAGACAAATACTAACGGTTGATAATGTAGTCATTTGTGGGGGACAAGGTTTTCTGTTGAACTTTTCAAGCAAATGCTAGTAATGTAAAATGGGCAAAGAAGTGTGGAAATCAATAACTGGCTTGAGGCAGTGCTATGATCTCAAGTAAAGTCAGTAACTGGCATGATGCAGTGCTATGACCTTCAGAATAATATGTTGCAGCTGTATGCAATGACTAGAGCTATAATATATCCCTGTGGATATTTCTTACTTATCTTCAGCAATGGAGATCAAATTCACTAGCAAAATTGTCCCAATACGTGGCCTTGAAACCAACTCTCTGCTGCTCAGGCACTCACTATGAGTATGATGCAGTCCAAAACAGAGTACATCCTTTGATGTAGTCTTAAGTGGCCAAGCTCTTAATATTCGTTGACAGATTGTAGGTCTTATTTGTCTTCCCTAATTGATGAATAATATGTGTGATTCTCCCCACAGAACTTTTCCTGTGTCTAAAAGAGAACTAGAATGAATACTACTTGTGTAATCAAATATGGCTCAAGTATGTGGCCTCAAATACTCCTGAATAATGTGTGAAGAATGTGGTAAAAGAATGGAGTAAATAAGCTGATATTTCTCCTAGTTGTCACTTATTTGTTCACTTAGTTAATAGGGGTAAAGGAACTTAGGGGTGTATGCACTGATCCCCCTTTGATTCCCCTAAACTTTGTCTCACTCTGATTGGATGATTGATACTTGGGAATGAAATTGATTTCTTCACAAGAGGGGAAAATGAGCCCCTTATATACTACTATACTAGTGGCTATGCTATTGATTACTAATGTACTTAAATTAAATTGGAGTCATATTGAGTCATGCTGAGTCAGTATGAATCATTATAAGAAAGGACTATAGAATACTCTGGAATTTTACAGAATACTTGGTAAGAATGCTTGGCAAAGGCTGTGTTAAGACCATAACACTGCCATGCTTTGTAATAATGCTTGGTAAGGGCTGTGTTAGCACTGCCTTGTTGTTGTGCTTTACCAATCATCATCTTTCTAATCATAGTATCAATTTGTCAGGTTCCACAGCTTTGGATACATAGATACAAATAAAGTGGCATAAAATGTTGACACATATTTGTAAAGTGGCATAGAATGTTGACACATGTTTATTTCATATACAAGAAAGATAAGTGGCATAATAAGTATTTTACATGGACAACTAAGCCATTTCTTGGTGAAACATGCTTTGAAATGTCCAAGTAAAATTAATGTTGTGAGAAAAATTCAAGTGACTTCATAGTTTGAAATGAAGAGTAACATAAATTATAGTAGCATAAATCATAATATGGTCATGACCATGTACGAAACAAGTTTCGTGTGTGTCAATGTGGCATCCAGCTTGATGCCCTCCATGAGGTTCTTCTTTACTGTGTCAATGACAGCCTGTTAGGACATGTGTCCCAGGACCTTGTGCAGTTCATTCACGGTGAGTTTTGACTTAGTGACATTGGTGTGATATTTCTGATAGCTGGCATGGACACTATAGAGACCTTCAACTTGAGGGATTTCTGCAATGAGTCACCTTTTCAGTCCCTAGGAGAGTATTTTGCACATCCAGCCCTTGAATAGGACAGCAAGACTGGCAGAGGTGGTGTGGTATAGAGAATGAGATTCCTCTAGGTGTAGATCATGCATATTTCAACTCATGACGATTGGTATGGTGCATGACTCACTCCCTATGACTTTTCCATGAAATGCGCCAGAGGTGTGATGCTTTCCTGCACTATGTGACACATTCATGCACATGTGCTTAGCATGTTCTTCCTGCACTTGGTTGCCCCTTGTCATGCAGTATCCTGGAGCCTCTATCTATCATCCAACCAGTTCCCTGGTACATCTTTTCTTGTTTATTCTCATTATCAGACCATATTTAGCATCATATGATACATTATTTCATCATGGACCCTTTCCATACATCATTTACATACATACAGCACTCCCTATTCACTTCTGAACCCTGGGAGCATGCCTAGGCACAGCTTACCTGTTGCCTAGGAAGTTTTCACCAATCATCTACTATCATGTCACTTAGTATCTAGTAGTCAGAATTCATCATCATCCATCAGTCATCACCCTAGTCCTTAGTGCAGTCTACCATCAACAGTCTCCTCTCAGCATTCTTAGTTCACATCTTCATGACATCCACCAGTCTTTATACATTCACACACTCCTTGCACCTTATTCCCATGCTTCATGCACCTACATGCTCTGCATTCCTGCACATGCGCTCATTGCACTTCACCAGAGTTGACCTGGCATCACTTCATGAATCCTTGCTTTCCTTGCTTCCCCTAAGGGTCGAGCATATCACTTGGTGCACTTTGACCAACACTTAGAGAGTCAGTAGGCTTTCTCTCACCCCAGAGTGAGAGCCATCTTTCTTTCTTCTGCTCTGCAAGCCAGCAGAGTTGTTGAACCTTCAGTGGTTGGTTGAGATGAGGGTAAAGGCTGTGCTTGGTACATATAGTGCATCACAATATCCTGTAGGTATAATATATCAATGTCTAATATTGTAGAAGGCTGATGTTATATCAAAGTCTGTGGTCCATAGACCATCCCTGTAATGTATCACCTTCATGACCTTTGAAAGTGATATATCACACGAGCCTCCCTTCAAAGCTCACATGATATATCACCTTCCTGTTGTTTAAGCCTGCCTAGCACATGATACACCTGAGCTTTGAAAGTGATGTATCATGTAAGCCTCCCTTCAAAGCTCACATGATATATCACCTTCAAAGCCTGCCCATGTGATACACCTGAGCTTTGAAAGTGATATATCACATAAGCCTCCCTTTGAAGCCTGCATGATATATCACGTTCATGTTGTTTAAGCCTGCCTAGCACATGATACACCTGAACTTTCAAAGTGATATATCATGTGAGCCTTCCTTCAAAGCTCATGTAATATATCACCTTCCTGTTGTCAAAGGCTGCCCATATGATACACCTGAGCTTTGAAAGTGATATATCATGCAAGCCTCCCTTCGAAGCTTGTGTGATACATCACCTTCTTGTTGTCAAAGCCTACTCACATGATACACCTGAGCTTTGAAAGTGATGTATCATGCGAGCCTCCCTTCAAAGCTCGTGTGATATATCACCTCCTGTTGTCAAAGCCTGCCTGGTATGTGATACACCTGAACTTTCAAAGTGATATATCACACAAGCCTCCCTTTGAAGCTCATGTGATATATCACCTTCCTGTTGTCTAAGCCTGCCCACATGATAGTACTACATATGAACTTTGAAAGTGTGTGATTATTTAGGTAGGTACATTAAAACATGACGGATCACAATATATCTACTTCTGAGACTTTTTTTGTCAACCCCTCAGCACCATACCAGACTTCAGCCTGCTTCCTCTTTGTTGCAGGCTTCATTCCTTGCTGGCCACCAATTTTATTGGCTTCATTAGCTCTTGTGAAAGGGCATGTTGAGCATCCAGAGTGCCTGCTAGAGGAAGCTGAGACAGCAGGTAATAAAGATACTGTCTCCAAATTGGGTTGGGGATATTCATCAGCCAAAACTCTTCCAATGTCAGGAGGTGTTGGCTGGTGAGAAGTAGGCAAATATTGCTGGTCAACAGACACCATTGAAGTGGAGAGTGTGTTGACCTCCTCAAGTGCAGAAATTGTGTTCATTTGCTCAACTGAGAACAAAGAAGGTTGAGGCAGGATGGTGGTATGAAACAATGACAATGGGTATAGGAAAGGAGGAATGGCTTTGGCTGTGCTGGCAGCTGGTTGTTGCATGCAATTGAAGGTGGGGGATATGTGTGGGCCTTCATGGAACAACATTGACTTTCTCCAAGCAGTGGTTGGCATGTCTGTTGGCATGTCTGTCACACTATGAGGAGACAGAATGAGGTTTGGCTCACCACTACTAGCATGCATCAACCATTCACCAAGTCCATTCACTCCTGTGAGCCCACTAAAGTCCAGGTTGTAAGAATTGGACACTGCTAAGTTCTCCTGTTCTCACAATTGAGTGGGATCAATTATGGAGAGACACTGATTCATGTCAAGTAAGGGTTCATCCAGATTCACATTAAGTAAGGGCTCATCCAGATACACATCAAGTAAGGGCTTGTCCAGATTTTCATCCAGTGAGATCAGGTCAGTAGGTAGAAGACAAGGTGAGATTGGGGTGGATGAGGGAGCTGGCGTGCACTGTGAAGAAGCACCTATGGTATATCTTTGTTAATCAAGTTGCATAGCTAGGAATTTCACTTACCATGGATGTGTCCAAGGTACATATTGTTCAAATGGTAATAGATACTGTTTGTGGAAGTTTGGTGTAGATGCCCCAAAGCTCAGACCATCTGCGGTTTTACCATGGTGGTAGCTAACAATGTGAAATTTGAATCAAAGGTCACATGGCTGTATGGGAATTCTTAAGAACACACCTCAATGTCATGATATCACCTTCACACAGAGGGTCAGCTCCACCCATGACAACACTATAGTGCCATCCACCTGTCAATGCTGAGAGTTCCTCAAAAACTTGACCTAGAATCATGGGCAGCTCTTGAATTGCATTATGAAAGGTAAGCAGTCAATACTAATTTGGATCAAAATCAAAACACGTTGACTTACTGATAAACTTCTTCTTTTGTTCTCAGATTCTCTCCAACAACACTGCCCAATCTTCTGGCAGCGTTGAGATGCAGTCTCCTCCCAAATTTCTTTCTTAATCTCCTCTGATTCATCTGCAAAGCAATCAGTAGTGTGCTGCCAGACTGCACTAAGCCTCTGGGTAGGTTGTACAAGATTCTTTTTGAGTGCATCAGAAACTAATGGTTTGACTTTTGATTTGTAGTGAAGTTTTGAATAAACTTCAACCTCTTTGAGGTCTTGAGTGCCTTGTGCATGCTGGCCAAGTAGTACAGACAGTGCTTTACCTGTTGAGCTGCCACTTTTCCCTTTGAGTTATTCTGAAACCATTCCCACAATTTCTAACCAATCAAAACAATCACATTCTAAAATTAGGTCAAACTAAATGCAACATACTTTGTGTCATTCTCCTGCTTCCATTGGAGGCGAGTTGGACTCACTACCTTCTTGTTCTGCTGATTTAGGTGGGTTTGTTGTAGAATCAGGTGGAGCCATTTCATTGATGAGCTCGACAATGTCTTTGCCAAGTTTGTTGGCACTAACATTCTCATTGCAAGGCAGGCTGTCATTTAGTTCTGTCTCCTCCGGAAAGTCAATGAACCACCTTGGAAACAATGACTTGAAGAATCAAGGTAATTTCTTCTCTTTTTGCATTTGCAGGTAGGCAGGCATCTCATTCTGCAGCCAGAGTAACTGCTCTGCACTTGTCCATCTGGGAGGCGCCATCTGGATGGGAGGTGAATATCAATTGTTCATACCTCATATCTCATCTCCCTCACTGACAACTTTTTTTTTCTTGGTTTTGTGTAGAGCTATACACACAGGTGCAATGCTGAACCAAGCTGCCAACCTTTGTCTATGTTGTTACTCAGCCATGAAGTTTATTTTTCTTTGATGAATTGGGTCAGATTTCATGACCAAGCAACACCAATTAGTGAGTGATACAAATAGCATATTTTTCATACTTGAAACTGACAACCCAATTATTTCTACATCTTCTTGACATGAACCACAGCAGCTCCAACATTAGATGCCCCCACAGTCGACCCATACAAATGCTTTGCCATCCATGTTTCACAATGGAACAATTCATTGAGGCCATACATCTTGTACAGAATGGTCATGGTAAGTTTCTATCATGATATTGCTGAAGCACTTACTCACTACCACGTTTCACACAGTTCCCCCATCATCTTTGTAACCATATGTATGGCCTTACCAACCTGAAGATGAGGCATGCACAGTTCATGCACAACAGGGTACTGTGAACTTGCTTACACTTTTTTCTTTTGCTTTACTCATGTACTTACTGCACAGTCTCTCATGACCCAGAAGACAGCTCTGCATTCACAGAGGACAATTCCTCAGATACCTCTATTGATGATATTTGGATTGGCCTTGAGGTCCGATCTGAAGATGAGGCATGCATAGTCTGTGCACGACAGGGTACCATGAACTTGCTTACACTTCTTTCTTTTGTTTTACTCATGTACTTACTGCACAGTCTCTCATGACCCAGAAAAAAACTCCACACTCACAGAGGACAATTCCTCAGATACCTCTATTGATGATATTTGGATTGGCCCTGAGGTGGCCATTGCTGACAATGGTCTCGAGTGCTCCTCTTCCAATGATGGGGGAGATGAAGCAGCATCTAACACCAGTGCTGAAACACTCATCAACCTTGACCCTGCTCATTACTTCAACTGGTTTGGAACCACCAGTGTTGTCGGTGTTGGGCTATTTAGTGACATGTAAGCCGCTTTTTCATTGCCTCTGATCCATGACACATCTGATTATACATAGAACCACTGCTTGGATGCTTTGTGCCCCAGGCACATCGGTCCATTACTTCACCACATCCCATGAAGCCAAGAAGTATTTTAATCTTGCTCTGTCAATGTGGGTTGGCAATATGGTCTGATATAAATGTAGTTTTTTTTGCTACATCTTAAAATATTGTAGGGGATTTCCAATGAACATTCTACACACTTGATCACCTAATAAATATTTTTGCTTGAATCAGACATGCTTAATGAGTCTTACATGAGCAGGCCTCACAGGCAACATCATCTGATAAGCTTTATGCTTGAGTCGGATGTGCTCAATGAGTCTTACATGGGCAGGCCTCACAGGCAATGTCATCCAATAAGCTTTATGCTTGAGTCAGACGTGCTCAATGAGTCTTACTATATGATCTAGGCCTCACAGGCAACGTTATCCAATAAGCTTGGTGCTTAAGCAGATGTGCTAAGAGTGATTCTCACATGGGCAATGATATATCATGCTGCTGGATGTACATGCCTGACCCATTGTGCAGTCATGTCTGATGAATATATACTGCAATGATTTTGGTTTACATTTGCCTGTTTATTCACTTGGTAATGTGTGTTTAATGGTATGTGCACAGTGCAGTATTTAATTTGGTTCATTTGGATCATATGTTGCCTATGTACATGCACGATCACATCTGTCCCAAAGTGTGGACTCATATGACACCAAACTAAATGGTGAGTTGTTTACACTAACTTACTGCTGTGTTGCTACAGACACATTGTCTCCCAAATCATTATCACAATGGCACCAAAATACAAAACTGCAGAAGAACACTATGAAGCTTGATTGAAAAGCAAATGGGCACATTATCAACAGTATTTGATCACTCTGAGTCCATCATCATACTTGAATGAATTTTATTTGTCTTCCCTTAGAAATAAGACTATAGAACAGGTGAAGTCTCAAACTCATTGGTGGACACATTGTCATTTTGATAATGTATGTATTTTCTTGGTATACCATACAGTACTATATAGACATTTTACCAAACAGGACACTGTCACATTGTTTTCCACCTTGGACAAATTGAGCAATGAGCTTGGGTATAAGTCTGGCATTCCTGAGGCACACATCATACAATCTTGTGTTAGTGCAGTTCTTCAGAGGGTAGATGATGAGGGTTGGACTCTGCTACATCCTGAGTTGGACAATGCAGTCATTGCATTGCTGAGTTTGCACAAGGGAGCTACCAAATTATACGAAGCTGCACAACAGCTTGGATGTAAGTCTGTGACTGGATATCACCTCTTATTGAAACAGAGCCAGGAACTAGTTGACTTGATAGGGAGATGGCTTGTAGTGGAAAGGGAAGTCATATCGATAATAGATGATGGGGGTGTTGAAGCTTATGATCAGGCAACTGTTAACTGACTTACTCAGTTGGCACTGGCAGAAGGTTTGATATATCAGGACAGTTTTTAAAATAGCATCTTCACACAGGTGAATCATGAAAGAGTTTACTACTAGTGTTACTACAAGTCAATATCCAATAGTTGGAGGTCAGAGATGGCGAGCCCTGAAGCAATACCAGCGTGATTTCTATGCACACAATGCTGCTGCTTCAAAAGCAGTAAGTAACAACACCAATGATGCACCTCAACATACTTGCAAAGCTCAACAATGAAATCACAGCAGTTTTGAAGCAGGATCAAGTGGATGTCTAAATGTCTCTTTAACCTACTACACAGTTCCTCATTCTCCAGGGAAATGCCATTGTGGAGAATCAGAAGACGTACTAGAGACCATAAAGCTCGACTTTGCAACTCTCAACAACTTATCAGACAACCTTCAGAATGACACACCAGAGTTTGTAGAATTCACCAAGCAAAAATGCACTGTAGTTCAGGGTGAGGCCTTGTGCATACGGTGATCCAATGCCAACTTGTTTTTGGAGGAGTTCCTCCACCTGGAGGGTTGAGGTGACTATTCACAAGATATCTGTGTTTGTGGTAAGGAAGATGCAATATATTGCTGTCAGGATTGTCACAGTTCCAAGTTGTTCTGTCATTTGTGCATGATCCATGTATATGAAAGACAGCCACTTCATACATTGGAGGTATGTGCATATATACCTTGCATTCCTTACATTAACTGACTCTTTTGCACTTGAAACTTAGTGTTGGGATGGTGTCTCATTTTATAGTATCACCTTGAAGTCCATGGGAATCTGTTTGCAGCTTGGACATGCTTCTGGTGTTCGGTGCATTAACCCACTCCCTGCTTTCAATGATGACTTTGTTATCATCAACTACAATGGCATCTATGAAGTGGGCTTAGATTTCTGTGGATGTACGTCCACTCAGCCACACATCATACAACTACTACATGTTTGCCTCTTTCCTGCAACAACCATTGATCTGAAAACAGTGGTGACATTCTGGGCACTGGAATACTTTCAGATGCTGTCTTTCAAGTCTAAAGTCTCTGTGTTTGAATTCTACAAAACAGCTGCCCACTTGACAGACAACACTGGAATTCATGTACCAAAGGTATGTACCAATGCTATTTTAATTTTGATTCATCATATTACAATCTAAGATTGTTACAAGGCTATGTTGCACATGATGCAAGAATGGTGCTTCATCAAGCAGATGCAACGTGCTGGTCAGGGTCATCACCCAAAAGGTATTGTGGTGACTGAACCAGGTGCATGTGCTGTTTTGTGTCCTGTGTGTCCCCATACAGGCAAAAACCTGCCAGATGGATGGGAAAATGTACCATCAGAAATACAGTACGCAAACATTATCTTTCTTCCTGACTTTGCTCTTACATTGTCCCAGATTTTTATATGCCTTATTCCTTGCTATTGATGCCAATTTTCACCTGGCTTGCTGGAACGTCTCTTCAGACATTGTTGATCCTGGTCTCAATCATGGATATGCTTTTTTTGTGGAGGAACAAGCACATAAAGGTTTTATTGGTTCGCACAAATGAGTTGTCCAGGAGGTAGATTCAACTTTCTATTTGTCATGAACACTAAGTATAATCCTATGTAGTTGAGTTCGTGTTCCAGTCACAATGCGGTCAATCTCGCAGATATGAGAGTCTCACATGGTCTTGCAGCCACTGGTGCCAGTACTATTGATTGCACATGACATAATTTCAAACAGCCTTGCTCAGTCGGTAACTTACAGAAGGGTGAAAGGTATGCAACATATTTCGCACTCTTGTCATTTTGCTAACAACACAACTCATAGGTATCTCAACATGGATTACCTATTCTTCTCAAGCATGCGATCTTTATCAGACATATCAGCATTGAACATTTCATATGATATCACTTGCCAATGGAGCAAGCATCTCTGGACATGAATGTCTACCTTTCCACACTGGTACCACATCAACCACAACCAAAAAGCAATCACATTCCTTGTACCAAAGTTCCACCTGCCGGCCCATGTTGCCAAATGTCAGTCATCTTTTTCCTTCAATTTCACCAAGGATGTCGGTCACATGGATGGCAAAGCTCCTGAGCATGGGTGGGTGGATATAAACCCCATTGCTACAAGCACATGTGAATGGGTCCTGGTTCGAGGCATGACACCTTAGATGACCACTTCAACGACTGGAACTGGAAGAAGATCTGTGCAATGGGTAAGTTTTCAGTCTCTTGCTGAATATCTCGATTCAAAGTATCACTGTTTCTCAGGTTTGATTTTCTGCCAAAAGTACAGCTTTGCATTAACTGAAATGCAGGAATGTGTCAATGATCTCATCAATTTTGAGGCTTCCCTCACTACAGATGAGTTGACCAAATGGAGGAAGGATATCAAGGCATGGGAGGCAGACTGTTGTAGAGACCCCTGTCCTCTACAGCCATATAACAGGCATATTTTTGTGTTTTGGCCTCTGCACTGATGCCCTCCAATAAGCATGATACATGTGCAGTATTCGTGACGACATGCACTTTGGCGCACTTCAGGATGTGCTACAAATGTGCTTTTGCACACTTTCACATCCTCATCACCAACTGTCTGCATGTCCTGTCCTTGTCCTCCAAGGTCCATTGGTGTGTGTTCTATCTATTTTTACTTCAAACACATATCACAGAGTTACATATGGTATGCAATTACTCATTGCCTCACTATTTTTACTTAAGTTACATCACTTACAATATTTACTGCTACCTATTTGCTTCTGAAGCCTGGGAACATGCTTATGAGGCATTACATGCCTCTGGGTAAATTTTAGTTACTTACTTCCCTTCCACTAGTATCCCTCAGAGCAGCAGCAGATAGTTGAATTGACTACCACCTTTGTCGATTTTCGCACTTGAGCTCAGAAAAGGATCATCTCATCTCCATCATCTCCCACCAATCCAAGAAAAAGATCAGTATCACTCACCTTGAGGTCTAGAGCCCAGCCATGAAGCACGCATTTCGCACGTTGAGCACGCATTTTCGCATACCTGTCACATCCAGTGTGCTTTGGCGCCTATCGTCACACTTCATACTCTCACACTCCACCAGGCCCTCTGTCGAGAGCTAGTTCTTGGCATTCCCCCTCAATTCTTTAGAGGAATCCTTTCTCAGTGGCAATCCCCTTGGGTCGAGTTTGACTTGCATCCAGAGGAGCTCTGAAGAGTCCTTATCTTTAGTGTCCCCCCATCACCCCATCCAAATTCCTCGCCTTCACCATTTGCAACCAAACCCATTTGAAAGCAGAGCTACAACAAGTATATGTACTCTACATTAACACATTTTGAGAAGCTGATAGCATTTTCAACAGCAATGACTCAGGCTGCCATGTACCTAGCCTTATCAATGGCTGAGGCTGCAGAGATTGAGCATGGTAGCAACATGTCCCTACATGATGATATATCACCATCAGTACTGATTTCATCAGGATTAGAACTTGAAGATCAACAGTTATGTTTATGTTTCTGGATTTCATTGAATCACACACTGACTCTATTATAGGCACCATCTTGACTTTGATGCCAAGATGATTGGACAACATGCTATAGATGTCCAGAAGGGCAAGATTTTACAACACATGAATGCTCTTCACCAACACATTGACACTTGGGCCTGGGTGCAGCTGTTGTATATGCCTAGTGTCTCCCGCCTGTGGTCACAAGATGATATCACCACAGAAACCAAGGTTTACAGCATCAGCCTTTTCCTGCCATCCTCTCTACCTCAGCAAGTGCTATGTGACAATCGCTTGCTTAAATACAAGTGGGATTTGCATAAAGCTCAGGCATATGACACCCTCAATGACCTCTGCACTGTGCTTAACCTGCAATGCCACCTCTACAAGTACAAGGATGCATTTATTCGAGGACAGTGAGCGAATACCTGAGCAAATGGAATTATCCATAACACTGAACATCACATTGACATGTTATCACTTAAGTATTCTACCTTTAGAGATGCACTTCTGAATCTGGCAGCAAGGCTGGGCAAGAACGATGACTGGGAGAGAAGCCTCAAGCCACTCAACAAGAAAACAGATGCAGTCCCACTCAAGCATGATGATGGCTGCACAGTAGGTCAGCAAAGTATATTATGGATCTGGAAGACTTTGGGCTCCAACAGCAACAGCCTAGGGCTACAGGACTGTAAGTAGGCTCTAACCACTGGTACATCTCGCTGACATGGCCATTTTATAGCACTATGTGTTGAATGGTGTAAGGCATGAGCATGAGCTCATCGCTGGCAAGAAGAAGTGCAGCTACTGTGGGAGGAAATGTGTCATGTCATTGCATTTCTTGACTGGTAGGCTGGCTGGTGGGAAAAGCAAGGTCCATGGTATGCTTTTAGCTCACAGCACTATCAGAGAGGGTGCACTTGCCTATGCACAATGCCAGGGCCATCTATGCTGAAAAATGGCTGTCCACTTCAAATCTGTGTGGGCAGCCAATCCTTCATGGCAAGAAGCTCCCCCTCTTACAGTCACTCTTCATTCCAGTAGTGTCCATCATGACTCAATTTGAGGGCATGGATGATGAGGACAATTATAGTCTATTATATCTTTACATGCTGTTAATAAAGGATGAGCTGCAATGAGAGAACCATAGTATTGTTTGTGGGACAGGCAGAGTGCCTACAAGAGAAAGGTGATATATCACATGAGCTTCAAAGGGAGGCTTGCATGATATATCACTTTGAAGTTCAGGTGTATCATGTGGGCAGGCTTTGAAGGTGATATATCATGTGAGCTTCGAAGGGAGGCTTGCATGATATACAGTGGCTCAAAAAAGTGTCTCAATGTTTGTGACTTTTCATGTAATTGCTGTACTATGAGCTAGGGTGTGAGAGTATGACTAAGCCATAGGGAGGTGTGGGAAAGCTCTGCTTCTAAGCTTCATGTTTGATCCCTCTAGCGTGAGAAAATTATGTCATCAAGTGAAGATATGGTTAATTTAATTTGGTGGCTCATTGAGACACTTTTTTGACTTTCAGTTTGACCAACACAATCTCTATAATTCTGGTACTTGGTGTTTCCTCCTGTTGCTCTAATTACTTCCACCACTCTTCTATGCATAATATCTATCAATTTGAGGCATTCCTCATCAACAATCTTGTCCCACTCTGCTGCAACTCTCTCCCACAGCTGAAATAGCCCCTATTGTTATTATCATCAGCTTTTCTAATCTGCATACCAGGCAGATTACTACCAAAACTGGTCTGAGCAGGGCTACTATCATTAGGATCATAAAAAAGTCATGTCAGATAAGAAAAATATCAAACTAGATTGTCCTTTCAAGCTTACACCATATAACAAAAAATCTCTTGTTCATAATATTCCAACTAGGCAGGCTGCCAATGCTACTCAAGCCACCAAATTTATTAATTACATCATCTACACTGCTCTCTCCACTCAAATAGTCAAGAATACTCCTAAGGCAGCCAATCTTAAAGCTGTAAACAGGCAGAAAAAGCCTTTCCTGTCTTCAGCCTACAGAAGGAGGAGACCAGCCTTGGCTTTAAAGCCTCAATATTGGATTGTTGAGGACTGGAATTGGGCTACCTGGTGAGATGAGACAAAAATCAATAGGATGGGGTCAGATGGCTAGGAATATATGTGATGAAAGGCAGAAGAACTACTAGAACAAAAAAAAATCAAGAACACACTAAAGTATGTAGAGTAGGAAACTTGATGGTATGGTGTTGTATGAGGTGGAATGGAGTAGGAATTCTCTATGAGGTGAGGGTGACAATGAATGCAGAGCAGCACACTTCAATTTTGGAAAAGTATCTGCTCAGAAGCATGCAAGAATCACAAATTATTAAATAAGACATTACCTTCTAACAAGACAATGTCCCTAAGCATACTTCAAGTTGACCATAAAATGGTTTGAAAACCATGGCATCAGTGTGCTATCATGGCAAGTCCAGTCCTTAGACCTCAACCCTATTGAACAGCCCTGGTAATTACTCAAGATATCACTTGCAGTCTATCAAGATCCTCAATAGGGGTTATTTCAGCTGTGGGAGAGAGTTGCAGCAGAGTGGGACAAGATTGTTGATGAGGAATGCCTCAAATTGATAGATATTATGCATAGAAGAGTGGTGGAAGTAATTAGAGCAACAGGAGGAAGCACCAAGTACTAGGATTATAGAGATTGTGTTGACCAAACTAAAAGTCAAAAAAGTGTCTCAATGAGCCACCAAATTAAATTAACCATATCTTCACTTGATGACATAATTTTCTCACGCTAGAGGGATCAAACATGAAGCTTAGAAGCAGAGCTTTCCCACACCTCCCTATGGCTTAGTCATGTGCTCACACCCTAGCTCATAATACAGCAATTACATGAAAAGTCACAAACATTGAGACACTTTTTTGAGCCACTGTATCACTTTCAAAGTTCAGGTGTATCATGTGCCAGGCAGGCTTTGACAACAGGAAGGTGATATATCACACAAGCTTTGAAGAGAGGCTTGCATGATATATCACTTTGAAGTTCAGGTGTATCATATGGGCAGGCTTTGAAGGTAATATATCATGCGAGCTTCAAAGGGAGACTTGCATGATATATCACTTGCAAAGTTCAGGTGTATCACATGCTGGCAGGCTTAAACAACAGGAAGGTGATATATCATCAAAATATTCAATTACTGCAGCTATGGGGGAGGGAATACATGATATATTATATTCTACAAGTGATGTATCCTCAAAGTAACTGATATATCAAGGCTCTGTGGCTGTGATACATCATGGCACTATGATTGATGTATCATCTTCTCACACATGATGCTATAGACCAGGATATATCACCTCCCTTCTACCATGACAGCAATACAATACATCATAATGATATTATCACCTGGACCATACCCATTCCTGCAAGGGATTGTGCAGCCTCAACAGCTCACCAAAGTGGGACTTTACATCTCCTCCCTCCTTGCACCTGGTCTCCTGCATGCAGTGCTGTAGATCTATCTAAACAAGTTAGGTCTTGCCTTCATGGATCTGGCAGATCTCTGCCCAGACCTCATGTGCACCCTCCAGCTTTTGGATGTGCAACAGGAGCCAATTAGAGATCATGCTAAACACCTGTTACTTCACCAGTGAGTTCTTCTGGTGTAACTCATCAATTTTCTTATTAAGTTCATCTACTTCAGCCTCACTGGGCTAAGTCCCATCATCCTTTGTCAGGGCATTCATTTTCAGATCAAGCTTAAACATGACTGGTTTCTTTGCTTGACCATCAGTATACTGCACCAGACCTCACACACCTATTGCTGTTAATGTTCATTCCTTATAGGTAATCCAATTTGTGCCATCCTCAGCAAGTTTTGGGACATTAAAGACTGAGGAAGTGGTGCCAGGGAGCATAGTATCCATGGACAAGACAGGGTTCATAACCTCTCAGATTACTGTAGGAATCAACTCAATTCAATGGTCACATGTCACAGTCAGTAGTGCCATTGCTAAAATTAGGTAGTTATCACACATAACATACACTTGTGTCAAAATCATTTGATGTCACAACAAAATTGAAATTTGCTTCTATAATGACCCCAGATTTGCACAGCAGTTCTAACTATGTGAGTCTGACTTGTGCTGTATCTGTATGATGTATGTCCTGACTACTTGCAAAATCTAGCTCTTGTCATCATTGTGATGATACCAGAATGAGTGTGAGTATGAAGAATTTGTTTTTTTCTTTCTTCTCTCCCATCCTAATTCTACTGCATCTGCTAGGTTCTCACAGTCATTACCCACCTCCTCATGTACCATGTCCACCACAAAGTCCATGGTTTTGGCTTCTCCTTTGGAGGTAAGTGCTCTGACTGGTTCCTTAAATCCTGTATGAATGTCACCACTCAATATGTCTGCAACAACAGATGAACAGGGCACATCAGTATCATCACCCTCTGGGAGACCATCAAGCCTGGCCTCATCATCAAGCTCCATGCCACCATCATCTTTCTCCTCTCCTTCTTGCCTGGTGAGTTCATCCCAAAACTCTGGTTCATTGTTCTTCAAATTCCTTAACTTCTCTCTTGCAGCATAACTTGTGAGACTTTGGTATGAGAGGTTAAAGTTATATGCATAGTACATCTCAAATAACTAAAACAGAGTTTTTAGTACCTCAATACAATGGTGACTCCTTTTACTTACCTTTTTCACAATGTCTGGTGTGTTAACAGTGTTGAATACAGCCATGTTACACTGCAATCATGAAGGACAAGGTGTGTCTCCTCATGGTCAAGCTGATCCAATATTTCCAGGACTACATTACTATGATATGAGCATTTCAAGGAGTATTTGAAGACTCACTGGGTCCTGACATCACATGGCTGAAACAGTCCAGTGCAACCTCCAGGTATGTAGTGCAGTCCAATAGTTGGATGGTGTATCTTCATCCATGAATGAAACTCCTCTGACCTGTGCATGGACCAGACATCAATTTGCCAGATTGTCTTCTGTATCTGTGGCAGACCTAGCTCCTGCTTCTTCTGCTTAAAGTAAGGAGAAATTATGTTGTTGACAAGGGAGTGCATAGTTACATGTGTTAACCAATAGGTTTTTGTATTCAAATGTTCAAATTGAAATCCAGCATTGATACAGTTTTTGTAGTTCAGTGCAGACTGGTTTAGGTGGGACCCTTTCAAGTAACCTTAATAGATAGCTTGCAGGGGTAGGAGTGTGCTATTATTTGAAATAGAAACCATGATGGTAAATGCATGTTTTTTGTCATTGCCAACAGTTGATATTTGCTTCACTCCAGTTTTTACCCATGTCAGTTGAAAACCTTGTGCATATGCAACCTGTGTCTGGTCAGAATTAATGTAGAGCACAGAGGGGATATCTTCCTCTTTGATGGTATATGCTAATCAAAGGAAAGAGCACTTGCACAATTACTCCCAATTTTCAGGTATCTTTTGCACAGCTCAAGTTGCCTATCTCTCTGACCAATCCAGGGTATGGTGTAACCAGTGTTGCACAAATGCATCAGAGCACTGAAATTAGGATCTGTCTTTCACTTGCTAATGAAAGACCTGTGATGCCAAATCTGACATGACAGCAATCATGATGGCTCAAATGGTCACAAGGGTAAGCATGACTCCACCTTCCCAGAGTCCTTCCAAACACTTGATGATAACTTGCTCAACAGCTGGGTAATTCATCTAAATTGTATCAGGGTGCATTTATGATAAGATAGTCAGTATACATACCAAGATCCCCTTTGTACCTCCTTTCAAGTGGCCCTGATGATTACCCAGCTCTGCCATATGAACTGCGGCATGTACCCATCTTGGCTTTCCTATATGATTGATCCAGCCCTTAACTGTTGATTGTGCAAGGCCTTTAAAAATTATCAGGTCTTTCTGCTGTAAGTATCAAACAAGATGTGACAAGCTCCACATGACTGATGAATGTGTAGCAGCATTATTGATTTGAGCCCATATAAACAGGCCATGCCAGTTATGGTAGACTGCATCCTGCTTTTCATGTATGCATTTTCATTCAGGTTGATGCTTTGCGTTCTGACACTGATGCTCACATTCTCTTGCAGCTTGATTGGGTCTTGATAATTCTGCAATAGAGGTTTGTGCTCATTTTACTGTACTGTCTTTCATGGCTGTCATATCCAGTACACATCACTGATGTCTCATTAGCCATATGCTTAGGTTGGAATTTGATAGTTGCATACCTTGAGATTCCACTTGGTCCCTCCAGGACTTTGCTCACCCCTCACAATTTTGTCCTGACACTGCTGCTGGCAATGTTTCTGCTGCTTTTTCTTATTCTCTTCTCTAACCACCATTTGCTGCCTTTGGTCTGCCATCTCCTGATACTCCTGAGCCTATTGCCATCCCTTGTCCAGTTTGGCTTCAACTGTGGTGAGTTGAACACAAAATTCTTCACATGTACAAGGCTTTAAAAACCTCATTAGGCCACATGCACATCCAGCCTTTTGGTCTTCAATAGCATCATGAATTACTAATTGGCATGACTCTTTGGTATGTGGTTTCTTTTTGAATAGAATGGCCAATGTCTCTGATTCATGCATGGTTAAGCTCAATTTGACCAGGGTGCTTGATTTCTCTAACTCTTGGTTGTTGGCAGTCAGAATAGGTAAGTCAACATCAACTTTGCTAGCCAATATGGAATTCTAAAGGAATACAAGGGCTCATAATATTTTTCAGCTAAGCTACATACCTGATTGAGGTGTGGGTCAATCACATCTACCATGACTTTGAGCTTGCCAATCCTCACTTGTGAAGCTGTGATCAAGGGGTATTCTGAGGGGAGAATATGATGTATGAGTGCATTGAATGAGAGAAGCCTGCATGAGAAGCTATCCTTCTGGTGGGTGATGATAAGTGATTTTTTCTCAAAATATTGACCAGTGTGATGGTGTGTCCATCAGTGTAGCACTGCAAGGAATCCAATCAGAGGCTTTGTGTAGATTGAATCACCATAGAAGATTGTAGAGGATTCAAAGTCAATGATGACTGTAATCCAGTGGTTTTCATTGATGTTAACCAAGAATCCAATGCAACTGCCAAGGCCTGAAGCCATTGCATCTCCTGTTTCACATGCACATACAAAATAGTGGCCTTCATATTATCCAGAGCCATGTATTTCATACACCTTCTTCAAGAAGCCATAGAAGTAAGTATTCTCAATCTCAATCTTTTGGCTTTGTGGCTGACACTGAATTCTCCTCTGCAGTAGGTCAAGCATCTGATTCTTGTGGACATCAGACAGCTAATCATTAGTAGCATATACTGCTAGCTCAACAACTGGCTCCACAACAGCAGAACCATTAAGTGTCCCAGACCAGGAAATGCAGGTGAGAGCATTATAAATCTTCATAACCAATGTTTGAGCTTCTTCACCCCTCTTATTTTTCCATAGCTGAGTCCTCCTTTCTATGTTTTGCTCAGCTCAGATCCATGGTTCAAGATATTTGTGATGAAGCATTACAACTTCACACCAATAGGTGAGAGTTGTGTCTTACTAGCATCACCAGTAAGATGTGCACACTTCAACAAAAATGCTCCATTCTCTATGGCCTCAGAACTTGGTTTTGAAAGCATGTCAAGTACTTGTGTCAAGGGGATAGGCAAGTCTTGTATGAGCTGTGCATTATCAAGGGATGGCTGATCTTTGGAGAAGAATGCTTTGATGGTAACATGTTTTGTTGTGACCATAATGGCAGGTAATTTGAAGGACAAAAATTCAAGCACAGATAGGCTTTTTTGGGGGAGAATCCAAGCAAGCATATCTTTTGGTAGCTCTAGGAGGGGGTGCATCACAATGTGTTGAGGGGCTTTACCAATGACATTCATTTCTGTTGTCCTTGACTGAGTCCAAAATGAAAATATTTTGTACCTACTATCACACTCCTGCCTAATTTGTAATTCAATGTATTGAAATATTTGGTATGTCATGTGTCATATGCCTAAGTGTCAGAATGTTGAATTGAGTTAATTCTTACATTATGAGACAAAGGTGGGAAGCAGGAGCACTAGAAAGACAAGGTATAATCTCAATTTCTGTTCAAGAACTCTTATTAACATGTGGTATACCTAGAAAGACAAGGTATACTACACTTTTCATCAGCTGGAGCTGATGTACATAATATACTACTCACATCTCAGTTTCCATTCAAGAACTGAGATGTCCAAATGCTAGTGTGGGTTACTTTATAGTGAGTGTATAAGGAATAAAAATAAACAAAATGTTGACATATATTTCAGGGTGCAGTGCAACACCAGTGCAACACTGCCCATTGGCCACATCTGGCCTTGCACTTGGACCACCACTCTTATCATCTTCCCCTCATACCTATCTTGGATCCTTCAGTCCTCTGTGTCCTCTCCTCTCTTGGATTGTTCAGATTCCAACAGTTCATGGCACTACCAACCACCATGCCTTCTTTCCTGGCTAGCCAATGGCCTGCCACTGGAACTTCAAACACTGAGCAGAGGAACAGCTACCCAAGAAACATGATATCAGCATGAGACAATGGGGTAGGAGGATCAAGGGGAATGAGGGTGATGTGAACAAGGTAAGCCAGGAAAGAAGATATGTGCAGGAAGATGAGGAATGGATGTAATGACAGGTGGGTGAGGTATTTGAGCAGCTCAGGCATGGTTGAGATGAAAGATACTATTAATATCCTTCCTTAGGTGAGCTGCACCTGCAAGTGGGTGATTCAACTCTGCTTGAATTTGCTGAGCTTGCTGAGGGATACCTAGACTTTGTACCAAGACTAGCCAGAACTCTGACATTCACAGACATCACTACTATTGTTAAGTGTTCACATCAGCAAATCACTTTGCCTCTGTGAGCTCTGTACAGCTCTGTACAGAAGGGACCAAGCTGTGGCCAGCCATTTTTTGGTGGTGGGAAAAAAAGTGTTTTACTGATGCATTTCACAGCTTTGCAGATGAGTAGTGGGACTCAAAGTAGTTTTCTAAACTCGCTAAAATTCACTAAGAAATCATTCAAGTTTAAGAAAAAGCTCTGCCTTAGATGGCCAGCATAGATTGGACTTCGAAACCATACTTGTGCATTTGGAAGAGATAATGGGAGTAACATGCATGATAAAGGACATAGAAATATTGTAACTAGTCTGTCAGCCTCCACCTGCCCAAATAACAGAATCCCAGCAAGGTATATGTACTGTGCCAGGAGGGAAACAACAAATGGATACTGGGAACTGGACAAATTGCACAAGTGCATGGGTGAACAAAGTAAGTGCCATAGGGAGAGGGGGAATGGGCTAAGTGCTAACAACACATGCTTGGAGGAATAGACCAAGTGCCAGCAGCATATTTGCTTGGGTGAGTGGGCTGAGCACTTGGGGGAATGAGCTGAGTGCTGGGGGGAATGAGTTGAACACCAGCAGCATATCTGCTCAGGTGGAGTGGGCTGAATGCTTGGGGGAATAAGCTGAGCACTGGCAGCATATTTGCTCAGGTAAGTGGGCTGAATGCTTGGGGAATGAGCCAAGTGCCAGCAGCATATCTGCTTGGGTGAGTGGGCTGAGCACTTGGAGGAATGAGCCAAGTGCTGGGAGGAATGAGTTGAACACTGGCAGCATATCTGCCTGGGTGGAGTGGGCTGGACACTGGGGGTAATGTGCCAAGCGGTGGCAGCACATCTGCTCAGGTGGTGTCATATGCCATTCCAGACTCTCAACTCTAAATCCACTTCTCCAGGTATCCAGGTCCAAGATCCAGATCTCAAATGATCTGATCTATCTTTATCTCCCTTCCAAAATCCAAACCCTATATCAGCGCCCAACCCCATTTAGACTGCCCCTGTCTCTGGACTCCAGTTAACCATGTTTCCCTTTTGATTATTGATCCATTACATACATTTCATTTCCAGTGTTCATTATTTGTGATCTGTCCTACTTACTAATAGACTTTGCATATGCTTCAGTACATAGCCTTTATGTTTGCTGACTGATTCCTGTATGATACCTACAGTATATAAACCTCCTGTAACTCTCAGAAATACTCCAGTTCAAATATCATCTTAGTTCCTGCTCATTCCTGTGTTCTCTGGACTCGAGATAAGTCTCTTGTCATATTCCAAGTCTTAGGATTGCATCCTAGACTACATTTCCAACTCTACCTTAAGGTAGTCCATCCTCTGTTAGTTTCTAGTCTGGACTTCATCTGGATTAGTCTTATCCACTTGCCCAGGTAACATCTGGATGTCTGTTGGATTTATCCCACATTTCAGATCTGGACATCCATTGTCTGCCCTAGTCAAATCCTGGAAACTCTGGATGACTGTTCTAGCCCCCAGAAATTAAGGGCACATACTCAGGAAAGGGGCACAGCATATGAGCTGAGGCCAAGCCCTTGTGATCCGACCCCCTTGAGCAGGTGACCTTAACAGGTGGAGGGACTAGCCTCCCCATGTGGATCAGAGGGGGCTATGAGGAATGAAAGGTAAAGATGTTTGTGATAGTATTGGTGCTATTGTTGAGGTGGTGAGAGGTTCTGGCATTTGTAGTGGTATTAGAAGTGAAAGGTATTGACATTTGTGGTAGTATTGGTGTTATTGTTAGGGATGTCAGTCTTCAGGGAGGCAATAGATGAAGATGTGTTGGATCCTGTTGGCAGTGCCCAGGGAAGGGGTTATACACTGCATAGGTATCTCCCAGGGGCATGGTTGCTCACTGTCATCCACAACAAGCATCACCAGTGAGACTTAGCATGCTGACCATGGCAAAAATTAAAACTCAGATTAAAACTCTGCTTATCAGTCACACATCAATCAGGGGGATGATAAGGGCACACATCTCTCAATCTCAAGCTGTTATCATGCCTTGCACATCCTGCCACCAAGATCTCCTTCATGCAGTTGATAAAGCTGCACTGTCATTAGCCCAACTCCAATATCAGCAGGTATTGGAAGCTCAGGAGTCCAGCTCCAATTCCAGCTCTAATTCCAACTCCAATTCCAACTCTGATTCCAACTCTGATTCAAGCATGGACATCACCTCTTCACCCACTCTTTCCTCCAACTCCTCCAGGTGAATTTTCTGATGAGATCACTGCACATTACAATCAGCTCTGTCATCAAATTGCAGCCCTCTGTGATGAGGTTACAAGGGCATGTGTATTTCACAAGCCTGATGAGCCTCCCCCACAAGCCCCCCAGCTGCACATGCTTGTTCATCATGAAAAACACCACCCTTATTTATTTTGGCAGAAGCTACATGTTGACCCTATCATTTTTGATGATATCCTTGATCAGATCTCTGATCATCATATCTTTTCCAACCAATCCAATAATCCTCAGCTTCCCGTCTCCATCCAACTTGCTATCTTTCTCAATTGTGCTGGCCACTATGACAATGCAATTTCTCTTGAGGATGTTGCCCAATGGGCAGGTATAAGTGTTGGGTCAGTTGTGAATTGCACTAATCGTGTAATGATCACACTGCTTGACCAGCATGACAATTTTGTTGGTTTCCCACATCTTGATTCAGAGGATGCCAATCTTGCTCAGCAATATGCAGAGTCCAAACCTTGTCCTGAGTGGCGCAATGGCATTTTAGCTGTTGATGGCACAACAGTTGACCTTTATGCCAAACCTGCCCATTTTGGTGAGACATTTTATGATAGGAAATCTAATTATTCTCTTGGCTGTCAGGTATTTTTCCCCCTCCCTTTATTGTTAACAATTAAATATTTTTAGGCAGTTATTATGCCTCATAACCTTGTCATTGTTGATTATGCTCCTGGTCATCCTGGAAGTGTCCATGATGCCTATGCTTTCTGATCAACTCATCTCTATCAACAGCATAAAGCCCTTCTGCCAGATGATCATTGGATTTGGGCTGACAGTGCATACCCACTTGAGAAGTGGTGCATAGTCCCTTTCAAGAAGCCCCACAATGGTAGGTTGACTAAGGACCAGAAGACATTTAATTATCATCTTTCCATGGTGTGCTCATATTTTTCCTATTTTTCTGATAATTTGGTTACTGATTTTTATTTTTATTTAGGTTCATGTACATGTTGAGCATGCATTTGCTGCTGTTAAGGGGCAGTTTCAGTCCCTTCAAGAGCTTTGCCTCAATATTCACATAGAAAGAGAGCTTCAGATTGCTGTCCATTGGATTATGTGCTGCATCATCTTGCACAACATGATCATTTGATTTGAAGCTCACTATCATGAGCAGGATCCAAAGTTCCATCATTCTCATAGGTGGGCTGAATGGGAGGCCAGAGAATTTGCAGCTAGAGAGACTGAAGACCCTGATGGAGATGAAGTTGTGGGTGACAGGTCATATGAGGGTACTCCAGGCAAGCTTCTCATTTGAGGATGATGGATCAACTGTTTGACAGTCCTTACTCAAGAGCTGAACATAGGGAGGGGTAACTTGAAAGAACCAGGATCACATTGGCAACCAGAAGACACATGTACTACTACACTACAACAGATTCAAGAAATGTACATACAAAATGACATGTCAAAGATTTTTTAAAAAAAAACAGCAACAGCAACACACAATCAGGATGATGGTGATGAAGACAAGGGACTAGGAACATCTCCACCTGCAGCACGCATCATCATAGTCTTGTATTGTATCTTGAGGTGCCAAGTCTCAGTCTCCTTCTCCTGCAAGGCGGCTGTGGCCTGAAGACAGAGGATCTCCTTGTCCTTAGCCTCCTGCTCGTGTTGGTGCATGGTGGCCATGGAGATGATTTCATGTGAATGGAACTCACAGCACCATTGGTATTCCTTCTTCTGGGATTAGTAGTTCATCTTCAGGGCATAGTGCTCATTCCTCAATTCCCGGCGCTCAGACATGTCACTGTGCATGCTCTTAATCTCATCATTGAGCATGCTGATCTGACCCTCCATGTCCACCACTGAAGTCCTCTTCTTCTTCAAGCTCACAGAGCTCTGTGGCTTTGCAGAAAGAGACATTTGTGATGCCGTTGGCAAAATCCAATAATCAGATGAAATATAGGCCAATGAAGATGTTGTGGATGATGGGGAGGAGTGGCTGCACAATATTCCCAATGACAGAGGAAGTTTGAGTGGTGCATGGCTGCCAGGCGAGGCAGAACCAAATGCCTCACAGCTGTGGTACATAGGCGTCTGTGCCTTGCATGGGAGAATGAACGAATTTGTGCTGGCACAAGGTGGAGATGGAGAAGCTGCATACTGTCGCTTATGGCCCACTACCTTGGGGGGACTGTCAAGGCTGATGACACAACACCAGGAGGAGTTAACCTCCAGCCCATCATCATCATCATCACCACACATCTCAAAATCCCTATCCAAGGTATCCAATGCATTTCCTAGAGGAGTGCCAAAAGGGCCATCATTATTGTAATCATCATCAGCATGAGGGTCATCCTCCATATCACCATCAGGATTGTCAATTGGACCACCCCTAGCACCAGGCTGGGGAAGATTGGGAGGATACTGCAAAGGGGGGAGGGTACTGCAATGGAGGGGGGGGAGGATACTGCAAAGGAGGGGGGGAAGATACTGCAAAGGAAGAAGGGGAGGATACTGTGAAAAAGAGGGGGGAATGGGCTGAGCACTTGTGGGAATGGGGTGGACCTCAGGATGAGCAGCATGTTGGTGAGACAAGGGACCAGCCGCCCTGCATGAATTAACAAGCATGTAGAATTCTGCTGTGTGGTCAATTCCTGGTTGGGAGGTGTAGACTTTGGCACCACATGTTGGATTGGAGAATAACAAGGGGTGGAGTAGGTCATACCACAGAAAGTCCTGTGGCACTTGTTCTGGAAATAAAATAAGTTAAATAAAATAGAACAGTGAAAAAAAACACTCGCTGTGTAAATTAATAGCCCCATTTTCATCAAGTGGGGTGATGCCAGCACCAGTCCTATTGAATTTGTTGAGCTGCTCCTTGAACAATTTCTTAAGACTTTTAAAAATTGAATTAGTAGCTACAGATGTGAATGATAGAGATCACTTATGAAGCAACATGATTGCCCACTGCTACATCAAATTTTTTCAGATCTTCAGCATATGCAGCTGAATATTCACTATCCATCGTGAAGATGAGTTTTGCCATGAATTGATAAACTTCCCCTTTCTCCTTGCCAGAAGGACGGTCCTCATTGCTGGAACTTGAAGCAGCAGATTTTTTACCCTCATAGAATAGTATGCGGATGTCCGCAGGGTTAGTGGTGAGATGTTGCACTAGAGTATCTGTGCAATGAAGGTCTTGGAGTCTCGTCCAGTGAACAATTATCTTTGTAGTAGTCCTAGGAGCCTGGGGATTAGCTCCATGTCCTCAACCTTTCCCTCTTCTGGAGGATGTGGATGGTTGGGGAAGCTCCATTGCCTTTAGGTGAGGTCGAGCATTGACTTGTAACCTTGCAGAACAGCGTACACATTGACAAGCAGGAGGCATTGGAGTTTAAGCTCCGATTTGCAATGCCAGCCAACTCCATCGTTTGGCTGTGCTAGAGACCACTACTACTAGTTTAGCCGGCCCTTTACCAAGCATTTTAGCGAGTTTAGAAAACTACTTTGATTCCCACTAGTGTTTAACGGACGGAGTTGGAAATTGCTTACGGACAGCAGCTCCTCAGCACATAAGATTTGGGCATATCTGAAATTCTAGATGCTGCGGACAGTCACCCAGTGTCTCAAAATGGGGGTACATTAGCTGGAGCTTCCGCCTGGTGAATGCCGCATCAAAAATATGACCTTTATTGGTCAGTCGCCTAATCAGACCTAAAAATGGCATAACTTTGCGTAGTTAATCCAGTGTGTGATTGATATCGATGATCACGGTGGAAACGCAAGCAACACTATACATAATCCGAATAACCTACTAGTGTCTTATCGGCGTTTGGACTGTTTCAGCGCTCTCAGGCCCTTCTTCAAGTTCTGACACGGGTTTGGGTGAATACAAGAATCAAGGACCTTGAAATCAGGAATCCTGACAAACACGTGGACAGCAGTTCTATGCACGCCGGCGCACTCGGTGAGTTCTGCGGTTGAACGAGCCATCGAGGAAGCTAGTAACACTAGACATGGGTACAGATTTCCAACCAACCCGGGAGAGCACACCCCCTCCGAATGTGAGCTACCAGCAATCGGTGCTCGGTCTTGCCCCCAATGTACATCCTCTTGTAAGCTGCAATACCTCAACAATATTCGTCGTCTCTTTACTCGCTAGAAATCCCATAAGAACCCCTTCCCCTTCATTCTTCGCGCCGCAGCCGTATACCCGGACAAACTTGCCATTGCTCATCCTGACGTGAAACATCCTGCGTTCTATACCTATGCCGTTTGGTGAGGCCCTTGGGCTTCGTCGAGAACTAGTCTGACAGCGGCAATAGGGCTCAGCGCATTCAGAATATGGCATATGCTCTTATACAAGCAGGCATCCGCCCAGGTGACCGCGTTGCAGTTATAACGCCCAACTGGTGAGTTCTGCTGTATCACGCGCTTGACGCATCTCACATAGGAGCACGATAGTCCCTTGATTGCAGGTATAACCTCCATTTTATCACTCCTGGCAATAATGAAACACCCCGGGTAGATGCTCACTTTGGCATTCTTGCTGCTCGCGCTATCGTCACACCTGTAAACACTCGTCTCACACCCCCTGAGGTCTCATACATTCTGGAACATAGTGGATCCAAACTTATCCTCATTGATCGCGACTTCACGCATCTCATTGAGAATATTAATATTCCTACGGTTGTTTGTCATGACACAGGCAGAGCTAGGCGACCCATATGAAAGCTTCCTTAGTGCCGGCAGAGTATTCAGTGCAGAAAAGGGGTGGGCTGGCTTGGACGTTGAGCCGGACGAGAATGCCGGTGCAGTTTTATGCTACACGTGAGTCACAACTCTGTTATGTGGTTTGGCCAAGATGTAAACACATTTTTACAAGGTCGGGAACTACAGGTCGTGTAAGATTCGCCTATGTCTGCAGGTAAAAGTAGTTGCTCATTTTGCATAGCCAAAGGGCGTCCTCACCACGCTACGTGGTATGCTCTATCCACTTACTACACGTTTATTTGGTTGATGCTATTGTCCAACTAGGCTCTTACTTGGCAGCAATAGGGAATGTTGTTGAGGGACAGTGCGTGCCTCTGTCTTGCTGTATCCTTCTGACAAGCTCACCAGTGGGATTTACAGGATAAGTCGTGAGTCGACGTACTTGTGGTAAGTTTTATGTGGTTACATGAACAGTCGAGAATACAACGAACTGCAGGATTCTTCCAATGTTCCATGCAGCTGGTTGGACATACCCATGGGCAAATGTCTTCGCATGCGCGACACAGGTGAGCAGAACACGATGTTATGTTTATAACCACGAACCATCTTATCTTCTTATTCCAGATAACTATGCGCTCTGTTGATTACCCACTTATCTGGAAGCACTTCCTGGATTCCGGGGTAACTCACTATTGTGGTGCACCCACTGTCCAGGTTTGTGCGCCGCACAGGGACAGGGATTAGTCTGATGTGTCGATAGATTGGAATTGTGAACGACCCCGCTGCTAGACCTCTTCCTCGTACTATATCCGCAGTTATTGCAGGGGCCGCACCCACTGCTCACCTCATCAGCCAACTCGAGCAAAAGGGAATCAAGCCTGTACATGTATACGGTTTGACGTAAGTCCAGCATAGTGCTTAACTTGTGCCCAAGCTGATTCGTTCTTCCATCATCGCCAGTGAGGTGGGTGCTTCGGCATTGTTTAGGGAAGTGGCAAGTCTGAACATACTCCTTAAAGACGTATGGACCCTTTACGCGTTGTTATGACCAACCTCACTGGAAGACGCTTACTTTGGAACAACGTGCGAAGCTGATGGCTCGACAAGGTCAAAGCTTCGCCACCGCACAAGATGCACGCGTAGTATATCCTCCACAAGACGAAAACGACGAAGAACTCCGTGACGTTCCGAAAGACGGACGCACGGTGGGTGAGGTTCTCATGCGCGGAAACATCGTCATGAAGGAGGTGCGTTTTTCAGCAGTTGTACCAAAGTTCTCGAATTCATTCTAGGCGTTTGTTGCATAGTATTTCCGCGACCCAGAAGCCACGCGTAAGGCTTTTCAGGGGCGCCACTTTCACTCAGGTGATCTAGCCGTCTGGCATCCCGATGGTGTCATTCAGGTCGTTGACCGAAGCAAAGACCTGATTATCTCTGGAGGCGAGGTGAATAATTATCCTTGCGGTGATTCAATACGCTAACCTGAAGACCGCAGAATGCATCAAGCTTGGCCATAGAACTAGGTATCTTTGCATTCGAATGGCTACCAAGTTGTAGACCCTGACCGAACTACGCAGAGCTTTCGAGTCACCCGCATGTTTTAGAGGTATCTGTCGTCGCCCGCTCGCACCCCAAATGGGGTGAGCGTCCCATGGCATTCGTCGTTCTTCGCCCGGAGCACGCCGCCAAGTGGAAAGACAATCATGGCGGCTTCGCTACTGAGCTGATCCGCCACGCTCGAACACTTTTACCCGGCTTTGCGTGCCCAGAATGGGTGCAAATGGTGGACGAATTACCCGTCAGTCAGATGCATAACATCCACATCTCGGTGGGCGCTTACAAGTCTTACAGAAAACATCCACGGGGAAGATCCTCAAGACCAACCTTCGCAAAGTCGTGGCTAAACTGTGATCTTAATGACCTAATACTGATGTGAGGATCGTTGGTATGTACCGGTACATACTTATGCTCGATTTGTCAAATAAAGGGTGTGAGTGATAAAACAATAGCTGAGTGGGAAATATTATCTAGGCGTCGCAGTATCCGGAATACAACAGTATTGCGTTCGTATAGGCATACCTTGTCTCCCTGACGCCCAAGAAAGAGCACCTCTTAAGGTCGGGCAATAACGTCTGCCCGGATCGAGATCGGAAACGTCAGTTGGTTTGTGGTTCGGTAAAATAGAAACATACCCTGTGAGCCATGTGTTCGGCATCTTCTTTATCAAGGCCAATAGCGATTTCATTGTCTCCCCGAACCCATACAATGATATAGATGCCTGGAGTCGCTGATTTGCGTTCGATGCTCAATGATGAATTCACGTGAAGCATCGCATAGATCATGTCGTGATTATAAGGAAGTGCTGTGATGGATTGTCCAACGGAGAACTTTGATCAAACAATCCTAGGATGCTTCATGGATGGCGCTTGGTGTATTGACAAGAAGAGTGTTCATCGACATTGTAAGTCAACCTGACCCAATTAGTATATTTTGACTGAAACGGAAAGAAGATTGATTTAACATACCTGGGCTTGGACACCAGCCCGTTTCAGTACTTCTTCCGTGACTTCGTATTCCCGTGCATCAGTACCATGGAATTCCTCGAGATCTGGTAAGCATGGGCATTGAATAATTGTAAAGTGCTACACACCATTCTGCAGCCTTTCTCTACAGTCTTTTTAGTTATTTCTTTCAAAACAATTCGCGCATATTCGAACATCGATCAGAACAAATTAATTCTTTACTTCTCATGGAATATACTTCAGGTAAGACGATGATAATGAATGGACTGTTGGAAGTTATCATCATGCGAGTCATCATACAAAGGATTCGAGATCTCCGGCGATAGCCGCAGAGGTGTGCAACTCGACTGGTTTCAGATTGTCCTGTCGAGCCTCTTGGATAGGGGTTGGCAATGTCTTCAAGCCTGTTGCGCACTTAGTCTTGCCCAGTTGTGAAACTGGTGTGAGTGATTTCAGACTGATTTTGGACTTTTGATCATTTTCTGTAGAATGAGTCACTCCAGGTGTAGAGCCAGTGCTTACCAAGGCTACAGTAGACATGACAGTAAGATGGAGCTGGAGGTTTGAGGTCACGTTAACTCCGAGTCATATTTAGGGTTAGCTATCCGAGTTAGGGGTAGTGGGTTAGTAGTAGTTAGCTCCACAGCTCGAGTTAGCCTTCAGTTTTAGCTCTGATCGGACTAATGGGCTTTCATTGATATTTGGGAGCCTTGGCGGAACACTCGTTACCTTCGTATCGTCCACCCAGGTGACCGCGTTGCAGTTATAACGCCCAACTGAGCACGCCCCCAAAGTGGGAAGACAATCATGTTGGCTTCCCTACTGAGCTGATCCGTCACACTCGAATACCTTTGCCCGGCTTTGCGTGCCCAGAATAGGCGGAAATAGTGGAAGAATTATCCGTCAGTCGTATGCATAACATCCACCGGGAAGATCTCAAGATTAACCTCGCAGAGTCGCTGCTAGACTGTGATCTTAATAACCTAATACTGATATATTGTGAGGATCGTTAATATGTATCGGTACATACTTATGCTCGATTTGCCAAATAAAGGGTATGAGTGAGTGATAAAACAACAGCTGAGTGGGAAATGTTATCTAGTAGGCATGATAGGTTCAAAATGATCACGACAAATCGGGACTCAGTCGCAGTATCCGGAATGCACCAGTATTGCGTTCGCATAGGTATACCTCGTCTCCCTGACGCCCAAGAAAGAGCACTTCGTCTGTGCTCTCGGTGTCCCCATCTCCCGTACCATTGAACTCTGCTCTCGCGGGAGATTTCCCAGTGGTGTGGCTTGGTTTCCTCCCAAGATAGCCTGACCCTTTGGTCTTTGACGACAAGGCTGTAGCACTTGATGTAGAGGAACCGATAGGAGTGCCTATCTTCCAAACGAATGGTCCACGTCTATTGATATTCGATGGCGGCGGCGCGAATTGGGGTAACAAGGTACGCGACTCATCTGCGGGTTTGAGCAACGCGTCACCGAAATCCATTGCTTCCACGCCCCCTTGGCGCATAGCCACAAGGACAGAACGATCTTTGACGTCAAAAGCCTCGATACGCTTGACGTCTCCCATGCGGGGAATCATCTTCGACTCGTTATCGTTGTCCGTGCTCCAGACAAAGCGGCCTTTGAGGACAGCCCGACCACGAGCATCCACTATGGACGTGCTGTGGCCGCCACGCGAAGAGAAGAACAATGCAGGCGGGCCAAAGTGTCGAGGCTGGACGAGAAGAGATATTGGGGCTAAGAGAGGTTTGGCAGCATCCAACGCAGGAGGAGCGTGCTGGGCTGCCGACGGCGGAGTTGCTGACCGGAACGGATGGGAAGGATCAACGCATTGCTGTCTCAAATCCTTGAGCAACATGAACACTTTCTCCTCCTCTTTGCGAACGGGTAGATCTGGGGGAAGCAATCCATCCTTATACCACGCTTGCATAAGGCTTGCTTTCCAGGGCCCTGATCCTGATTAAGAACGTATTTCAAAAAAGTGACGTTTCGACATACCGTGCACGACTCCTTTCGGATCGCGGTAAAACCATCTGGAAGGCGGTGCTGGTGCTGGCATGGGTAGGCCAGGAGGTGAAAATTGGATGGACGCTAGGTCAACATTGGCATTACCCTGAGCATCGGGTTCATGTTCGGCACGGTAGTCAAGGAACTCGGGATATGTCGGTGGAATGATGTAGTCATCAGCGATAGTAGCCAAAGGCAACTTTGGCGCATAGGACAACTGTTGGAAGGTGGTATATGGTCCAAGAGGAGCGGAAGCTAGTGCTACAAGCTCTTCAGCATGTGCAAGTGCAGATCCAGGGGCACCACCAGTTGGTGTCTGCGAATGAGATACTGGCGCATCTGGGAGATTAGTATTGGAATTGTTCCTAGACGGATCGCCGGATGGTAATGAAAGTCGATTGCTGATACTGATGTTGGTATCTTCGTCATCCTGTGCAGGTGGGTCTGTGTCAAAGACATCTGGCTGACCCGAGCGTATTTCTCGAACTCTTCGCCGAGCTGCACGTCGCTCGGCTCGACCAATTCGGACTTCGCGAACTCTTACTGTGGCAGGTTCCAACCCAAAGACGTTCTGAGAAAAGACAAGAAAAACTTCTACAAGGTCATCACCCTGCAGTTGGAGCTCCAGAGAACGCGGTGAATCGGGAAGAATGAAGGTGCGAGAAAGACCCAAGGCAGTTCGATACGTCCCTGCAAAAAGCTCAACCTTTTCGCCATTATCTCCGCAGAGAATAGCGAGAAAGCTGCACAAGGTCTCAATAAATATCCGTGTGAGACTCTGGGTACTCACCTCTTTTTTGGCGTTTCCACGGCCTTGATGATAAGGGAGCCTTTCGTACCCGGTAGCTTCACGTAGTCCAGTTTTGGAGGAGGTAGAGGTGTTGTAGGAGTCTGTGATCCGTTCTTCCTTTCAGGCTCTGTGAATACCAGCGTTGGAGGTCGCTCGGCAGACCTCCTGGAACTGAATGCATTGCTTATACTGCGAGGAAGAAGGCGAAAGTGATTTGTCAGATGTGGAGGAGGAATGGGTAAAGGTGGTTGACTGGCAGCAGGAGAGACGCTATGTCCCCCTGACGTCGAAGGGCGAGGAGTAAGTTGAGGAGGTTCTAAGGGACGTGAACGTATGGAAGCTGAACGTGTCAAAGTCAGGGGTCTTTCGCCAGCCTCGGGTATGGGTATCGTCGAAGATGTTGGAGATGTGGGGGATCCCAGCGGAGTATCGTACATAACAGGGACATTAGGGTGGGGGGTGTTGGGCGAACCACTGGAGTTGAATATGCCGGCCAGTACTGACCATCTCCTTCGCCTTTCAGGACGACTCGCGATGCTCGGGCGGCCCAATGAAGAGCGACCGTCCTGCAATGAAGGACTGAACGGCGCGTCATCATCTGTACCCGACTGAGTTGCCCCAATCATAATCGGGGCTTGTGGTCTCGTTGTCCCTGCTGGTGGGAGGTCAGGGACTCTGCTCTCTAAAAGAGCCTGAGCAAGCGTTATACGGTCGATTGTACCAGTCGCGCCGTCGTCGTCGTCATCATCTATATCGATGTCTGGAACAGAATGTCTTTGAGATGGCCCATCGGCAGAAGCCGGCGTTGGAGGTGTTGTACGAATATTGGGTGGCGAACTCTGCAATGCTTGACGAATGGTCTGCAGGGTTGGAGATGGTTCTGGCGGTTGAGCTGGCATCGTGTTCGGTTGCGCCAGAGTCAGATCTAAGTTCGCGGGACGATTTCTTCGACTATATGTAGCTGAACTGCGCACAGGAAGTGACGTAGAACCACCTTCCACGGTATCGCTAGTTCGGGGTGGGGGAATAGCGCTAGTGCGTTCATCCAAAGCTTGACTCCCGCTTGCACCTGCGGTTAGCATGTCGATGGCCTCGTCGTCACTCGCCTCAAACCAATTTACAGTCTTGGCCATCGGGTCTTCCTGCTCCGTACAGGAACCTATATGGGGTAGGGGTGGAACAGGGGGAACAATTACGCGAGAAAGGGATGAACGACGGGACCTTGAAAGGTTTATTGAAATGGTGGATGCCTGCGTCTGCAAACGGGGTCGATTGGTTTCGGTTACTACAGAATAAGGTGGGGGTTGTTCGACTGGCTGGCGGGGCGTTACAGGTTGGAGTGTGGGTGGCCTGGGCAATTTCTGCGTTACAGCTGTGGAGAATGACGACTTCCTAGGAACCTTTTCCGTCTTGGGGACCTGGCCCGAGCGTGTTAACGACCTGAATTTCGTCTCGGTTGAATCTACACTGGAGTTGCCAGATCCCACCCTCTTTGACTCCTCCCTCCGGGATCGTTCACGTTCTCGCCGAGTCTCCACCTCCATACGCCACTCTACGGCTTTTTTGACTTCTTCCAGAGCATAAACACGAACACCATCTCGCCTGCCTGCTATGGCTACTAATACACCGCGATGTTCCATGACCACCACGCTCTTAAAGCTGACCCTACGCACCAGTGCGTAAGGATGAGCAGCTGGAGGAGATATGAGAGGAAGGACATCAAGTCCTTGGGCATGGCAGAGGAGAAGGTAGTGGGGTGCCATAAAAGTTCCGCTAGTAGGAGGAGTGGTAAAGTGTGATGGGGATAGATCTTCTGTGACAACTGATAGGGAGAGACCAAGTTCTTTCAGAGTTGGAGGGGCGAGTGGAGGTGGAGGCGTAAGAGGTCTAGCAGGTGTAGGGGATGGAGATCTGGATCTAGAATCGGACTGAACCGGGTCGGTTGGCTGCGGCCCATCATCTCGAGCAGACGTTCGGGAAGAAGATGGGGTAATTGTATCCCTCCGATGTATTAAATTCGACCAAAAGCCAGAGAGGCGATTGGAGGGACGTGCCTGATAGAAAGTCATTCGATTCAAAGAACAGGGATGGAAGCGATTATTGTAACTCACATCCATGACAGACCTGCGATTGTTTCGGATTGAAGTAGATCTATCAATCAGCCTACTATTTGGTTCTGACAACGGATTTGTGGACATAGCAGTGGGTGTTTGAACTGAGGAAGGGGGTATGACGGGCAATGCTGTGGACGCTTGCATCATCAGAGGACTGTTGAGTATTCGTTGGAAGATAGGCTGTGTCTGTCGCAGGTTGAATGACCGGTGTAATACTAGTACTAGTAGTATCGACAACTTTTATGGCGGTGACCGTCAGATCCTGAGGACTTGGATCCGAGTGCACGATATCATCCTGCCCATTGTCGGGAATGACCACTGGAACATCGCTGCATTGGTCTACAAGACTATGAGCTTCGTCCATCATGAAGGAAAAAGCGACAGAGCGCGATTCCCTTTCTGCCAGCAAGGTGAGACTATAAGTAAAAGAACAGAGAGAGCCCGTTTACCCGTGACTAGTTAGTACCTTGACAAATGGCCGAGACTGATTTATCCCACGCCACGTCAGTGTGAATGACCCAAAGTACCAGGTATTTTTACTTTGGACCTGGTCATCCGACGGACAGCGGACGTCCTAGTTCGTTATTGCTCATCCCTAACCACGTTCGTCGTCGCAGAGAGTAACATTCAAATCTGTTCAGTGATCTGCGCCATGCTTCGTCTGCACAATTCTATTCGTCCAGCATTTCGCTCTCGTAGATGGGCTCATAATATCCCTTCGTTTTCTCACCTAAACACTGTCAACGAAGAGGATCTCGCACACTTCTCCAGTATCCTTGCACCCACGTCTATACTATCAACTCTGCCATCAATCTCCACCCCCGCAGATGATATTGCACCCTACAATGTTGACTGGATGGGAAAATACCATGGTCAAGCCAACTCCGTACTTCGACCCCGCACAACACAGCAAGTCAGCGAAATTGTCAAGTACTGTGCTCAGCGTAAAATTGGAATCGTTCCCCAAGGCGGTAATACTGGCCTAGTTGGTGGTGGTATCTCACTACAGAAAGAAATTGTCCTCAGCTTGGGTGCAATGAACAATGTTCGGTCTTTTGACCCTGTCTCCGGTACTTAGCATGTGCCTTATTACAATGTAACCCTATATTCCATTTCAGGTATTCTCGTCGCCGATGCTGGGTGCATTCTCCAATCCCTGAGTGAACATATTGCCCCTCACAATCACATCATGCCCCTTGATCTCGGTGCAAAGGGAAGGTGTGTAGAGTTCCACTACATATCTAGCAAATTAATTTAACGGACCCTTTTCAAGTTGTCAAATCGGTGGTAATATCTCCACCAATGCAGGTGGCCTCCGACTCCTACGTTACGGTTCCCTGCATGGCACCGTCCTCGGATTGGAAGTAGTTCTACCAGATGGTACAATCCTGGACCAGCTATCAACCCTGCGAAAGGATAACACTGGTAATTTTAAAGTTCCACCCAGGATTTAAGCTCTCCGCCTGACTTTTGATAGGTTACGACCTCAAGCAGCTTTTTATTGGCGGAGAGGGTACACTCGGTATCGTTACCGGGGTCTCCATCCTCACACCACCTGCACCTCAGGCCACCAATAACATATTTTTGGCATTACCACACTTCGACAATGTTTTACCACTGTTCCAAATTGTGAAACGGCAACTTGGAGAAATCATGTCTGCTTTCGAGTACATTGACCGCACCGCTTACGACATGGGTTTGCAGCACGGCCTTGGCCCTTTGCTCAGTGCAGATGAGGCTGGGGGTTCGCAATGTTTTGTACTCGTCGAAACCAGCGGTGGGAACCAGGATCACGATTTAGAGGTGCTGTCATTTTCCGTGTGGTCAGCGTGTGAACTAATCCTTGGATAATCCAGAAACTCAACAATCTTCTGGAAAGCTTGTTGACCGCTGATGAACCGCTGATTAACACCGGTGTTCTTTCCCAGTCACCCACTCAATTCAACTCGATATGGGCTCTGCGTGAAGGCTTGACTGAGTGTGTTCAGAAAGAAGGAAAACCATACAAATACGATGTTTCTGTCCCCCTTGCAGACTTCCAAAAAGTCGTCGATGCTGTTCGGGAACGCATGATTTCGAAAGGGCTTTATGGAGACCACGCGATTTCCAAGGTCATGGGATACGGCCACGTCGGTGACGGTATTATCATCTCTCCAACCCTACCTGAAGGCCAGACCACTTATTCCTTCGTAGGAAATTTGCATCTCAATGTGATCGCCAAGCATGGATACCGCCCGGAGCTTGAGGCAGCTCTGGAGCCTTTCATTTATGAAATTGTCGGTGCGTATTACTTCTCCCAGCAATTCATTGGCGCGGTTGTTGACGAGCATCTGAATTCAGCTGATCGCAAGGGCTCCGTGTCCGCAGAGCATGGCATTGGATCGATGAAGAGGGATGCGCTGCATTACTCTAAGAGCGATGTTAGCATTGACTGGATGAGGAAAATCAAGCAGGTTTTTGATCCTTTGAATATCATGAACCCCGGCAAAGTCATTCCATAGAGCTGAGTTTATATCACGGCGATGTGATGCGTTGATGTGATTTCAAGTTTCATCGCTGAACACATCACCTGCCACGGGCTTCCCGACGAACATGATCAGTAGTACAAGTACGAGCAGTTCTCCTTACGCATTTACAATGGATCTTTCAAGCAAGTTATCCTTTCTGCATTCTCAATTACGATATTCCATTAATTCCGGAAACGTTATGACATCGGACCGTTCCGACACAATTAGTCAGACTGTATCTCACCCCTGGAGATCAAAGAAGCAGATCCTCGGAGGTGGTGTGACGTGGGGAACTCGAACTGACGATTTGATAGGCTATTAATGTTATTGGCGGCCGTAAAACATGTCTCATGTCACCCCCTGCTGCCAAACCTAAATGTATCACGGGAGGCGATAAGGTTCAGTAGGAATCCTGTTTCAACTATTTTTGCGATCGAATTGACCCTTATACTGTGATGCAGCTATAGGGTAATACAACCAACGTCCTGCTCTCCACATCTACTAGCTGGTGATGCCCCTCCGTTGAAAACGTTTTATTGCGTGTGCAGTGAATGTGGGTCTACACATAACATTCTTTTTCATGGCGGTCATACGTGTGTAGCTGTCAATCAGCACTGCCAGGATGGTATCCTCAAACATTGCCCCTTAAGTTAACACTGAACACTAATTTAAAATTATGGGGTATCAGATCTTCAGAACCGCACTACAAGGTAAAATAGTACACAACACATCAGGTCCTCATGTTCTCGCTTCCTCAAAGCGAGGTGACCACCGTCTAAAATAAGCAGGAGGGATTTATATAAGATCATAACGGCGCGCCCCCGACTCGCTTATTCCTAACATGTTCTGTGTCTCTCAAATTAAACGCAATCTAGTCTTTTTATTTCATTTTGCTTTAGCAGATGACTGCTAATCCTATGTGATTCTGCTGATAAATTCTGTCACCAGCTAGTCCTAGACAAGTGGTAAGCGTGACAGGACAGAAATCTGTTGCAGGTTCAAAACCTGCTCAACAATCCTTTTCATTTTACCAGACCTTGAACATTTCATGGATAAATCCTTCATGCATCATGGCCCATCTGAAGTAGTCGTAGCCAGCTGGCAAATTCGAAACCTGCTGACAAATGATTTCCCCCCTTATCACACATTCATCCATCATGGACTTGAGCGAGGTTCATAGGAAGCGTCCATGGCCTTGGTAAGTGATTACGAAAACAGAATCAAAATCTGTGTATCTTGGACGACGCAAGTTCGAAACCTGCCGTCGACAAGGTTTTTTTATATCGGAACATACCTTGACATTCACTCATGGATGGTTTTGTCAGAGATCCATCTTATAACTGGTCTTGGCGAAGTAGAACAGAATCAAAATCTGTTTCTCTGAGACGGACTACGCGGGTTCAAAACCTGCTGAACGACAGTTTTTTTGTCCTATCGGAGCACACCTTGACATTGACTCAGATTAGGATGGTTTTCTCGGAGTTCCATCTGACTGGTCTTCAAAGCCAAGTGGATACCACAACAGAGTCAAAATCTGTTTCTCTTGCAGTTGGTTCGAAACCTGCTGACAACATTTTTACGGTGTGTAGATCCTCGGAGGTCCATCTTAACTAGGCCCAATCATTGCGCCGAAACCCCCTTTTTATGTGATAAGTAGTCTATCCATGAAAATCAATTCACCTTCATGTCTCATGAGGGTTGTGTCAGAAACATCTAGATATGTCCCTGAGATGCGTACGCGCTAACCTATATTCTCGACAGACTGACCAAAACTGTCGGGATTCACCACAAAACGAACAGTATTAATGTGGCCGGAGGCCAGAAGAATGCACGCAAGCTAAGGACAGAGTGAGTCTGACAGTCAGGAAAATAGACACTCCTTCGGTCATTGGCTCTTTCAATGCGACTGAGGATGACTTGAAAGCTGAAGGTGGAAGAATTAAAAGTGGTAGACTGAGCCATATCGTTCTGGTGTGTATAGTTCAATTGCGTGCGATGTCGATGCCGAGGCGGAACAAAAAATCATTTACTTTCGATGACTGCGACAAGACTGGGCACTGGACAGAGATGTTAACAGGAAATGCTAGAACACCCCATGACAGACATCATGCAGGGGCGGCCCACCGAGGCATGTGTAACGGAACAAAGGGGCTCAGCAAGAACTGGATGACAGACATGAGGTCAACTTGATTGGTTCTGCAAGAGTATTGCTGCTTCGCTGAATCTAAGGTTTCTGTTTTGGTGCCCATGTCGTCTTTAGATTAAACCTGGCTCACTTGGAAGAGCTTGTGATCACTCCCAATAAGGTGGGCGAAGGAAGAGTGCCAACGTGGGATCACGCTCGCTTCCCATCTGGTAGGTGCATGCCGCTTCTCAGGTGTACGAAAGTTTCAGTCATCGTGAATATGGAATGTATAATTCAAGAAGCTCTAAGAAGTAAGCTGTCCTCGGACTCGGAGGCCCGGAGGGTCCGTAAATTTACGCCACTAGCGATCAAATCATTTATGTGTCTTGTCCTCGTTATTTTCTGGGTACAACTGCAACGCAATTAGTGTCGCCCTGCTTCAAAGAGCCTTCGGAAATTGAATGACGCACCTTTCCAGGATTGAACAAGTTCAGAGGATCGATGGCGTTTTTGACGGTTTTCATCAGTTCCACGGTATCCTCCCCCAGTTCTTCCACAAGGTACTCTGTTTTGCCTACCCCCACACCGTGTTCGCCCGTGCCTAGAGAGAGAAGTCTTAAAAACAACACGCCTGAGGCACATGGAACACTTACATGTCCCATCCATCTGGATGGCGCGATGGACCAATCTGTGAACCGCTGCTCCGACGCTCCGTAGTTCTTCTTCGTCTTTGAATAGAATGAGTGCGTGGAAGTTACCTGCATAACTTATTGATACACAACGAAACAATAATTTTGATGCCCTTACCGTCACCAACGTGCCCAACAATAGTCGATTTCAAACCAGCCTTGGCAAGATCCTCTTTGGTTTCATAGACTAGCTGCGGAAGTCGAGAAACCGGTACGCTATAAAGTAACCCACGTCATACATATCATTGAAAATAAAGAACGGGAAGGCTAACCAAACATCAGTTGTCCAAACCTTTGAACCAGGGTGTGTCGCTAATGTCGAGAAAAAAGCCTAGGATTAAACAGTTAATATCATGCTAAAGTAATCGCGGTTGACGTACATATTTTCGATTTTCCCACATCTCACCTGCCTCCTCCTCTGTTGCTGCGAATTCAAATCGAGTGCTGCCATGACGTTGTACAATTTCTTGCACGACATTGGAGGTGTCACGGATAGATTCAGGGGATCCTTGGATCTTGAAGAAGAGAGTATCCTGCACCGGATAAGGAGCATCAACCACCCCAGCAGTGTTAATGGCCGCCATCACTGAAGGCGTTTGAGGTAACACCCAAGACATGAAACTAGTCTACTCACTGTGATCATCCAACAGCTCCACACATTCTAAAAGTGAATGTTTCAGCAAATGAAACAAGATCTAACTTGCCACTGACGTATATTGGGACCGTATGGAGTATTAAGGATCTGCTGAACAGCGCTGACCGCTTTTTCGACGTCAGGGAACTGCGCCATAGCAACCTTGGTAGGTACTCTAGGAGCCAATCGCAATGTAGCTGAAATAGTATTAGAATTAGAATGTCATCCCGAATACTGAATGCCAGATTTACCCTCCGTGACTATTCCAAGCGTTCCTTCAGCACCGATGAAAAGTTTCGTGATATCGAAGCCAGCGGAAGACTTGCGCGCCCGCCGGCGAGTCTTGATCACTTTCCCAGATGGAAGGACAACCGTCTAGTACCGACTTGGGTGATCCCAAAACATTCTTCAAAAGACTTGGATTGGACTCACAATATTAAGAAACCATTCTGCTTTAGCAGTTCCATATCTGACTGCATTGGCTGTATTGGGGTTAACATGTGCGGGACTATAACAACAGAAGAAGGCACCAACTTCCTGAACACCCTGTACCAATCATGCCACCGATGGTCTGTAGCCAGTCAAGATTCGAATGTGAAATTTTTGGGATGCAGAATGACTTACAGCTCCAGGACCTGGATCAAGCTGTTCAAATTCAAGGTGAATTCATGGGCCACGGTGAAGTATACGCACAGGGAAGAATAGAGGAATATCCCTGTCTTTTAGTGTATTGTTTATGTCTTCCCATTTTGCTCCAGGTTGACACCGCAGATCACCATCAGCCTCTACAGACAGTCCCGTGAGCATCGGTGCTGGAACGAAGCAGAAACATCGTGTCATACCATTGATTTCCAAAATCATATTCATTGCAGACAGGTCAAGGCATATGCTACCTGAAGGAAACTGATCGTTATGAACATCAGCATCACCCAAGTAATGAAATATGACTGCTCAAAGCTTACACCGGTGAAATGACCCTCTATACTCGTAGCGCCGCCTAACGCAATGATGGGAACCCTGTACTTGCGAGAGATATTGACGACTTTCACCACGTCGTCTGTAGTGTGTGCCATGACTACAACCGAGTGAGGACAACTCGGGTGATACGAATGGTCAGAGGAGCCATGCACTCGGAGGGAATCTGGACTGGTCTGAACGCGATTCTTTCCAGGGAGAGCATCGCGTAGTTCTTCAATTGCTTTTCGAACGTTTTCGGGAGACCCGTAGGTGGGCGTTGAGGATGAAGAGCTCCCGAATATGTCGGTTGTGCCTCCTGTGCCACTGGCACTTGATAGCTCGTCTGGGCCACTTCTCTGGAGGTACGCAGACGAGAGCTCTCCGAACTCACTAGATGTAACATGGGTGGCGGTAGCACCAGCCTCCAGTCTCGCTGGTATCAACCTGTGTTCGCGGTACTGGAAGACATGATAACTTGTCCCAATCGCCAGCAAGGAACCCAGCACAAATTTTCCAATACGAACATGATCCTGCGTGGTACGCCCGGAAGACGGTGAGTAATGGTAACTTGCTTTGCAGCTGCGGATGATTGCGTTGCAGCTTGGGCGCAATGAAAGATGGCAACCCCTTGCAGCGAGCACTCTCGTAGAAAGAGGGAACATGGTGTGCCAGGTGAAAGGTAGACTACCGTGTAGCTAGACAAACGTAACGCGTTTTATATAAAACAACCCCATCAGATCGAGGATATGCATCCCGGGGTTAGTCTATGTTATGACGTAACACTAGAAGCTTCTTACAGCCACCGAACAATACAATAGTGGTACTCAAAATAAATTTTGAAACTCTTGAAAACTCGCTAAACTGCGTTCAACTCCCTTCAACTCCCCGCTTAAAGTTTGAAAGAACTCGCGCAAGTCCGAGAGAAATGTGCTCGGCACACGTCGGCATGTAGTCGGACTTTAAAACGACACTTGTGATTTTTCAAAGCGTGCTATGTACATAGGGGAAAGTGGTAGAGTAGCGGTCCAACATAATTGTATTTCAAATGAAAGCATGAATAAAATTGTAAAAAAAACAAGGCCCGCGGGAATGAAATCAGCTGTAGGTAGGGAGCGCGGGAGGGACCAAATAAGTGCCGAGTGGAGGAGGGGGGGATGCTGAGCAGCGGGGGGGGGGATGAAAAGCGTCGGGAGGAAGATCTGCGTGCCTCTGCGGAGACGCAAGATCAAGTGAAGGGCGGACTCCTTCTGGATGTTGTAGTCACTGAGAGTACGGCCATCTTCGAGCTGCTTTCCAGTGAAGGTGAGACGCTGCTGGTCAGTTGGGATGCCCTCCTTGTCCTGGATCTTCGCCTTCATGTTGTTGATGGTGTCCGATGACTCCATCTCCAACGTGAGGGTGTCTCCATGGAAACAGATAAGGAGGCGGAAGGTGGACAGGCCGTTTGCCGGTAAGGGCGAGGCGCCGCTGATCAGGTGGATGGCAGATGGTCCATCGCCCTCGCGCGTGGATGAGCGTTGGCTCTAAGTCGTGCAGACCGGCGAGCACGTTGGTGAACAACAGGCATGTTTTTCGAACTCCGATGTGCGATGCCGGCCTGACTTTCAATTGCAGCACATGCTCATGCTGTGTTTTGTTGAAGTAGCCGAGCTTTAGGCGAGTTTTCAAGGAGTTTCAAGATTTATTCTGAGTACCACTAATGGTTCAATCAGGATGACCAGTAGTTACGCGTTGAATAATCTCACGATGAAAGCTTCAGAAGAAAAGTGCTTTGAAAACATCCGCAACAATCATTTTCTGAGCAGTACGTATACAGGATCGCCAAGAACGACATTGGTCAAATGACGATATGAGCCTGTGATTGATAGCAAAAGTCCACCGAATGACGCGTAGGCCGTGCTACGGAGTGAATAATATGAGCAAGAGGCAGTCAACAGAAAACATGCAAGTAACTTATACAATGTCGGAAGATCCGGTATCAAACTTATACACCTGCAGGACCATCGAGTAAAGTCAAACTTGAGGATGATAGAAAGACGGAGTCACACCTTCCCATACATAACATAGTCATAATCTTCTTCCAAACCTCTCCTTCCTTTACCATCTGGTCTCCATGCGTCTCTATCTTTGTCTTCGCCATCTTCGCCATCTGCTGTGGGTGCACCACCATCTCGTGATAGCGACGAAGCAAGGGCCATCGCAAAACTGCCACCATTCACTAAAGGGAAGAGCTCGATGTTATAGTCAAGCGTCAAGTCCATGTCATAGTTTTTTGAATGAGCGTATAACCGAGATACTGGTTGTACACAGCACATGTCAGTCACAAGTAAAAAGTGATGCGCATGAACAAGCCCGAACCTCGATCAAATTTTTTGCCATCCTTGTCGATGGCATCAGTCGTAAACATGTCGTCAAAAACAATGCTGGATGAGGTTGAGGCCATGGGTGATAGAAGAGATCGATTTGCGCGTGGAGTCTTGGACCAGTATCGAATCCAGGGAGTCGTGACGCGTTCGCGCGCAAGTCACGTGAAGGAGCGTTTCTTGCGCACTGTTGAATAGCATATCCGCAACTCCTGTTTGGCTGTCCTTGCTGGCATGTTCGTCGTGCGCAGTAGCAATAGCCTACATTTTTTCCGTTCAGCAACTCGCATAGCGTTGCAAGTCAGACGTTCATCGACATTTACTGTCCGGAATCCATCCGAGCATGCACCGCGAGAGGTGCCAACGCCTTTGGTTTTGTGTTCAGCATCACATTGGGATTTAGGAACACGAAATAAGTGAGCATTCTGTTCTGCTACCGTTGTTCAACTTGAACATTGCACGAAAATTGTCGACGATAGCATCCCCCAGTCGTTTGCTTCGATGCTCGCGGAGAAAGGTCACACTTGCATTGAAGTCGATTTCGGACCACCTGGTGAGAGCGAAAAGTGCTCCAGCTCACAGAATCTCGTGGATCACTTGAGTGAAGGTATGTTTTTTTTTCGTTCGAGGAGTGCATATTACATCTTGTCGGCTTCAGAGCTGAAAGTCAACTTGCACCTTTCCGGCAGTGCCTTTCCACCGGTAATATTCGCGCGTGGCTTTGCGTCTCTCATCGCACAGACATATGTCTCCTCCCATCCAGCACAGGGACTGTTTCTGATTTCCCCTCCACTATCCAACGCGTCACTGTTTCCTAGCGTTCTTCCCACCCCGCTAGGGGAGTTTGACTACGAACTCGAGTTCCCCGTCGCAGTCATGGCCCGTCCAACAGAAATGGATCAGCTAAGGAAGTATAGTCGGTTGGGTCAGAATGAGTTGGTCGACTTGATTGAACGTGACAACTTAGAAGGTCACGATGCTTTCATGAGAATAGAGCAGTGGTTAGACGAACTGGGGATCTAACATCCTTTATTAGAAGGAACTATTGTCTTCCATCTTCTAAAGGTCTGGCTAGGGGAGGTTAGGATGCATCATATGATTTTGTTCTTCTTCTCACAGTGGTTGTTGCATTTACTCTTGACGTGCTTTTAAACACAACCTGTGGAGGTGTCGAATCTCTGTATCAGTGAGAGTACCGACATGAAAATGTCAGACCATGGAAAACGAACCTGTAAAGTGAACGGTCTTACCACCACTCAAAAAGACGGTTCGCAGAATCAATATCGACTGGACAAGAATGGACAAGTTATGCTGACCAGGGGTGAACGAATGTCGGACGAGATCGCTGGCCCTATACTTTGACCCTTGATAACTTGACCTTGCATGGTGTTCTTGTTCATCAGACCAGCAGACGAATGTGGCAGCCACTGGTGGTACGATACCAAATCATTGCTAGGTCTGTCGACCAAACGTTGATCCGTCCGTACGGCACTGTGTCCTGAACCGCGTGTTTTCGTATTCTACTCACTGCGTAGACTTCACTCAGCGAGCCTTGGAATCGACCGAGCTTAGTACAGCTTTCAGTCTATGTCAGTGATTATTACTTGAGTGAATGGGTTGTTGGTATAAGTACAATGGACGGCGAGATGTCACGCACGAACGAGTGAAATGATTACACGGTTGTAGAGTAGCATTTATAAATGTTCCCTCTGCCATCAGCCCTGCTCATTGGAAGCAGCCTGTTCTTTTTCCACATCATGTTGAGCGGTGGCCAAGCTTCCCATACCAGGAAGAACAAATTTCCACGTTCCTCGGAGGGCTAGCACTTTCCTGACCTGATATTCAATCAACTCATGAAGTTTTGGCACGTCCCTGAGCATCGCTCGACTGCCCATGAGCGACGTTGTCTTAAGGTTAAGAGTAAAGTCTTGTGGCAACGATATGGTCAAAACGGGGGCTGCTGATGCAGGAGATGGCGGAACCAAGGTGACCTATAGAACATGACTTCCTGTGTTCCAAAAAGCAAAAATTGGCAATCACTCACTTTTGACTCGAAGAGAGACAAAGATATCGTGAGTGAGACAGGTAGCCGAGCAAACGAGGACATGGGGTAGTTGAACAAATAGGACGTAGATAGTGAGACGGAAATGGTGTCTGTATATGACATGTCGAATTCGATTGTCTGTCTACCTGGTAAAATGGTTCTGTGCAAGGATGGCGTGAAAACTAACCATCGGAGCGGTATCCCCATCGCTGTCATTCACGACCCGTGCGTTGGACAACTTGGGCGCAGACATTCCTAGGTCCACGGAATGTATCGTGATATGGTCCTGTTGTAGTCGTGAGTTATGAACAAAGACTATGCAGGCGGAATACTTGCTAGAAACCCGCGTGGACGCAACTCATTCGCGTGGTCCTCGATTTTCCTGCGGGCAACCTCGATTCCCTCATATCCTGTGAGGTTGTTTTGAAGCTTAGCTCTGTACACCTCCACGACCTAATATCGTATGAGACTTGATTGGAACCCGTCCGCAAGCTCTGACAACAAACCTGCCTTGCAAGTATATTGAACCAATGCGCCGACTCCTTTTCTGGAGCACCGTTTATGTCGTCTTCCTCCACGTCTTGGTGCCACGAAGGGTTTGATTTTGACAGAGGATGGAATGTGATGGTTTCTGTCTCACTTTCGGGAGGAATGAAAAACAAGTATTTGAGAACAAGCGCCAGGAGAACCAAGATTGAGAGTTGACCTAGCACGAGGCCCTGTGTAAAAGTCGGCGTGAGGGAGAAGATATAGTTGTTTCCCATATCGGATGGGCGTTGAAGGCAAGCTCGTTGGCTTCAAGGAAGGCGCTGGTAATTGGCATATGTATGCTTGTTTCGATTTGGCAGGAGGTCGTCTTGTTAGCCGGTTTCAACATGGACAAGCGGTATCATAAAGGAAAGATCTCCGTCAAAACTTAACTCTATCAATCATATGCATATGGCTACTGCCTTTGTCTCCTGGCCATCAGCGCCGTTGACCGAATCGCTCGTCAAGAGGGCTTTGTCAAATCTGTCTGTCTCAGTCGTCGCATCACTTCTTGGCACCCATGAATACTCAAAGCTGCTTCAGTGGTCCACCTACGACGCTATCAACCATGACCTGACACACTGTAATCCTGACAATGTCCTGTCGTCCTCTTATACCATCAGAAAGGCTCTCATTCGTAAACACTACTTAGCACGATGCATTCATTCGTACTTGACAAAACATCTCGACTCCGTCCTCAAGGACGCGGTGCCCAGGACATGGGATCTCGAGATCTCTTACGCAGATGAGCTGGATGAAATGTGGAGCGACCAACTTTGGGACCTTGGCAATGAAATCGATGGCTCCTCTCAATGGTGGATTTTGAAGCCTGGCATGGCAGATCGGGGAATGGGCATCAGGTTGTTCAACAGCAAGGACTCGCTGTATCAGATCTTCGAAGAGTTTGAAGACGAAGACGAAGATCAGATCGATGACACCTCTGTAATAATGTCACAACTTCGTCATTTTGTCATTCAGGTAACAAGGACTCTTTTTTGCGATATAATGCTGAACGTTATTCGATCGCAGGAATACATACCTAGTCCGTTGCTCTTGGACCCCAACGAAAGGTCTCCTTCCGTCTCTGTGTTAAACCCACCTGAAAACTTGCAAGGATATAAAGTCAATCCACTCTATCTTCTCCTCGTCAGCTTTTGATGATGCTAACGTCCAGTTCCATCTACGGGCGTACTTTGTTGCATCAGGAGCGTTGCAACTATTCATGTATGACCGTGTTCTTGCTCTGTTCGCTGCAGTTGCGTATGCCAGCCCGCGACGAAAAGAGGGGCTGTTAACGATGCGGCCGCTCCCGGAAACATTGACTTGACACCTCATCTTACGAACACCTCGCTGCAAATTGATCGAGGCGAGGAAGGCGTCCATCTACTTGATGAACTCTCAGGATGTCATATTCTATCCGGAGATAATACGGATCGTGGAGCGTTATTTACCCCCACGGATATCGAGAACATAAAAGTTCAAATGGGCTCCGTTCTCGCAGAAACGTTCAAGGCCGCGTTAGAAATGCCTATACACTTCCAGGTAACGTGTTTTGTTACTGATCCTCTGCCTTGGTGTTAAGTCTTGATGCCAGCCGCTTCCAAATGCATTCGAATTGTATGGAGTTGACTTCTTGGTGTCTCATGACCCAACTGGACTCGATTCATTAGGCAACTCACGAATCTTTCAAGTTAAACTTCTGGAAATCAATTCAGAACCCGCTATCGAATTAACAGGACGAAGGCTACATAGAATTCTCGAAGACTTGTTTGTTGCGATCGAGCAGGTTGCAGTACTACCCTTCTTTAGACAGGAAGTTGGATGCGTACCAGGCATGGAAGTGCCTGTGGTACCAAAGCACTTGCGGATGTGTCTTGATACAAAGGTTCGAGGATCTGGAGGTTGGTGAAGGATTAGAAATTTGTTACGCATGTATTCCCATCCTAAAATATACTTGCCTATCCAATGTGTTATATATATCATGACGCTGAGCTCTCCTCCTTTATGCCGGATGTTGAAGGTTTTTTTTTGACTGTGATCATGTCTTTCATCAGTCTCAAATCTCTTTTCCGCTTGTTATTTGTAAAAGTAACATCCTTCACGTTTTTGGGAAGATCCTTGCGCCTTTCGAAGAGCTGTTTGGCGAATTCTTGGTCGTAGGCAACACGTCGAATACCAAACATTTCAATTTGAAGAACTCCGTCCCAGTACATCCTCTCCACCATTCGCATCTGCGAAGGGGGAATAAGGTCTCGGAATAAGACAGTGTCCCTAGCCATCGCTTCGATCCTCTTTGAGTGTGTTTAGTCACGATTGATTTTTGAATCGATAGTGACCTACTGGAGAGCTCAGCTTCTTGGTGTGCTCCGCTGAAAGGAGGAACGATTCGCCTGTTCGTTCATAGGTACCAAGATACTTCCAGCCGTGACCGTCGTGATAACATAAATCTTTCTTTTGACCAAGCTCAATATCCGGACGGACCCGAGACCACGCGCCGCCGTTCTTTTGGGGATTGTATTGATGTGTTGGTCTTACGATAAGACCTACGGCGATTCCTGCGCGGGCGAACATCACAACATCCCTCTCAAGACGGAGGGTGCCGTCACAGCGACTGTGACTTGTAGGTTAGCATGCCGCAGATCTTGTGAGTGAATGGACCAACCAATGAGTTCGAGCTGTCTGTCGAGAAACGTCAGTAATATTAACCTAAAAGCAAAGACTACCACGAACCCTAGGAATGCCCATAGAGAAGATGGGAGAGTATATAGGGATTTCATTGGAATTCGGTTGGTCACCGACATTCGGATACTCTGTGTTCCGAAAGAATGAAGGTGGGTCGGATTTGCTGCATGTCAGTTCGCTACGAGGGTTCGTCACAAAAGATAAGGTCTGCTTACAGTACTTTTCCTTCTGATGCCCGCTGCTCTCGTTCTTCTATACAGAGTTCAAGTTGGCCACGCAGTTCGTCGATGACCTGTGAAGACGTTTCAGGCATTATCCAATATCATACATTTGCGAATACCTCTTGGCACTCTCGTTTGCTCGCTTTAAGCTTCCGGTATTTTTCACGAACGCTAGTCAGTTCTGCAAGTTGTTCATCTGCCTTTTCCTAGTTGGGTCAAAGTTAGGAAAGTACTGTGATGTAGTATCTGGTCCCAATATACCTTGTCCAATGTTGCCGTGTTTTTCTCCTTAATCGCGTCAGCTAGTTCTTTTTGAATTGCGTCCATCGACTGTTGATCACGATAAGATAAGAAGACTGCACATCCAGCCACGAGTTAAATACCACAGAGTATTGCGCTACAATATTAGAGTGATCGCCCTCCATCTTGAGTGGAACGTTCGTTGTTTGATCCTGGAGACGTAAAAGTTCCTCTCGAAGGCCAGCGTTCTCAACCGTTAGTGTAAGTATTTCTGCCCGTAGGGCTTCCTCGCGCTGAAATTGGGGACCAATTGAATTGACATCGCTTGTAGGAGTCCCGGTTCTCTGAAAGGTCTTGCGTATCAGCTATCTCCAGAGAATGACTCGTGCTACTTTACCTGCTCAGCTTCACGGAGTTGGCTGCGGACAACCTTTAGTTCCTGCCCCAGAAGCTTGACCATTTCAGCTGCGAGCTCTGGGTCCATGACATTATCCATACTGACGACTTGTTGACGACAGGAGTGAAAGCGATGAAGCGCGCACAACAGATTGACGTATCACGTGACACTCTTTGTTCTCTCCCATACCTGAGTTATACGCAGCGTAGATGGCCAAATACAATCATCCACCTAGTCTGCACCTAGTGCAAAGCATGGCAATGGCATCAGAATCAACTTCTTCGACATCAACACCACGCAAAAGATCGAAATGGGACGAGGAAGATCCAGATGACATGGCAATTCGCCAACAACAGCAGCCATCGAAACGCTCCGTAAGGACTAGGTCTCGCGGCGTGCGCCCACCTAGTCCCGTGCGTTCAGAGTCGCATTTCGCTACCACTAGTCGTCCTTCCCGTCCATTGCATAGTATCTATGTCCCTCCTCGAACTCACCATCCATCAATCCAACCATCTCGTTCAGTTTACTGTTATGAAAGACTTAATCAGATCGAAGAAGGGTCTTACGGCGTTGTCTTCAGGGCAAGGGATAAGGAAACAGGCGATATCGTCGCACTGAAGAAATTGAAACTTGACGAGGAGAAACACGGGTTTCCTATTACTGCCCTACGTGAAATCAACGCTCTCATGTCATGCCACCATGATAATGTGGTACGAATCAGAGAAGTTGTGGTCGGAGATACTTTAACTCAGTGAGTAAAGCGTCTCAGTAATGTCACAACATCACCACGCCCACATACCAGAGTGTTCGTAGTGATGGACTTTATCGAGCATGATCTAAAAACTCTTCTGACACTCATGCCCTCGCCCTTTCTGCAATCCGAAATCAAGACACTCATGCTTCAACTGCTGTCCGCGGTCGCACACTGCCATTCCAACTGGATACTCCATCGCGACCTAAAGACCAGCAACCTGCTCATGAATAACCGCGGGACGATCAAAGTTGCTGATTTTGGCCTTGCGAGACGGTATGGAGACCCTGTGGGTGTCGGTGGTCTGACCCAGCTTGTTGTGACACTGTGGTATCGGTATGTCAATTGTTCTCAACATCATGATAGCAGATGACGCATCCCTCAAGGGCTCCTGAGATCCTGATGGGAGCTACGACATATTCGACTGCTATCGACATGTGGTCTGTGGGGTGCATTTTCGCTGAACTCCTCTTGAAGGAACCACTGTTTCAAGCGAAAAACGAAATAGAACTTCTTTCCATGATCTTCAAGCTTCTTGGACCTCCCACTAGTTCATCTTGGCCTAACTACTTCCACTCTTCCGTTAGCAAAAACCATCACTCTTCCCTCACCTCAACCACATCAATTTCGCCAGCGGTTTCATCATATGACAACCGCTGGAATCGACCTGCTTGTGTCACTACTCACCTACGATCCCGAACAACGTATCAGTGCTGAAGAGGCTGTACACCATCCATATTTCAGGTCAAACGCCTCTTATCCTCTGTATATGTGCAAGCTAACACAAGTGAATGAAGTGAATCCCCACTCCCAAAACATCCAGATCTATTTAGCTCATTTCCATCCGCTGCTGCAGGCGAGAGGTACGTATGTGGGACTGCGGATGCTGGCGCTATGCTCAACACAAACATTATAGACGCCGAAAACCTTTCGACAGTCCATCAGCACCCGTGCGGGCAGCAGACTATAAGCTTCTTACTGAAGTCGATCTTCCGTAGAAGAAATTGCAATATATTGCGTACAATATTAAAATGTATCTCTCGTAAAGTTAAATACTATGGGTGTTATGACTCTCCGATATTCGACAATATTTGTCGCATCTTCTGGAAACGAGTCTTCGTACGTTCCATCTCCCCACACTGGTCATAAAACTCTTTAACCTCTTCTAGTGTAAACCTGTACTCCGTAGCTATTTCTTGTAACGTCCGGTCGATGAGATGGACGCCAGGGTCCAACAAACTCCCTTGAATAGAATCTGTATCACTGGAAAAATCCATGAGCCCATGATATTTAATAACGGCCATGACTACGCACTTGGACTTCATTCTCTTACGAGGATGTTGTGCTTCACTTTCTTCACTGGCGGGTCGTTTCCCCCACTTTGGAGGAGGTTCATTGCCGACGCGAACTGCCCACTCTTCGCTGTCTTCACCATCCTCTAGTTCTTCCTCTGCGGGGGTGCTTCGAACGAAAGCTCTTGATGTAGATGGTCCTGAATCAACCGGCGACGCGTCGAACACAATCACGGGTACTTCGGCACCATTGCCGTTAATGCCACCAATTATCATTTCCTCTTTATGCAAATTCTGTTCCGCAGGTTTGGCGCGTTTCCTCCTGGGGCGTTTGTTTTTCTCTTCATCTTGTCGCACGTAACCATACTGCCCTTGTTCCCCAGGAATTGGCTTCTTCTGGTCAACGATTTGAGCGATCATGGTGTCTAACCGCACGGCATTCTTCTTGTAACGCTCGCGCCAAGACTGCCATGTATGACGTGAAACCCATGCATATTCTGGGTCCGCAATCTGAGCCTCGTAAGCATGGACATACTGAGGTAGCAATAGAAAGGGTTCACCATTTCGCACAGTTGTTGATAGAGCCTATTTCCGGTTCTTCCGCCTGTCTGCTTGTATGGTATCTTCGCCGCGATCCATTCACACAAACGCTGTTCGTCGTCTTCAGTAAATGGCGTTCTCCTAGGGGAACGCGTTGGTTTATGACCTGCATGCAAGAGGGAGTGAGATACATACTCTTCCCCAGGACGTCGGCCGCCAGGGTTCTTGTAGATGAGAGGGGTGTATACCAGAGAACCCTTCTCAACACATTTCTTTACCCACAAGTACGACTCAACATGTTTATCTGGAATGCCTTGGTATGTCTTAACGAGATGTTGAAAGACTTCTGTGTTCGGGTCCGCAAGGATGATCTTAGCAGACTGCGGAGATGAAGTAGGATCGCCACCAGAATGCTGAAAGAAAGTCGGTGAGCTTGAAATAGACCAATGAATATATCATTTGCGGGATACCGCTCACCATGATTCTCTGACTTAAAGTTGTGCGTGCATTGATATTAGCAATGCTAGGATGGATGTGCATCTTAACGGGTAAGCCGTTTTCCACAAAGATCTGCTTCAACTGCATGCCCGCAATCTTGCAGGCTTCCACATATGTATACGGCACGAAATGGCGTTGTGGTCTATCCTGCGCCATCCAGCACAGGCGGAGACGCTCTTCCTCCGCAGTACCAGGCTGGACCAGTACGTAACCTTGTCTTGGAACCTTTGCTTCGACGCGACCACCTAATGACTGAAAGCAAATAAGATCAGACTACTTATGCTAGATGCTGGGATGCCACAACTCACAGCGACGACTTCGCACAGCTCAGCCTGAATTTCCTGAGCGATATCTTTCTGAATGAAGAATTTGATGGCGAGACCATTAGCGTCCTGGAATATGGGCTGAAATGCAGAGTCAGAGGAGTATGAACATGGTATTATTTGCCTACCATAACGATGTGCATTGACTGGCTGACACTAGAGAGTAGTGGCGTTAAGAAAACCCTCAATTGAGGTTAGGGTTAGTGGGGCCAACTGAGTTTAAAAGGCAGTCCGTGACCTTGTGTCACTGTGGCAGACACATCCGACTCCGACCCACAGTGGGAGGACAATGGGTGGAGGCAAGGTGGAGGACTTGCTCCTGGCCGCCATCCACCACGCTCAACCGAGTCTCTGAAGGCCGCATGAAATTATTATATAAGTCATCCCACAATCCAAGGAATAATGCGTGATTGCAGGCGAATATTGTAAACTAGAAAGCGCAAACTATTGGCAATTTTAAGGGCTCCACGTCAAGGGTTGTTGTCACGTAGAAGCTTTCATCTCCCTCAGCTGCTTCGCAACATCGTCAGAATTAACGCTCTGCACCGCATCCTTCCCGACTTTCATCCTCCAGAAGCGAGTCCTTTTGCTGATTTGCACTTCGACTTCGAGCTCAGAGTATGGGGGGGTCTGTGCTAAGGAGGGACGGATGTCAACCTGCTACGCCGGTTGGGTATAGTGACCCATTTATCAGAGATATTGGCTCGGGGTTGATGTCGACGCCAAGAAACCTGTCTAGTTTTTCTTTTCTTTGCTCCATATTCGAGATATTGTCAAGGGCCAACTCGGCCGTGACCGGGTTCCCGTGAAATTGCGATCTTTTAGATTTTGAGGTAAGCAACAATGTAGGAGGTGGAGGATGTGAGGGATTCCGAGGACCATAGGTAGCCTTTGGAGTTGACATCAGCGAATGATCAACATCATCAGGCCCGTATAGAGAGGCCGCGATACAGGGTTGAGAATGTTTAAGGAAATCTGCCTACACAGAGATTGAGCTTATTTTTCTGGAAAATAAAATAAAGCGAGCTACAAACCTCTGTCCGTGGATGGTGCAAAGCATACTGGAGCTTCCCATCTACGACATTGACGGCATGCTCGCAGTGGGTTTGTAGTTGCAAAAGGCCTTCTGTACCACACAGTGACCTACTCCTCCTTAGCTTGCACGAACTCGGAAGTACTGGTGCTGATTGAGAGTCTGCTGTGGCGTCCAAAATCCGCCGTCTCTGGTGGTCCTTCCTTGGATTTACTAAAAGGCTTCCTGCCAGACTCCTGTACTCGGCTATATCTGTCGGAAGAGTGGATAGAACCAACTCCGGCGGAATCTCCTCGCCCAAGTGACGAGTCAGCTTAGCCAACCTGGCTATTTGCAGCTGCCTTATTTTCTGATAATGTGCAGCTGGATCATCGCTTTCCTCGTCCGTTTCATCTCCAACAGAGATTGCGGATGTGGGCCTCTTTAGTGCTATGTCTGTAACGCACATCGAAGGCGGTCGAGACAGTGCACCAGTGAAGAGGGTGGCATGCTGCGAGGAGGATGTCTGAGCGGAAGCTGACATTGATGATAAACGTCGCGAGGGATGTCGAACCAATCGTTTCCTGCGACTGGTAACAATGCCATCGCATTGAGCAGGGATCACTGGAATAAATTCCCTGGACTTGTTGGTATTCGTACCCAACCGAGGGATAGAAAATACGCGGCTCAGCTTGGCAGCGGCAGGCCAAGGGCCATCACGAATTATCTGTGATTCGGCCTGTTGCGGAATGGTGTTGAGTTGAGAGGGGGGGAGTGGTTTGGCAGCTGCAGCAGGTCTGCGGCGCGTGCCATCCTGTGATATACTGCACTGAAGCCCGACAGGGCGTCGAGTAGTGCTAGATGAAACATGTTCTCCTGGCTGGACAGGCATGATACTATACACGAGCAAGTCAAAGTCCGCCGATAATACAATTTGAATTGTAGAATAAGAACAGCGGGAAGGTCACTTCAACATCAATGAGGCAGCGAGCGAATAATGAGAGAGAGACCGTACTTACCTGTGAACACTGCGCGAGGACAAGCCTAAGAGGGGAGACTATCCAAATTTCAAGCTGGCGCTGTTAAATGACCTTGGGTCGCAAGAACTTATCGACAGCTACGTGAGTAGATGCACGTGAAGTTGGTTGACCCTTGGGTCGTTTCCATGAGTGACCCTGATTAATATTGACCTTGGCATGTACACAGCTGGTATCGTCATGTCTACTCTGGATCAAAAAAAAATACACCGAGCTATGGAAGTATTTTAAGCCTCCATACATTGTGTCATATCAGGCACAATGAATAGCCACGATTCAATATTCAACACCCGGTACCGCGGTAAAACGAATAGCTGAAATTAATTCCTGGAGTCCCGGGCCGAACAGATTACGGTCATACGCGCTCTTTGAAAAAGACACCCGGTACGTGGCCGCACATGTTGTGGCGTTCATGACTGTCTCTTGGCGATACCATTGGCAGTGGGCATGCATTATATTAGTAAGGCCAGGGACTGGCACCCCCTGTGGCGACGCCAGTCAGCAAGCCTTGGTCTAGTACGGCTATGTCATCGGTCGCCCAGCGGCGAGAAGTTAACATCATAATGGTAACCGCCTATAAAATTTTAAAACGTGGTCGTTCATGGAGGCCAGCCTGTGCTGCAGCTCAAAACAATGTAATATGCGGCACAATAGCGATATAACGTAATAGTAGGCAAGTATGTAGATTGTCCAAAGTTCAATGAGAAAGAAACTATCCAAAAGAAGAATCCTCCCGAGTCACCGTGGATATCAGGTCATTACAACCATTCCGTTGAGTCTTGCCAAACATCGTTGACAGTCGGATGTCTGGGGGCAATTTAACTAGCGAAACACGTTTCGCTGCTCGGGTCTTGTTCCACTCCTCAGCTTGCTCTTCAGGCGACTCTTGCGCTGTGTAAAACTTCTCGTGAACAGAATGGGGAGTGCCGTCTTGCGCGGATAACTCTAGAGAACTCGGAATAGAATGAGCCGTCCGAGACTCCGAGAGACTGGTCTCGGCCTCTAGGAACGGGTACCCTGAGCCCTCCCCTTCAGTCAGAGGGGAATCTGTGATCCTCGGTGTCTCTAAGACATTCGACACAGAGAACGCGTAGTTTGTCGGCCAGTCCGGACCGAAATCTAGAGCAGACCGGAAAGAATCGTCGATGGAGGACTCCACAGAAATGGGTATGACTTTGGAAGATGATTGCGGCAACGACGCGTCCAGTGATTCATCATCGGGCGATGACATCGGCTCAGGTATACACTGTCCTCGACTCTGTAAAGTGTCCATGGCAGCGTTCAAAGCAACTGTAGCTGCCTGTTTGAACACTTGCTCTTCTGCTGCCACATCGTTTAGCAGGACGTTACGGTGACAAATGAGCCTAGCAATCTCCAGACGCAACTGGGAGATCTGCTTTGCTACATTTTGTACTGCATCTTGAAGCCGATCTCGCGTTGACCGTTGGAAGGGTGTCAAAATTGCTATGTTGCGAGCGAAATGCATCTTCGTTTCGAGAAGTGGTTGTGCTACACAAATCCGATCTTCGAGATCGCTGATGGTAGATTGGAGGAGAATGGTGCGATTGCTTTGGGGAAAGGCATTACCGTCAGCCGTCAGGGAAGAGCGGTGCCCAAGGAAAGGAACAACAGCATCAGATACGTCATTCGAGGACAATGACTGATCACCCAGACTGAGCCGGGCAGCAGCCAATTGCGCTTTCACTTTGTCGAAAGTAGCTTTGAATTGGGATGCCCCCTCGATCTCACGCACGGCGGGAGGTTCATGAGTGATATCGTGCTGAGCTTCGAAGTCCTCTGGGTTTGATCGCTCGACAGCATCTTCTGTACTTTCGTCGGTTGACTTAGTAGCACGAATAAGTGAGCTTTGAGAACCCCATAATCGAATTTTGGGCTGGGGTTGCTGCACTACTCGTAAGTCTTGGAGATGTGATTGCGCAGCAGCAACCCCAGTTAGCGTCACCTCCCTGCCTGTCATGCCAGGGGGACGCATTCGTATCCCAGCAGACTTGAAAGCACTGGCATAGTTGATGCGCGAAACCCATTGATTGATCTCCAGTTCATTTGAAGCCTGGAACAAGATCTGGCGTCCATCAGCGAGGGCCAGGCGAAAGGTGTTTGAATGCTGCAGAAACGTTAGCATCGCATAGAAGAGTAATGAAAAAGAAAAGACCTTTTGATATGACCGATCGAACACAGCGAGTGCGTCCTTCACCGACAAAACTTCATCGGGTTTGCAATGTATTGTCGATTCCCTGGAATAATCCGAGGATGACAGAAAAGCAGCAGCCCATGATGGATCGCGAAAAAGAAGGACTTGCGAAGTCGTCAAAGCAACACCAAACGACTTCCACTTGCGGTTCGAGGGTTTTTTACCGCCTTCCAAGATCTCGTCTTTGCGGTTCAAAACAGAGACTTTCGACAGCTTAAGTCGCCAAGTCTCTTTCTGAGGTGGTAAAAAACCGGGAAGTGAGTTTGCCCCCATAAGTGATGATGGATTGGAGACGCTGAGGCCAAACAACCCAGAAGGCAGGCGATTGTGTTCAAAGCAAGTAATCTCTATCGTATCTCCCCTGGTCAAAGGCAGACCAAAGTTCGTCATTATTCCAGGAACCACTTGTTCCCTTCCAACAGTATGGGTTGTCTAAGGGTATGTGCTGTTCGACATTCACGCGGAGCGAATCAAGTAAGTGCTTCAAAACAAAGCGTCATTGACAGTGCATTGAGGAAGCGAGACTACTTACATTGGTAATCAGATAATATGGATCGATCTTTGGTCTGCTCAGTAGAGTACCTCCTACTGGTGTCATTGGAACACCAGCGGAAGTAGGAGGTCGCGAAAGACTGCCATCAATTGATGGCCGAGGGGGGTCCATAGGGTCCTCGATAAATATGAAAGGAGCGAAGACAATATTATCATAGAAGCACTAGGGGAATACATCAGTTCTGAGGGGTTGGAATAGTCAGTTTACAACACACATCTAGCACTTCGGGTATAACTCCTGAGATAGCCGTATTTTTCTGATAGTCAACTTTTGTCATCTTGCGCTTATTGGATTTGTTGAATGCATCTGTGTGAAGCATGATGAGACTGAAGGCGAGAATGTATGGGATATCTAAAAGTCTGATGAGTACAGGTCCATTGCCTACACATCAGTGACATTGTGCTTACCATCGGACATAAATATATCTGGGTTGCACTCAACGTACCGCTTTGCAAAGGCTTCAATCACCCTATCGATTTGTTGTGTTTCCCGGGGAAGACCAATGTGCATTAAAAGCCGACGCAGAGCAACATCCAGAGGATCCCCAGTAAAAGAGAACTTTCCGACGTAAAGTTTGAGAGTAGCTACATACTTGACTTCCGCACTGAGAATCAACTTAGAGTGGTGAAAAGTGAAAAGTGAAGTGATGTACCTTGATCCCAACAACCCTGCGATATCAGCTTTACCAACAAGGGAGGAAAGTCTCTGCAAGAAAGCCTCGGGTAACTCGTGCTGTTGAGGTCTCAGCTCCTCAGATGGTACCGATAAAAGTAATGGGGGACGTGATCGAGAAATTGGTGAGGCGGTTATAGAACTGCCAGGAACTGTCCCAGATTTTGCCGAGGCAGTAGATGATGCAAAAAAATTAATCGAAAGCCGATGCAGGAGAGGGGGATTCGTAGCGGAACGTGGTCGATTATTTGCATGATTGACGGAGGTAGACGAGGTGAGACTTGAGAGTGCGTTTCCAAAGTGTGGGGTTTGTGTGGAAGGACTGGACGTTGTTTGTGGTGACAGAGTAAAAAATGAACGAGTGCGTGAACGGACCGAATCGGCAGTCATGGGGCGGCGCAGTATGGGTCGGGGTGGATGATGGGAAGGAGATGCTGGATTGGTAGTCGTTGGATGATGCTGGGACGAATCAAATGCTGGTAGAATCTTGGGTAATGCAGGTGCTTCAGAGTTGGAGGAGGACGGACGTCTGGAGAACTTCTCTGAGTGACTTCGTGTCAATCTCGAAGCGAATCGTTGCGGTGGCTGCTGAGAAGATGCAAGAGTGTCCGAATGGAAGTCTATATGAAATGGTGATGTCGGCTGCAATGCTGGAAGGGACAGAGAATCAGACGGAACTGAAAGCAGCTGCCGCGAAGATTTGGTCGACATCTGACGAACAGGTGACGCTTTGTTGTGTTCACCAGTTGGCGGTGGTTCCGCATCTTTTCGTCTGGAACTAGATAGTCTTCGGCCAAAGGAAAACCCACGAACTCTATCTGCACTGTCGAGAGGCTGAGTTGACCGGTCCGCCTGTTTATGTGAAAGGAACGATTGGGTGCTTCTTGTGTGTCGTAGCGGGAGGGTCAAGTCACGTTGGTCGATGCCCGTAGGTGAAGTAGTGACAAAAGACACTGTATTCACTCCGCGGGGAACAGCATTATGATATACATCGAAATATAACATTGGCTGTGTATCTGTGGGTTCAGCGGATGTTGGAGGTGTGTTTGCCCTTGGCAAGGTAGGTGAGGGGGCGAATCTGTTCATGGATGTGGGCGAGAACGTGGCTAAGGACGTTTCCGCAGAGTCGAGATTGTCGGCTACTCTTTGAATTGGAGGGGTGGGCGGGAGCTCCTTGTCCAGCATAAGTTTTGAGGGTTTTCTCCGAATGACGCCGAGTTCATCAGAGGGCATACCAGCTAGACTTCGGCGAGCAGACACGGAGGTAGGTAGCATCTTTCGTGTCCAGTGAGGAAGTGAAAAGAAATGAAGGGGACCATGACTGTTGTCACTAGTACTCTGAGGTTGGTGGCCGGCGGATTGATTGGGTGCAGAGTTGTCACGGTCGGGGAAGACGCGAGCAGTACTTCCATTGGCATGGGGCGGCGGGTTCAGAGTAGTATCAGGATGGCAACTACCCGTCGCTGGGGAATTCCTGCTTCCCGTACCCAGAAAGCCAACCATGCTAGAATTTCCTGGCTTCTCTGGCCAGCTGTAAGCGGTCAAACTTCTACAAGTGGCTGTGATGAGGTCTAGCGACCGGCGATGATAAGTACGAACAGCGATGCCAGTTTAGTGAAAAGAAGTTGACTTGAAAATCGTGGGCATGAGCGACAGTCGCGCTTTCCAGCACGAACGTGATTTCTAAGAGCTAATCAGCTCACAGCCTCACACCAACGAACTTTCAAGATCGTAATCGTCTTCTTCGGCCCACCAGCCATTTCAAACGACATGAGCTAATACTAATACTTTTCGTGGGATTCAGTGTATATATATTCGCACCACAGCAAAGCAACACAACGGCGGTAACAGTGAAGACGAGCATACATAGTTCGAACACCATGTGATGGGGACTGAAGCTGAAGTACTGAAGACTACAATAAATCTCATAATGCCCTGGCCTTCCGTCGTCTGTCCTTTTGAATCTTCGTCCTCTTTTCTTCGAGTTTGGCGTGCTGTGGAAGAGATTAAAACACAAACTCCATTGGATAACTCTAGGACGGACCTCAGTAGCTCGTTTTTTCTCCCCGTATTTCATTCTTTCGTACAGCTGGCGCTTGCGTTTGCTCATCAGGATCTTGTTCATGTCTTCCTCACCACTGCCATCGACAGCGGCGTCTCCCTTGTGCTTCTGCTTCTGCTGTTGCTGTTTCTTTTGTACCTCCTTCTCGAAAGTGCCATAGTCGACGCCTGCTGCTTCGGCCGCAAGCTCCACCGCACGCAAGGCCTCTGGGTCATCTGCAGCAGCCACCGCCAAGGCAGCCATTGAAGTTATGTCTCCCTCTAATTCCGGTCTCATCTCCACGTCTTCTATGTCCTGGCTGTCCTCACTGAGCTCAGCGTCGTCGACTTCGACCAACGAATTCTCGACGTTCACCAGGCCAATGGTTGGGTCATATGCTCCATCTCGTTCACCGAATGGTGATAGGTGGGGTGGAAGTGTCTTTCCCTGGGCATAAAGATCCTCGAGCAGGATTTTTCCAGCGTTGATGCAATCAACCACCCACTGAGGTTGTACATACTTCCTTCGTCTTCGACGTTCTCGTTCCTGGGCTGTATCACCCTTGGCAGTGGGCCTGTCAATAATGACGTGGGTGATTGCCTCATCATCCTCCGTAAATGGCGAGCCACCTCCTGATGAGACCGGCCAGCCTATACGACCGCCAAAAGACCGGATAAGGAACTCGAAAATTGATCGTGATGATTCGCGTGATAGCCAAAAAGTATATGGGGCAAATATGTTTGTCGATGATGGTTTTGGTAAGGATGAGAGTGAGAGAAGTGTAGGGAGCGACGACGGTACATCAAGATCAGATTTTGAAGCTTGCGGTACAAATTCCTCCTCAGCGGCATCGGGAAAGGAATTGGTGTGATCAGCGCGATCAATATCTACATCAGTAAAAGGCACCGAGGATGATTCTGCAGTGATGTTCTTGATTGTCTGCCGGACTTCCTTGCTGGATACCTTAGGAGCATCGTTCTTCGGTGCTCCAGTAATCGGGGTAGGGTTTGTTGTTCGGAGATTGAACGCTCCAACACCAGCTCCAGATTCGTCCTTGCCAGAATCCAAGGGTGGCGGATATACGAGTCCAGCATCTGTATATAACTTGAAAAACACAAACCCAAGTAACGTCTGGTACAGTTCGAGGAAGGTAAGCATAACACGGACATCCACATCGGATGGTATCTGAATGCAATGTATGAGCAACATAGACACAGATTCGATAAGATAGCTCACATTCTGAGGGAATTGATATGGCACGAGCCAGGTTACGTTCTGATCCATCACTTCTGCTTGGTAGTATACACCCTTGATAGACAAGAAAACATTTCGCAGTGACCGCGTGTGCATGACATATAATTGCCATTCTGCAGTCAAACGAGCACAGTTTTCGATGAGAGCGGACGAAACACGAGGATTCGAAGGGAGAGATGCAAAAAGGTGGATCATGCAAAGCGCATCGTCGATATCTCGTACTGCATCGATAAATGATGGGTACCTAAACTCGATCAGCCAATGCCTTTCAAGATGCCCTGCGTTGTATACCTCTCTTTGATAATATGATCCAATCGGTATACAGGTTTATTATCCTCCAAGTTCTTCGCAGTTGACCACTCTCCTCGTCCAAGTGCTCGAGAGATTTTTTTCGCAAAGGCTTTGTGCTCCCTCAGCTTATTGAGAACTGGCTCATGAGCGAGGTAAGCAATATCTTTCGCATAGTAAAATGATGTCGGTGCTGTTGATCCCTTGTTCGCCCTTTTCTTATGTCTGGGCTCACGAGGGAAGATTCCTATACAACTTTCAGTGGATTTGAATTGCGAAATAACTAAAGCGACTCGCCTTTGAGGATACATAGTCGGCGAAAGTCAGCCAGAGAGCACTGAAGTTTTTTCACAGCAGATGACCGTGTAACATAGGCCTTCGCTGCACCAGCCCTTCCTTTTTGTTTCAAGCGACCCATGGCAGACGATATTTTTGAGCAATTTTTTGCAAAAGCTTGACAAGAGCTCGCGATGATATACTTTCAGATTTCAGACAACTGAGTATTTTCGATCGTTTGTTTGGCCCTCACAAATAAACGCTCCTTACAAGCAATCATGAGGTAGGTGACAAGGCTGAAGGCATCTAGATGTTGGCTAATAACTTTGCAGTCAATACGTGCATGTACCAAAATCAGAACTCGACGAGGCTCAGCTGCGCCAGCTAGAGGAGCACGAAATCAGCCAGGGGCCCCTTTCAGTTCTGCAACAGGCAGTCCGCAACCATGCCCAAGTCCTCATTTCTTTGCGAAATAACAAAAAGCTTCTCGCTCGTGTAAAGGCCTTTGATCGCCACAGTAACATGGTGCGTCATGCTTTATTATTGCCTGCAAGCTCTAAAGTTGACGTGCTGCAGGTACTTGAAAACGTCAAAGAGGTCTGTTCTAGTTCATCACTAGCAGAGGTCGTACTGAACTACGATGCAGATGTGGACCGAAGTCCCAAAGGGTAAGAACAAGAAGCCAGTCAACAAGGATCGGTTTATCAGCAAAATGTTCTTGCGGTGAGTGATATATTCATATGTACTATCGCGGCAGGGTGATGATTGTGATCGGTCAGCGGAGACTCGGTAATTCTTAGTAAGTGGAGACACCCTGAAATATTTCTCACCTTTTTAACGTCCTTTAGTTCTGCGCAACCAAGCTTAGATCGACACCGAACAGTCTTCAAGGGCCGAAGGCACTCTGCGGCCCAACTCATCCCTTGTGCGGTTCCACTCCATGTATAGAATTTTTTGCTCCGACGCTGCACTACATCATCCTAAAAATCACTAAAAATCCGATACTTGTAAAGGAGATACGAATCTATGATGGCCAAAATTTCCAAAGATAATTTGATGAGGTTGAGGAGCCACAAAAGTTTTGCTGAAAGTTTTGATATCCCAGAGAATGATAGTACTCTAGCTTACCTGCGTTCGAAGCGCGTCTGGATTCTGAAAAGTACGTCGTGATATTGATCCTGACATGGTATATTAACACATTATATGTGAACTATACTGCCCTCAATCGTCATAGTACTAATTCGGTCTGTCTTTTCTCAAGCTTGGGTTGCTCTCGGCTGGTGCATATTTCGTACAAGTTATCCGCACTTAGATGAGCCAGTAGGTAGACATGTCACTGGACTGCATGAGCAGTTTGAATAACCTCCAGAAAGGATCGCCAAATGCAAATGCTTGCGCCTTTCTTAGCCTGCCTAAAGAAATCCTAGTTTCTCATACACCTGCAGTCGTGATACCCTCCAAGAATATGTATCTAGGCATGATTGAGTTCGAATGGATCGTACAAGACGCAGATTACCCAGATCATGCAAGTAGTCATAGAGTATGACGGATGTCAAAACATAGGACGGTACGAGCTCGCCGTCACGCGTTGACATGAAGAAGACGCTCGACACTGGAAAGGGTGGCTAAACAGAACCCGACATATATTCTGAGACTTCTGAAAGATCTCGCCCAGGCCCCAGCACACATCAAGTCGAAGGGAGATGGGAGCCTCGAACAATCGACACAAGTAGATCTCTCGGCTAGTAAGCTTGGAGTTCATGCTGAACATGCAGTTTTTGTCCAATAAATTGTCCCTGTGGGCCTCCTGAGTGCTGATATCATTTTGACGCTGTTAGATCCGCTCTAGATAACCGTGGCCATCGCAAGGGACAACCGCAAGCTGTTCCAGTATCTGACTAGCACCTTCGACTGTTTCGATGCACAGTGAAGGAAGTGTGCCCAGAGCACCAGGACTTACTGGGGTCTAGGGAATATTAGGGAATTATGCAGGTACGAAATACGGGCTTAAACCCTTACCTGCGATATCCCACTAATATCTTTCTTTGTTCCTGATTAAAGGTCAGATAAGATCCCAGCCTTAGTCACGATCATCCCATTCAAAGAGAACTACCGCACACCCAACACATCAAGATCGCAAGAAACTGTATCGCGTTGCTCCTCCCTGCTGCACACAGCTCAGCAAGGTCCAAATATGACAACTCAATGATGAAGGCTCAACTCGTTCCTAGCGGTGACCGGCACCCTGGGGGAGTGGTCGTCGCTGTAAAGAGATTATCCTGCTACGGGCACTTTTTTTTCGAGAACCCACGCCGTTAAAGCTATGTCTGGTTCATCGACTGCAAGATGGATACCAAATTTCAATCTGAGTCCCAGTCATAACGGTGCGAAGCTTGGACCCCAAACTGCGAACTTGAAGGGACTTTTAGTAACATTTTCATAGGACGTCCTGAGTGAACAAACAAGAGGAATGGATATCGTTTATACTTATCTTCATATATTCTTGGGTTGAAGTCAATCAGGTTGCATGATATGCGAGACAGAACCTTACCACAAACTGAAGATAGAAAGGCCTGTTCAAACAGCAACGCAATTTTGCATAGTGGGGTGAGCTGTCCTTTTATCAGTATCGCGCTACTGTTAATGTTCGCCCCTTGTCACGATATGAATGAGGGTTGATAGGAAATACACCTTCATTGTGTGATTTGCGACGAGGATGTGGTATTTTCAAATCGTTCGACACCCATCCAGATGGATGAGAAGAGTGCGGACAGTTCCCATCTGATCCTTGTCCTGACTGTAATCGTCATCGTGTGTGCATGATCCTGCTTGCGACGAAGAAACTTCTGCGTCTTTGAAAACTCTAAGAGCCTCGCCATCCCAACAGCTCTGGTGACGATGGTATCACCTATAGGGCCTGAGGCTGTGATGTTGGAAGTATTTGCCGAATTTCTCGACGAGCCATATTGATTTTTTCCTCTATGACAACCTAACCTACGATGAGCGCCAGAGGCGTAATCACGAAGAATAAGACCAACTCACCACGTCCGTCAGCCATTTATTGCGTTCGATTTCACTGCGAAACCAGGCGATGGTCTCCGACCTTGCCTGTGGGTCGGGTATGTCTGATGATGGTGATGAACTGTAGTAATTTTTTTAGAGAATACAACAGCGCACATTTGGACGCTCTTATAGCATGACGATACAGGTGTATAACTCTCTGCTGCAAAATGAAATACTTGAGACCAAAATCTGGCATGTGCGCTCTTGAATGCTACAAACAAGAAATTGTGGCTAGAATTAGAATTGCTCTGTTTTGCTTTTCCGCTCTTCAAGTCCGCGTTGCTGGCATTGCTATTGGGGCGACATTTTACTTCTCTCACAAGTTTATTCAACATTTCATTCACACCACAATGTCTGGTGTAGAGAACCAGGTCGCTGTTCATGATGTTGTCTCTCCAGAGGATGGTGTTATTGACAACTTATCTAACGCTATGGCCAAAGTTTCTCTCCGACCAGACAATTCATCTTCTCAATCACCAGAATCCGTTACTGACGGTCTTAATAAAGACAAAAATGATATCCATGGTCGACCCTTTGTTATGTATTCCCGACTTCATCTACTGCTCCTTCATAAATCTCCCTTGGTCTGTACTCCGACTGGCATGCCGGCTTTGAAGGATTGGTTTGGGTTCGTGCCATGTCCTACTCCTCGAGTTTGTGGCTTATTCTACCTCTCAAGAACCGAAAGCGACCAAGGCAATCTTAAAAAGGACTCAGAAGCACTTCCTCAGCCCAATGCTCGTGACCGACGGTGAGGTCTGCTAATACCACCATTTAGACCTACCTAACGTCATTACAGCTTTCGTAGAGATGCAGAGGACGGGGGTAAGCATCTTGATTACCTTCTCTTGAGACCGGGTCTGATCAGTGTCATTAGAAGGCGCCGCCCGGCCTTCCTTTCGTGGGGCTGCCATCACGCAGCCCTCGCAAATGGGCAACTTCAAGCACCAGTCCATTCGTGCAACTGACCGAGACAGAGACAGAGAAACGGACAGAGAACAAGAACGTGATTCCCGGGTTAAAGATGGCCAAGAAAGACTACGGAATGTGAGTGGTCCAAGCTGTTGCGCGCCAGGGCGCTCATATGTTGTCCAAGTTGTCGGACAAGTATGACCGTGACCGTCGTGCTCTTTCTTCCATGCAGCAGCTTCGAGGAAAGGACAGGGACCTAGCCCCTCACCTTGGTGGCACATCCTCTCGAATAGCGTCCCAGTCGCAGCAAGCTCCGAATAATCGCCAGCTGGACTCCCGAGAACCTTCCAAAAAGAAAGATGGTGAGACCAGCGAAGATTGGAGACGTGGTACGTCCCCTACCTCACATATATCTCATATTACTAAGTCGTGGAATAGAATCAACTCGTACAGGCCGTGAACGTAGGACTGAATTTTCTGTTCCTATATAATGACCGCTCATCGTTCCTCTAGGTTCTGATAATCCTCGGCGCGATCGAGACGAGCGTGACCGACCTCGCTCGAGGGTCCGTGATTCTTCCCGCCAACGACGAGATGTTTCACCATCGAGACGTGATCGGGATGACAGGGATCGTGATCGCAGAGGTGACCGTGATGACCATCAAAAAGAGGCAGCGGGATACCGAAAAGACAAGGATGACCGTGACTTGGATCGAGAATCTGAGGTGGACGATCCTCGCCGCTGGAGGGACGACGGAAAGCGTGATGAGCGTATGGCAGCGAGACGGGACCGTGAACAGCGGGACCGCGAACGAGACAAGGACCGGGTACGCGACCGCCCTGCCGCGTGGGACGCTAGCGATCGTCAGGATCGTCGATGGGCTCCCGCCGATGACCGTGATGGTCGAAGCAAGCGAGTGGCTGGTCGCGAGAGAAAACCCGACGAGGCGAAGGACAGGGACGATCGCAAGGATCGTGACAGAGAACGTGAGAAAGAAAGAGAGAAGGAGCCTGCATGGATGGACACATACATCCCTTCTTCTGGCAGCAACGGTTTAGGCCGTGCCCCCGGAGACCTAGATGGCATACAGGCGTTCAAGCGAGAGATCAAGGAGAGAGAGCAGAAGGAGCAAGGTACTAGTGCGCAAGACGATGATCATTCTGGTGACTTTGAAGGGAAGACGAATACGTCCGAACCCCACCTGGACGAAATTCAGCTCTTCAAGCTGATGATGAAAAGGGAAGAACAAAAGAAGAAAGCTGATCAGTCTCCTCTTGCGGGTCCATCGTTACTTGCAGACACATCTTCAGAGACCAAGGACTCAACTCCTACGAACGGCAAGTCAATTCTTTCTCTCGGGCAGGCTCGATGTGCTAATACTCGGATAGACCTGTCATCGACTGAAGCAACTGCGGTGCACCGCACTTATCTTCCACCTCAGCCAATTTCTTCGCAATTGTCTGCTTCTCCACCTCCACCACAGACTGAGCCAGCTCCTCACGATGGTTCTCGTGTACTCCTGTCTATGTTATCGTCCCCAACGTCCTCCGTTGCACCTGGAGTACCAACAGGTGCCCACGAATCCGATATCGACAAAGAAAAACTAGGAGGTTCTCGCTTCTTCCCCAAGCCTGTCTCTGCTGATTTACCGGCACCTCAAGCTTTGCCAAAGCCGTCTATCGAAGCGCCCAGTCCCGCTGTCCCATCAGCTCCTCACGCTGCTCCTCCGCCAGGTTGTCGTCTTCTTTCTTTTGCCTCCAAAACTCCTCAGGGGTCTGTAGGGCACACCCCTCCCTCGTACACAGGTTCGCATTCCCCCGTGTCTTTGTCGAAGAATGGCACGCCAGCAACTAACTCAACCATCCCATCAAATGGACCTTTGTCAACTGCACATCATAACGACAATTTGGACGCTGTGAGAGCAACTCGAGGCTTCTCGCCGTTTGAGGAAACTCGGGAAGGACTTGGAATGTCGCCTTTGGATGCGTTCCGTCGAGCTTCTGTTGCACCTGGAGATCGCAATGCCTTTGGACATATGAGCCTCGAACAAGTTGATGTACCCATTAGCGGGCCCTTGCCTAGCCACTCTGTTCCGTACGAGCAATTGAACTCTGGAGTCGCAGCTGCGAAAGGCAGCCGGTTTGCGAAGTTCTTTGACGGGAAAGGGAGAGATTCTCAACCAGGAATGGGAAAGGCTCCAATGGGTGGCCCAACACCAGCTCAGAGAGGCGAGCTCAGTGGATACAATGGAATACTAACCGGCAATCCGGATGCCAGAGCTATGGAAGATATATTTGCCATGTTGAGCAACTCAGCACATGTAGGTCGTATCCCCGTCTACTTGTTATCGGCACTGATATCAATTTTAGGGTCAGAGGCCTCATATACTACCAGAAGTGTTGGCTTCAGATACTGCACATTTCAATCATCCCTCCAACCTTCACCATCTTCAAAACCAACTCGGTCATTCCCAGCACTATCCTGGCCACACCCGCCTGGACTCATTGTATGATAGCCGTCTTGACGACAGGAATTTTGTCCCAGATGGCATGGTGCCCGGTTTACGCTCCGCTGCCCCTCCTAGGAACAGGCAAAACGGCGCCATGCTCTCTGACATCGATGACTCTATGCAGTTTGGTGGTCAACGTGGTCCTCCTCAAATGTACCAAGGATTGCACCAGGCGAACATGAACCGCAATGGAGGCATACCTCTCCAATCATCCCAATTCCGTGGTGGCCCTTCACCGAATCCCTTGCAGCCTTCAGCTCAACGCTTGCCGCCTGGTTTGGCTAATTTAGGTGGGCGACCGCCTCATGAGCCTGCTCAATTCTTGAATTCGGCAATGACTATCCCTGGTGGCCTACACGGTCCGGTGCATGGTAATGCCGCCCTCCAACAGCAGTTTAACAACTTCCCTCCGGGAGGTGTTGGCTTCAACGGCGCTCCTCTGCGTGTGCCTCACCCCGGAGGAACCCATCAGCTGCACGGACACAATACCATGCAAGGCTTGATGCACCCTGGAGGTCTTAACCCTGCGCAAGCCCAGCTTCTGGGGTTAAATGGTGCTAATGGTATGCCAGGTAGTCTTCGTGGTCCTAACGGAGGTTTTGGACAACAGGGTCCTCAGATCCAGCCTCCTATGCTCTCCATGAGGCAGCAGCAGCAACAACAAATCCCTCCACACATGCTTCCTCTCCATTATCAACAGCAGGGCCCGCCTGGCCCAACCAACCAACCCGCCCACGATCTCATGGCGCTCTTGATGAGCGGAGGAAGAAGGGAGTGAGAGTTTTCACGGGCTACTTACGGTCTCTTATCCTCGTCCAACATTTTCGTTCACTCTCGGACTCACCTGATAATTTTCTCTCGTTAGTTTAACAGTTGTGCTCATACTGTCCGTCTATCATGTTTCATTCTGATTCTTCGCAAGCGTATATTATTGACCATTTTGGGCTTGGCTGCACTTCTCCGACGGATGGCTGTTCAATCCGCGTCTGGGACCTGGTGAATCATTGAAGAGTTGGCCACGTCAACCGCTCAACGGACAGTGTATTAATAGCGGTTCATAATATTGAGCTCTACTACCTGACTTGTGGTCTGATCCTCTTGAACGTGAGTATTTCAAACGCCACCATCATTACGATGGGCGATGGACCTGTGACGCAAATACTCATGGGTTCTCGCGGCGTTCTACATTTGGCCTGTAGAAATGAATGGAAGGACTATGCTCATAGGTTTACTAACTGCATAAAGAAGGACATATGTACTGTCTACGTAACTTATGGATCTCTCGACGCTCGCGCCGCACTGGTTCTGAGCTTCTGTAACTGCTGTGCAAGGAGTCCTTGGCAAAATGCTTTACGAGGATAATGATTCTTGCGACTGCGAACATCAATCGCAGATTCCTTGACGGCGTGCACTTCAAACTTTAAAACATTTGGAGCTTGTTTGTAGTGTTCCATAATCTATGTCTGAAAATTCCGTGGTAACCACGAGATCAATGACAGGCGGCGCCGCGCTCCTTACGGCTCCTTTCACAAGTCGGATCGCCGTGGACATAAAACTAGCTGGTGGCTTGGGATCCTGAGAGGTTGGCGCAAAAAACACTCTATCTCCGAATCATATCGATCCTCACTGCAAGGTCTTTGAATGATATTTAACTAGTAACTTTATCTATCTGATGAATACGTATATAAGGACGAAGGGTTAAAAGGGAATATTGCTGAATCAAGTTTCAGACTGTCACGGTCTTGAAGCACTCATGGCATGATGACATGTATTTTAGTCAATCTAAGGTGATAAGGGGTGATGGGTCCTGACTGCTCATACTATGGATGCGCGCTGAGTGTCAACGTCGGTCTTCTACTCGGTCCCCTCCCACTGATGTGGCATTCTGCTAGTGGGCCGCTCAAACTGTTACTGTAGAAATCACTTGATTCGGATAACATTAGGGTCATCCGATAGGGACGCTGCCCCCTTCGATGATCGATGGACCTATATGGACCGATGGCATCATTAGACACTCGATAAGAGGTGACTGATGGGAGGTACGCTGTGGGAGTTTGGGTGCTTGGAGAGGCGACACACTAGTAGCCGAACTCATAAGGTATCTATACGGGAAATTGGGACAACTATCGAGACTCTGATGGGAAGTCGACCAGAGAGACTAAGCCGCAGAGAAGAATGATATCGAACTTACATAAACCTATGCCTGCAGGCAGACAACGTGGACTTGATACTGCCAAATCAGAACTGACTATGTCTGAACTGAATTATTATTGCCGCGAGAATCACAAGTGTAAGAAATAATAATACATACTGATTGCTTTGACAAAGGGTTAAGCGGTACACGCCTTCTCTGCATTGCACTCGACAATTACCTCCTTCCGCGATTGAAAATTTGTAGGATTACATTCATTCCTGCAACTATCTCTCAATCCCGTTCCTCCCCGGCGCAAGCCAGTTTACGAGTACAAAGCCACATCCGCTCTTGTGCCCGTGACGCTCGATTAGCTTCGAGCGACTCTTTATAGTCGTTGCTCTGCCTTTACTCTACTAGAAACAAACAACTCACTCAGTCTTTCCTTTGTCCGGTCGTCCCTCCCATTCTTTCAACAAGTTCCCTGACAGCACTACTTTTTTGCCTGAATAATTTGCCCTAATCGTTCCCCCACACCAATTTTCTTTGTCGGTCACATCTCCCGAGGCCGCTTGTAAGCTATCCGCGCATCCGATACCATCGATTGTGACTGATATGAGATGTGATAGCCAGCACACCGGTGTCGGTCAACATTGTTCACAAGTGCGTACCTTACTATGGCCCTGACAGCGCAGACCAAGCTAACGGCTGTTGACAGCATATATTAACAAGCAAGACCCGGTCAAACAAGTGTATTCGAGGTGAGGCTTATTATTGATTGATGTCATTCTTTTGGTCGCTGTAAAACGTGGGGTCGTGGGAATATGCGCCTGTCCCTTGTTGCGGGGATATTGAGATCTCGCCCGAGGTCGTTGCAGAGCCTGAGCGCTCATCTAGGGCCTTTGGGACAGGGTTGAGGAACATCTGACGGGTATAGTCAGATGCCAAGGAGACTAGGGTTAACTGTCTGATTCCCCTTGCTTGAATATTTCTTGTCGTTGTCGTTGCTGCCATGGTATATTTTTGCATGATTTTGGACCTTTCACAGAAGTTCACATGAAAGTGGTCTTTTTTTTTTCTTTGAATTTCCTTTTTAATTTCAAACTACTTGACGAGCCGATTCTGCCGTTTGCATCTTATACTCTTTTTGAGTGTCCTCACTCTCTTCTTCTTCAATCAACGTAGTCTTCTCTTCAAGGAGACTTTTTTCTGCTCTTCAACGAGTCTTTTTTGTAGTACCTGTCGTCCTCCAACCCTCTCTTGATCTCCCTATCTTTACTCTTTACGACCATCAACGCTGACCACGACTTGTTCATATCTAGTCCCCACACGCCACTCTTCACCGCCATCACGACAACCTTTTGTTGTTCGCCCTCGCATGATCAGTTTCTGACTCTGGTGAGTCTGCTCTTTCCAGATTTCGCTTATCTTAAGTGGTATCACATCGTGAGACCGTGCATTCCAAATGTCATTCCCTAGACGTCGGCATGCCGTGACAGAATGAATGCCTTTCATTGGCAATAAACAAACACGCGGTGTTCAGCCGTTATGTGGTTGTTGCCATTTCTCTCCCTTCATCCTGCGAGCGCTCGAGGCGCTCGCTCATTTAATCATGTCTTCTCCCGCCTCATTTAATAACATCATTGCTGATGCAGAATCTACTCCTCTCTTCGCTCAATTACCCCCCTCAAGCCCACTATCGGTCATACGCTTTCCTAGATCGATCTCGCCCGCCGCTTCTTCAGTTATGAAAGATATTTCTACGACTTCTTATCGGAGTTCTCGAAATGCTGCGTACCCCAAGAAACGGCCATCACCTTCAGGTATATCGAAGCATCACAAGACATCCCCTCTCGGTCCTCCTCCTGTAACCCGCCGAACACCTTATTCTGCAAAGGCGTCACTGTTGCAGCAGCGACAACGTCAAGCTCAAATCACCGCTCTTCGCAGGCAAGGCATTTTCCTGGAGGAGGAATACCGGGAAGATATTCGTTTCTACATGCATGAGATGGAGGTTTGTGCGACTTCTATTACTGGCTTACTGGCGGCTTAATCCTTTTGGTATAGCGATATACCATGTCATCCTCACAGTCGATGGATCAGCAACCCGAGATCCGATGGCACATGCGCCCATGTCTCGTCGATTTTCTCGTTGAGATTCACTTCACCTTCCGACTTCGACCTGAGACGTTATATCTCACTCTCAATATTGTGGACCGTTATGTCTCTCGGCGAATAGTTTACATCAAGCACTACCAGCTCGTAGGCTGCGCGGCGCTATGGATTGCTGCCAAGTTCGAGGATGCAAAGGAACGCGTTCCGACGGTTCAAGAGCTTGCACAGATTTGTCGTGACACGTATGACGAGTCCGCTTTCATTCAGATGGAAGGCCATGTACTCCAGACCATTCAGTGGACGCTAGGCCATCCGACTGCAGAAGCATGGCTCAGACTAATGTGTTGTGAGCCATCTGTCGAGGAAGAAAAGGTTCAACATGTTGCACGTTTCCTGATGGAAATCACTCTGTTTCACCGAGAGTTCATTAAATACCCTCCCTCCTCGATAGCACTTGGCGCACTCACGCTAGCTCTCTTCCTGTGCGGCAAACCACGCCGCATCTTTGAGGAAACGGAGGAATGTTTGGAAATCGTCGATTGTCTCGATAATCGCTTGGCTAAGCATGTCAACGACCTTTCGGAGACGCTGGTAAAAAAGTACTCCTATGCCTTTTACTCCAAGGCGGCAACATTCGTTGTACAGTACTACCTCCAGGGTGGGCGGTTCGTCCGGCAGTCCTTCATTACTCTTCCGATGACGCCCACTCGCCCATCAGTGTCCGGTGCCAGCACACCTATGAGCGCCACGACATCTGTCTCTGATTTATCTGATGATTTCCCTCTCACTCCAACGAGTCCCTCATCATTCTCCCCCGAACCCTTCTCGAACTCTTTCCTATCAGAAGACGACAAGGAAAATTTACCAACAACGTTTGAGCCTGTCATCAATAAACAGCGCACGGAGGTCCCGCCCGACCATTTTCTGCCTCATGACTTCGTTGCTTTTGGCCGTCCGGCCTTGCACCACTTGAATGGCTCACCACGAATGACCGCCGTCTCATAGCGCGCAGGTCCGTACGTCAACTCCATCCGTGTCGAAAAGACTGTTTCAACCCCCGCAAAATGTAATACCACCCTACACGCTCAGCCACTCTGCGCATTGTCTTTGCAAGTCTCATCATCCATGCATCACTTTCTTTTTCTGCAATCGTCTCGTTTCCCATCATCCATCCCGCGCACAATCTACTGTAGGGTGAGCGGTTGCCCTGAGAAGTCGGATTCGCATCAGCGTGCCGCATACTCGATACAAGGACGGACGGGTGACATAGCTGTCCTGTACCACTGTCCTTTCCGCTTGTCATCCTTCTCAAGGAAGGTCTGCCTTGCCATATCTGGTCGTCCTGCCAAACCACAACATTATCTGCATCATTCCGCTTGTTAGTCCATGCATCACCCTACCCGTCGTAACTCCCTCGACTCCCGTCTTCTTGCAACGAACCAGGTCGACAACCTCTGTCCAATTCTGTGTCTATCGCATTCGTTCTATTTTATTCTTCACTTTATCGTATCCTTTAAATTCCTGTCAACTATCTGGTTCGTTGTGGGGCGATTTCTTGCATTCTCTGTCCCGCACCCCCATCGCGCGAACCGCTTCTTTGTGCTTTTACTCTCCCTTTCATTTGCACACTGTCCGCGCATCCATCCTCGTCATTGTTGCAGCAATCACACTACCACATCGAACTTTGTCTACAATTACATTTGCAATCTGAAGGGCTCAACAGGTGTTTCCATTATACTGGTAGCGCGCTCATTTTTAGCGAGAATGGAATCGGTGCTAGATTCTCTCCGATGGGACGTCCATCAGAACAAGGGTGGAGTATATATCTCCTGCACAGCAAAAAATAATTTCAAATATCCGAGGCGGAGACTAGGAGCTGATAAGTATTATAAGAAGCTCACAGAGTACGGGTTGTCAGTTGATGGATAGATTGTGACCGCCAGTCATGAATCGGCCTCCCACACTTTTGTCAGGTTCTCAAGAACGTCTCAGGTGGTTCTTCCTACAACAACCGAAATTCCCTGTTTCAAACCGATCGACTAGCTTCCACAGTTGGGTGCCTGTTCTGTTCTTCATGCGAAGAGAACAATAGACAATATGTAAATCATTATGGCAAGTGAACGTTCATTAAATAAGAGTGGACACAGCGCGCGGGAATGAGTGGATACCTACATTATTGAAGTCAGGTTGCACATGGTCAACATCGTTGATGTGTTATTCCTCCGCGGCAGTGGCACGGAACTCGGTCTTCCCTCATACATGTTGGTCTAATACAATGATTTTGAGGATAATACAACTTGGGTAAAAAAACTGTTGTTGCATGTAAGATTGTGAAGGCGTTTGAAACCTCTTATTGCAGTATCCATTCGTCTCCGCTCTTCTTGATACCAACGGCTCTCTTCTCATCCAGACTGATACGGCCAGCGTTGAGAATGGCAGTTGTAAGCACGGTGTTTGCAATGGTCGGATAGCCGTGACCATCATAATCGGAGGGTTTTGCAACGCCAGCGTTGACCTCTCGGGCGGCATCGATGAACTTTTCGATAGAAATATACCCGTAGCCCCGTTGTCCGTCGAAATGACCGGTCTCGGACGGCGAATATTTCATACTAGTGATGGATAGTTAGATTCACATATTTTTTTCAGGCCCAGGAGCTCACTAGAATGGATTATACCATGTCTTCCCAGTTTCATCGACGGTGATATCATACCCACGGTGAGCTTGGTCTACATTTATGTCACCCTGCAAATCAAATTAGTAGAAGCTTTACGTTGTTACAAGAAAGACAGTCGTGTGACCGACCCACCTTCGAACCCATGTAATACCAGTGCTGGGCAGAGTGAATACCCGCCTTCAAAGGTGCGGTCCAAGATGCCGTGTAGACTGCTGTGCCCTTGTGTCCCGGACTCTTGATCGACTGCCAGTCAACGAGGAGCGTGATAGTGTCCTCTGTTTGAGGGACACAGTTGTATGGCTCCCCCGTAGCAATACCGGTTGCTGCACTGGCAACAACTCGCGTGGGTACTGCTTTGTCTTGGAGAATCCAGCAGCAAATATCAATATGATGAGACGAGAGATAATAGCTGGAAGCAACCATCAGCGTACAGATTAATTTGTAAACCGAGGAACTTACCTGATGTCTGAATCCTTGCCAGCCCAAGCACGGAAGGTTTCCAGCTGACTCTTCGGCTGACTCATCCATGCGTTGAAGAAGTTGAATTCGCCAAGTGTCTGTGCTCTGGCTTTGGCATCGCTATACACAGGATCAAAGCGCTTATGATGCTCCACAAAGCAGACAACGTTGTGCTTTCTCGCAGCTGCGATAAGCTCATTGTGATGTGATAACAGTTTGGTTGCAGGCTTGGTGACGAGAACATGAATGCCACGTTCCATCGCGTACAGACTAATGGGGTAGTGAGTGCCTATCAATGATCTCGTTAGTGATGAATCTAGATGTTAGACACGCGAAAGATCGAAACTCACTGTCAGGGGTAAACACGATGATAGCATCTCCGGGAGACATTTTGTTGATGGCATCCTTGTCTAAGAAGGTGAGACATCTGCACAGCACACTTAGAACCAACTCACAAGCCTCAGGATCAATATTTCCCTCTTTTGGATACTCCTCAAAGCTGGTCGGCGATCGGCGGTTAGTCAAGAACAAGCGGTGTCAATGCAATCACGCACGAGGTGTCCATATCTTTGTAAACACTCTCGATATTCTCTTGTAAGTGTTGGCGTATGGCGGGGAATTTGCTACCATTAACGCCGACCATTCCGAGCTTGCCGATCTAACGTTAAGACAGATGTAAACGCGGAAAATAATCGCCCCACTGTCAGTATTACGCACTTTGCCTAACCTTCGAAGATCGAACATCGTAAGACCAACCACCTTATGTCATGATCTGAGTCATTGACCAAACGACTAAGTCAGGGGATGGGCATACCCCAATCTACGAAAGCCAAGCCTTAGCGGTCAGCGAAAATAAACAAGACAGATGTACGACACCTTCTTGTCGGATGTAGAGGCTCCAGAACCAGTCCATCCAGTGGTGTACTCTCCCTGAGGATCACGTCAGAAGATAGGACAATTGCCGGCTGATGAACACTCACAGTACCACCTATTGCAAGTACATTGCCTGGTTAGAGTTGTGCCAGGTAACATTGATCAGCTTACACATTAAAACGTTCAATTTACTGAGGTTCGACATAGCGATGTTAAGGACCAACGGTTGAGATATCAAATGAAAGAAAGGATTCAGGAAGTGGCCAGTTGGCTTAAAACCCAGTAACGGCTCAGGCTGCGGCCCGAACGCGCATGACAATCGGACCGCATATCAGAAAATGTTGCATCACGCAGGCTTTCCTGTCGTGGGACACGGCAGGGAAGATGACTAAGCGTGCGTCGGCAGCTGTGTGACGACCCCGGATAGCGCGCGCTCCCTGTGTGTCGACGAGTGGAGGCTGATACACAGGGAGAAAGCCAGCGGGAACGTTAGCACTGGTATGCAGCGCGGGCGCAGGGCAATATGCTTACCTGCGAGGGATATGCTGCAAACGCCTCGGGTAAGTAGAAATTTGACTCCGGCTGCCGAAAAAGGCTGCATGTTCCGTGAAGACGAAAAAAATGAGACTGGCTCTGGGACACGCTACTCACCTGAGCTCCTGCCAAAAAACGCGTGTCCCAGAGCGAGGTGAAGTGATGATTCTTGTCTGGGACACGCGGGTTTCACCGTGGAGCCAGCGCCAGATGCGAGAAGTACGAAATCATGTAGTGATTTTGCAGTCCATTGTGCTGTCATTACCTGTGCAGTAGCACAGAACCTCGAATTTTGCGGCTAAAAAAATTATCCCTTTCACGGCACAGTATACCACACGTTCCTACACCGTACCCAGAAATTTCTGCCACTAAAACGGTGCAGAAAACACGTCTCTGTGCTCGAACGCCTATATCGTCACTTCGGGGTCTTCGATAGTCACGTGAACCGAGAAATTCCCGGCCCGCTTCGGAGGTTGTCTATCATGAGACCACATCGAAGAGGGAACTTCCAAGGACTAGGTGAAACTGTGATGTCACGAGGACCAATCGTGCATACATTCAAGCGTAGTCGCGCCCGGAGAGACGGTAGTTGGATACGCGGTAGATGCAAATGCTACACCATTCTGGGCTTAAGTTGATCCCAAGCCTGCTAGTAGGTTCCGTGGTTTCGATTGCGGGGCGTTCCAGCAGCCAGCTAAATGTATGTCCAAAAAGAATCACTGGACACGGGTGGTTGCCGGAACAGACATAGGTGTTAAGGGCTCGGATACGAGGGGCGCTCGCTGCATGGCCGTTAAATTTATAAAGCCGTCTACCCATGTTACCATTCGGAACCACTGCACATTGATGTTAGATACTCCAAATTTTCGCAGTTCTGCTGACTACTAGAACTTGGAGCTTGGAGTCTCGAAGCTCGAGGGAGATGGAAGCTAGTCCTTAATAATATCGAACCGCTACGGTCAGCGACTGATTCGTATAGAACCTAGAAGGGCGCGGAATCTCCCGAGAAGCCTTGTTGCTGAACTTGCAGGTTTGCACGCCGAGTCAAGCTCTCACAAATGCCTCGCGGAAGGTGTGCAAAACACCTGGGACACAAGAGTCGTTTCCTCAAATGTTTGGTATCCACCCTTACGTGTCCGATGAGGTGTCGAACACCTCGGGAACATCGGGACGAGCCAACGACATGGCAATTGCGAAGGTGGATTCATTCACTACAGCATATGTAGTTCGCTTCAACCTGCCAAACTGGCTAGCGACATTTATAACACTGATATATAATAAAATGTTTTGATCGAAATATTTTGAGCGCAGTCACTACACATAATAAGCATCGTACCTTCTCTGCACCAAGAGCGCCGTCGTCTTCGTCTTCCATAGGTTCAGTCCAAGTCATCTTGTACCGAATTGGAAGAGTCAAAGAACCGCGAAACTAGCACGTGTTTCATTTATTATTGTGACGTCACAGGCCTTAAGCAAACCTCGTGGCTACTCCTTAGCCGCGTCTTCAATTTAGTGGCTGCACACACGCAGCGCATAAGAATATTCTGCTGCGCAAGCGTCGTCTGCGGACAACCTCGCCTTGTGTGCCTTGCTTTAATCTACTGTGAACGGTTAGCGCACACTTGTCACTACCAGGTAAGTTTAATCGATCTGGGCTTGATGTCCTTCCTTTGCTAACCTTGCTGCCAGCCGTTTTCCGCCTGGAGTCCATCCCGACTCTCCGTGCCTTTCTCTCTCTAGCAATATCTGTGTCATTTTGTTGTATCTGCTAGACGCACCTCGTCTCGGCCAACCATCGCAAACATGCAGCCTGGCTCTGTGACAGACTCTGGCTTCATTCCAAGGAAAGAGTTTATTCGTGAACAACGAGCTACGAACATCTTTGGCCTTCTTGCTATCTCTGGCTCAAGCTGCATCAGGCTTTATTCTTTTCCTCCCGATGTCATTGCAGCTTTACGTCGACTCCTTGATCACTTTTACCTGACAGGTGGATTTCGTGAGGATACACAGCAGAACTTCTGGGAATTCACCATAACTCAAAAGCCCTGGAATTCACCAAAGAGTCCTCGTACAGAGCGAATTCTTCTCGACATACTCGCTGTCATATATAGGTTTGGATACACTATACTTTCCACCGTCGACTATGGTAGGGAGCGCGACGATCGTTTAGCTATCTCATTTTCGAGGCCCCTTTTGCCTTCTTCGCCTGCCCCACCTCCCGCCCCACCTCCCGCTGGCTCAGGGAGTAACATTTCGCACCAGACGGGGCTGCAAACGGAGAGAAGAATGCCCTTTGCCATCTCATTTGTCTCGCAGACCATCATGCGAGTCATCAATCCACCACTAAACGCAACTCCAGCAATTCTTCAAGCCGTGCGAGGATCGTGGCCTCGGGGCGTATTGTCGGAGAAGAAGACGGACAATGCGTATGAATTCAAGTTGAAGGGATATAGCTGTGAGTGTCCTTAAGTAAAATTCATGTAGGTTTTAAAGACTTTTATGCAGGGTTCCACGAAGACACATTTGCGACAGATTCTCTGCGACACATCCTTTCACTTCTATCATCTCTCGATGCTCATGCATGTTCCCTTGTCATTTCGCTGGCAATCAATGGCCGTTCCAGAGTCAAGGACCTCTGGGTCTTTACTGGCCCTGGCACTACTGAGACTGATCCTTATTGGCCCGAATCTCCTATAAGTCAATCCGGCTCTATGCTGGATGTAAGAAGATCTCATCGGGCGTCGACGCCCGAACCACCAGAAGCGAGTATGATCCCCAGTTCTTTGCATAGAAGAGCCGCTACTGGTCCTCAGCACCCGCCTCACAGCTTGCCGTCCTCTCAGACGTCGCCTCACCACGTGCGGTCGGCCACAGAATCCATCGTATTACCACCCCTTGCGACAAATTTGCCACCTCGTGCAGCGCCAGGCAATCAAATGCGAAAGCCTGCACCCCGCGCACAAGTGCCAGTATCTGTTGACTTCGACGCTCCAGATGATGAAGAACATGGACGATGTCGCACTTCTCTCGCTAGCGCTGTGCCAAGTAGTTGTGAGAACATGACTGGTATAGGTTCCATGGCGCGTAATAGATTCACTTCCAATCTCATCTACACAGCAACCCCTGGCCCACTTCCTGAATCGGATCATCCCACTGAAGATGCTGTACACTCGTCGCCACCCCCTGAACGACATCATCGTAGACCGAGGTCGAGATCTCCGTCTCCCCAACGCCGGGTAAGCGCTCTGCGACCGGTATCGACTCGTTCGAAGACCCCTCCGCTCCTCCGATCACATTCACCACCTAGGGACCCTCGCACCCCCTCACCGACGCCTGCTAGCCATGATGTTTCGATGAATGAGGGCCCGCCCTCCTCAGCCCAGGGATGTTTCGTATGAGAGACTCAGCATACTCTGTGAATACTATTGACACGGACATGTCTTCCGGGGCCCCGTTCAAATGGCCAGGACTTGGCCGGCCAGATGGCATTGAAAACATTGAGGAGGTGCACGAGGAACCATGTGAGGAATCAACGCCGCATGTTTTACCTGGCGCATGGGAAATGTCGCCTGAGGAGGAGCGCCCCGAGGTGTTGTCTCGCATGACCGAGCCATCTATGGCCAATGAGCGTGGTCTCCATCTGGAACACAGAAGAAGTCCAGACAAATCATTGCATGATATCGATGCAAGGATTGCCTCGCCGGAGCTGGTTAGTGATCAGGCTGTGCGCAAGAGTGAAGCGGGGCTTATTGGGATGATATCTCCGCCGAGGCCTCCTCCTCCACCGATTCATCCTCCGTCGAGGGAGAGCCTTTATAAAAGGAAGGCATCGAGTTCAACTGATCCGCCTGCGTCACCTATAAAGTCTGGCAGTCGCAGTGGGAGTGGCAATGGTTGGGTGCTTGTGAACGTTGAGGGCAAGGAACACATGACAGCCTCCACGTCAACACCAGTTGGTAGTCCTACGTCCCCGACACAAGTCGAACGTAAAGGAAAGCGCACTACAAGTGCTGCCGCAGAAAGGGCCTCGATGTCCGCTGCAGCGAAGGCGATTGCCGTCGTAGACGCACAAGACTCAAAAGCCAAGAAGCGCCAGTCCACTGGTTCTGGTCTACGACGCTTACTATCTATCTCGCGGCCTGGTGCCAAGGGCGCTGACGAAGTGAAATCTGACCCTCGTCTCGCTACTCTACGCTCAAAGGAGCTTGCGTCCAGCGAAAAAGAAAGTTCTAAACTCACCCCCCCTCGCCAAAGGCGATTTCGCAACAGATTCACTCGCCTGGGCGCTTCAGAACCTGCCTCTCGGCCACCAGATCGAGTGCGGGTCAATCTGAACTAACTTTTCCATTCTTTCCATGCTCGATTCCCTATCCCTTATATTATCGACGTATGCTTAATTGCCTCTTTTACGACTCAGCAGCATATGACTCCATAACCCACGTTTACTGACTTCTTTGTGCATTTCGTTTGTCGCTCATGTAGTACTTATGCTTTACCTCTACAGGTGCCTTACGACAGACTACTCGTAATTTTACGGATACAACATATCGCTTTTCAAACTGGTGTCAACTCATTCTTCATTGCCTGAAGGTTTCTGTCACCTCCGTACTTAATACGTCCAACTTCCGACTTACCGACAACCTCCGCCACCAAAACCACCTAGTCCATTGCGGCTGAAATACAGTATACTTCACTTGCGTGTAGATGAGTATTTTCGTGCGCCGCTCGGATACCCTGTCCCACAAGAAGATAGATAATGACTTTCATTGCACGCCTGTCATCTGATGTCTTTCACAGCGAGTAGGTCGAGTGCCTCTCTAAATTCGTCACGGTTGCACTCGCGGCCGTGGGGGTACGGGCATGTATCGACCCGTACCCGCGGTGATATTGCGATTATCCGCGGGAGCAATTATACAACTTAGGTCTAATAACTAGCACTCGGAATGATCATCCGAGGGATCCGTTCACGGGTATTGAGTATGGTCCGTCCATTGTATGCAAGCGGAACAACGCGCTCGGGACAATCATGATACCGTGGGTTACATCTTGCAGCCATTGTACATTAGTATTTCTCGGTAAGTATGGGATACTCTCTCAGTCTGTATGTCGTCAAAGGTTGACGAAACTTTCAAGTTGGAACTTAATGCCAGCGATGATGCTGTCATCATCAGCTATGAGCTGTTGATCATCATTTTGTCTGGATCCTAGTATCGGCGTAGTCAATCTTTCTACAAAACACGTATCTCGTCGTATGAAGATGACTTGGAGGCATGGTAATTGTCTGTATCTTTTATCTTCCAGGTGCGGACCCGCTCATGATGGTGCAGACTTGTCGCACCGTGAAGTTCATTCCAGGTTGTCCGACCGAATTTGACACAACTCTGGTCTGCTGCATCACCAGCTTCGTCGAGGGATCGATTCAATATTATTGCCGCCGTTGATATAGGTATGTAGTTTGGCTTTCGGCGACCTTGATTGTCCTTCCTATGGCATACCTACCCGCCGAATCACCGTGCTGGACCTAGCACTTCTGCCTAACATCACTCCAGCTTCAATTACCACAGAGATCATGGGAGATGTGCGGCGACAGATGTCACAGGGACAAGACCATACGCATTCGCCGGGATGTCATTCAAACGAATCCGTATCGACTTCTCATCCATTACCAGTCTCTCGTGCACAAACGACGGCGCGGTATACGGCTGTTTCCAGCCTTCACTGTATTAATAAGCAATAGCCTAATATTACCGTTCGTGCTTTTTCTTTGTTATGTCGCTGCTCTCTTCAGTTCTTCCGGCTAGCTCACTGAAGGAGCTGGTCGCTGAAGTGAGCACTATGCTGTATTCTCATTACCCAGTCGCATGACACAAGTTTCAGATCTTGGTGCTCGCGCATGCGTGGTATCTTACTATAGAGGACACGGCATCTCTAGTACTTCTTCGTCCGTAGTCGGAATATCCACTACTACCATCGATATCGTTTAGCATTGACCATTCCTCACTGGGGCTCTATCACTCTTATCGCGTGTGGTCATCAATACATGGTTCTCCTTCGTTGTGACGAGCAAGCAACTACCAAGTAGCCTAGTAACTTATTTTGTAGACACACTTCGTCAATTGTGACAGTCGGTACGCGTTTGACCACGTGCCGGGTCACGTGAATGTCAGCCACATTCCCTTGGATGTACTTGTGCTGAAGTGCACACAAGCATGAAACAAGTTAAATGAAAGTTCCTGCGGAGGAACGCTTAGAAGTGTCTTAATCGTGACAAGATTGCGGGGGAGTGCTTGTCAATAAATTGGCGTAGGGCAGGAACTACGTCTCGAGTCAAAGCAAAGATCACAAGAATGAGCCCAAGATCGGAAGACCGGGCGTCACGATTATACGCTGGTGTCGATGGGTAAAATTCATGGTATTTAGGGCACCCCATTGTCAACTGGCGCGAGAAAAAGATTGACCGCGTCTTTGGTGTTCAGCAGAAAGGCTCATGATGTTCGAGGTGCAAGCCTTGTGCGGTTCCCGTGACAAAACGACAGACGTAGTTGTACTTTCGTTAACGCTCAAGCAAAAGCCATTGATTCTGCTAAATACTGACTGTTGTTAACTTAATGAAACGCGACAGTCGTTAGAGAAAGGTTTAATGCTGAGTGTGTAGAAAAGACTTTGGTTGAAGTTGGCGTCTCTTGTGTAATAAGACGGAGGCAGAGATGCAAAAATGCACAGGGACCGCTACACGCATTCGTTCCCTCCCTAATAGCCACCCGCGGCCGCTCCCTCTTATTTCCCGCTTCCTGCCATCTTCACCCTCGTCCTCCAACAATCCTTCCTCACAATGCCAACATGCAGACGCAAACGTGTCGTCCTCACAGAACCATCCGAGACCCTTCTTCAGGCTGCAAAGTCCAACCCTAACAAGGAGGTCTATTATCTACAACAAACTGGCGAGATATTTGAAACTTATGAGTTTGTCAAACCTTTTATTTTTTCAATGTCTCCTACAACTATGTTCTCCTCAGGGCCTACGCTGCGAGGATGTCATTTTACAGGCTCAAGCAGTTCCAGTGCGAGGTCACAGGAAAGAGCGGCCTTGACTACTTTCAGGCGCTTGAAAGCGAACAACAGGAGGCACAAACTATGCACTCCAGGTTCCCCGAGCCTCTGAAAGCCGCTGTCCTCAAGGCTGTTCAATGGCGTGCGTCTTCTCTCAGTTCTGCCGGGCTCGAACGTTGATCATATATGTTGTCTGTAGAGGTCGTAGGTCGACTAGACCACCTCGTAGAAGCCGTCTTTGACCGGTTCAAGGACCGCTATTTTGTGGATGAGAGTAAGTTGGTCTGTTAACGTTAATTTACCCTGGTACTCATCCCATACTTTCACGCGACGTCAGAGGTGTTCGTTGACGCGCAAGGGGACAAGTTCGTGTATTACACCTTGAGGTTTCTACTCGGTAACTGACACGTATTTTTGCAGGTTCTACGCGAAAGTTGTGCAGGTGCATCCCCCGAAGACCAAGGGTGAAAGTGTCGGTGTCCCAGTCGAGAATCAAGCCTCATCTTCATCAGTGCCATCTCCACCTCACGAAATTTCTGATGATGACGCAGCTCAAATCCACAAGATTGGTGGAGACTTGAAGATCCCAGCGAAGGAAGCATTGGTCCGCGACGACCCCCTTAAGTACTCCTACAAGGTTCAGATACTCGAAGAGCAACACGAGAAGAGTCACGAGAAAGGAAAGGCTGCATCGAAAGACAAAGCTAAGTGGAGCGGTAGCTTCATGGATGTACAGTGTAGTGTCATGAGGTTTGTAGCCCTCATTAACCCAGCATGAACAAAACTGACCACGTCTTCTTGTAGCCGCGATCGTCTTGCATTCTCAAAGTCTATTCTTCGTCGCTTTATCCGTGACTGTGTTGATCGTGATGCTGCCGTCGCCTCGCCATGGACAGTAAAACCGGTCATCGCGAAGCACTATGGTGTCGACTCTGTAATGCCAGAGGAAACACGCAAAGGTGTCGAAGACATCAAACGTGGTGAGATTGATAAGCGTAAAAAGATATGGGAGGACAAGGAAGGACCACCAACCAAGAAGCAGAAAAAGATGACTGCTGCTCAGGAGGAAAGAGGTAACGTTTCTCTATCTTGGATAATACCTGGTGCTGATTACCGTAACAGTGAAAGCATTAGCTGTTGCGGCTGAAAAGCGAGAGCGCGAGGCTCGTGAAAAGGCAGAGCGTCAACAAAAGGCAAAAGAAGAGGCTGAGCGACTGGCTGCAGAGAAGAAGAAGAAGAAACCCATTCGCTACCCTACTGAAGATCTGGACGTTCGGCTCAATGACAAGGAGAAGAAAGCAGGTTTGAAGGTCAAAAAGCCGACACCGAGCAAATTGGGACTTCCGTTTGGCGAGAATCAGGGTACTTTTGAAGCATTTTTAACGTCATGGAATTTTCTGGTCATCTATGGGTGAGTGAACAATTGCAAATGGTTACATATAAATATTTAACAGTCTGTCGCAGACAACCTCTCCACTTGTCAACATTTACAATGGACGAATTTGAACATGCTTTGCGGCATTCCCTCGTAGACCCGCCTTGTGCACTACTAGGCGAGATTCACTCAACGCTCATTTATAACCTACGCACAGTGCCATTTACTCGGCATAGTGCCGTCCTGTCGTTGCTGCGTCTCCAAGATACACTTGAAGAAGACGACCGAGTGCTTGGTGTTTCAGTTGATGAGTTAGCTGGTGCCATGGCCGACGTGGGGAACAACTGGGAACGGATCCCCTTACGGCACACTGAGATGCGGGACGGGTGGGAGGAGGCTCTTCTTGGATGCCTGAAAGATGTAGAGTGATTTCAACCTATTGTTCATATTCAATGCTCATTTCTGATAGCATGCCACATTCGACAACTTTCCTCGCCTGCGAGAAGTCTTGACAAGATTACTATTTGCCCCGGAACCACACGCAGAAGTTTCGTCTTCATCGTCAAGTTCTCGTGTTTCAAGTCCTGCTGCAAACAACCTATCTGTTCAATCCTCACCCAGCGAGCGTTACTATGCGTTGCCTCCTGCGGATAGGATTGATATCCTTACTTTGATGTGCAATCTCGCCGTATCAAGCAAGGCAGTTCATTCCCATATGGAGTCATGCGAAGAGCAGCTAACTGCCCTTCGCAAGGAAAAAATAGAGATTGGCCGCCAGAAAAAGCAGTAGTGAGTTCGCTTTGGCGCACAGCGGTATCTCTATTTAACGTCCTTTTTCAGCACTGAGGAAATGAATTCCCTTGCCGGGGAAACAGAAGTGAAGGAACCCGTAACCAACGGCATCGTTCCAGATGAAGATACGATGATGCATGAGTCCAGTGATCTTTCGGACGTTCCTTCAGAAGATGGCTCGGAGACCGCATCTACTTCCAGTGCTCGCCAAAAGAGATCAGCGCGTCAGAAAGATCTTCGTCAGAAAGCCCACACTCAGGCACATGCGAAGCAACGAGAGCTCGCTCGCGCTCAGGCAGCCTCTGCGAAGCAAGCACTGGCAGAACATCGCAGACTTGATGAAGAGGTTAATAAGCTCGAGCGTCGATTAGAGGCAATTGAACGAGAGTTTAGGAAACTACTTGGTGCAGTGCGAATCAAACCATTGGGAAAGGACCGGTTCCATAATCGGATTTGGTGGTTCGACGGCATGGGATCCGCTTCTTTGCTGGGTAGTGGAGGCGTTGTCCAGTACGGAACTGGTCGAATCTTTATACAGGGCCCGAGCGAGATGGATTTGGAGTTGATGTTGAAGAGGGATGATGATGACTATGAAGCTAGGAGGCTTGAAGAAGAGGGGCCAGAGGGGATGCTGGCTCCATCCGAGTGGGCACAGTATGCCGAGCCCGAGGAGGTTATATCCTTTCGCTATTATTTTGTTGACCGTCGTTGACCTTCTGGCTTTGCAGCTTGACGAGTTCCTTGCTTGGCTGAACCCCAAGGGTGTCCGGGAACTAGCCCTGAAGAATTCATTCATAAAGTGGTGGAGTCATATCGCTCCTGGCATGCGCAAACGGATCTCTGTAGGTACTTGAGATCCCGACAACCACCGCTGTCTAATCACTATGAGCAGGATCTCAACATAAGTGCAAAGCTTCCTGAAGCCAGACGCAGCACCCGAACCAAATCTTCTGGTCACGACGTCTCTCGCGAGCCTTACATGATGTGGACAAATCGAAGAGCTGTTAACTCAGTATAACGTACGTATGTGCCGTCCCGTAAACATCTCATTCCTGTTGAGGTTGCGGCGGTGTTTACGCTCTTCAACCCTTGCCGTTCAGCATCATTGCAGTATTCAGATAAGTAGTGAAAGCGTGCGATGATGCACTCGGGAGAGCCTTTCGATGAACATAATAAAGCGCAGTTTGAGAGCAATCGAGAACTGCAAATATGTAACCTATATACAAACTGTATATGGTGCGAAAACAGAGTTCATGGTATCCTGTTATCAGTTGGATCTTGCCCAGTTCTTTCGAACAACTTTGATCAAACGAGTGATGGATGACCGAATTCATGGTACCCCGTTATCAGTCGGACCTTACTCAGTTCCTTCGAACCTTGAGCCAAGAGGACACCCTCACGGCATTCACATTGAAAAAACCCCAGACTCTACTCAACACGTTCACTTCAGCTTAGCGCGATATGACATGCCAGCACCTGCCACCATCTTGTCCTGATAGAAGGAACGACTGCCTTCCTTCTCTTAGTCTGCTTATAGTAGACTGAGGACAGCTAGGTCATCGGGGAGCATTGCATGTAAGTTGTAATATCATCGGCTTTCTTCGACTTTGTATCGAAATCACTATCGCCATTGAATTTGTCCGGATTCACCATACTATCAGGCTTCTTGAGCGCTCCACAGCGGAGATGATACGATGATTAGATTAGCTACCAAGTGAGCCTGGAGTAATTGAAAACACGAAAATTTCAAGTTTTTTGTGGCCTCCCACCTCCGGAGGGGGGTCACAATTATGCCTCCCCAGCATCCACCTTCGGACCATCCCAGACTATCCCAGGCCGGACAAGTCCCTAGTAGCGACAAATTCTACCCTCTCCTGAGGTGGAAATTTCGCAGGTGGACCGAGGGTAGTCCTTAGCAGGAATTATCAGGGGTCCTGAAGCCACCGCCATGAGCGCTTCGGACCATGTGTTTCGTCACCATCAATTGATCGATTTGATCAGTAACGTCAACTTTTAGTCTTTGAGTCGACTTTCCTATGGTGATCGCCAATATCATACATAGGGCTCGCCGGTTCGGCCGTCAGAAACGTTCATATGGAAGGGTCAATTGAATAAAATTTCCTGGAGTTGGTTCCTGACTAACATAAATCTGATCAACCCTTGAAGTCAGCTTTCGCCCGGATCTCCCGTGGACCCTAATTGTTCGATTATTCTGTCACTAGTATTTTCACGGCCGCGCGTCACCTTTGAAAGTTTATGCCCTTGTCATTGGACACATTATTGATATATAGCAAGCAGTGTCCTACATTCAGAGATGACGTCCTACACATCTGGTGCAGGAATACCCTTCACTTATGGCTCTGTGGCTAGTTCTTCAGGCAGCATGAGGGATGCTATCGCTTCATGTGAGTACTGAAACCGCTCCTACTGGTCTTCAGTCAGTCTCACTCCAAATGCAGACCGTCGCTCGCAATTCTTTGCCAGTTCAAATATACCATATAACGCTCACTTTTCTGACGAAGGGTCAGATGAAGAAGCTTGCTTTGGAGAAGACGACGAGGAAGGCGAGTTAACACCAATACCCAGGGATGACATGACAGAGTTGTGGGACTGGGACGAAGCGTCCCGTCCAGTCTTGCAACCTGCACGAACTTTTATCCCCCGACGGCCTGTTGATACACGGGAAATCACTGCTGCTGGTGGAAGTCAATTTGCCCAATCAACTACTGATGAAGCTGCTCCTTTACTCAAAGCATCTCCCACATCTTGTAATCAAATCAGTTATGGGGGGTCTGATCCAGATGCCTACGTAGGTGAAGAGTCACGCGGCCCAACAGATCGGTCTTTACTGCGGCGCAAGTCGTCAGCTACCCTGAAGAAACCACACAATTACGGAGGACAAAGTACCTACGGGCAGACAGTAGGTGTTGTTATTCAATCGCAAATGTCTCTACTAAGTGCGGCAGTTATTCAACAGTATCGCGATACTATTGGGCATAGGAATGCTATCCGAGCCCCTGGCCTTCGCATATGCTGGTTGGGTCGGTGGATCGGTTCTCATTGTATTTATGGGCTTCTTGAATTGCTATACGTCAGTTGAACTCGTATCATTTAACCATGTTCTCCCGCTCATCGCATACAACAGTGCTAAGATTCTTGCTGGTATCATCTTGGAGGACCCTCGTTTGAGGTCATACGCCGACATTGGTCGTAAGGCGTTTGGTCCAAAGTCAACTGCCCTGACCACGATTATGTTTTGTCTTGAACTTTTTGCCGTCGGGTCAGCGTGTTTTCTAAATGAGACTTGGTCACATTGTTTGACGTATCTTTAGCGTTGCTTTCGTCACTCTGGCAGCTGACTCCATGCACGAAGTCATGCCAGCGTATTCCTCAAACACGTTTAAAATCGCGTCCATAGTCGTGTAAGTGTTGCTTCCTGATGCTGCCAACACAATTCTCATGGTTCCTCGACCCTCTAAACGATAGATTGGTACCATTGGTTTTTCTACCGCTATCCATACTCTCTTATACCTCGATACTTGGCATCTGTTCGACGCTCCTCATCATTCTTGTCATTTTCATAGATGGATTTTCTAAGCCAGATGCTCCTGGTAGCCTCTGGAGTCCGGCCGCAACGTCTTGGGGGACTGACTCTATGACAGAGCTCGGAGTTGCTTTTGGCTTGTTAATGGCTGGCGTATGTCTCATCTTGCATGAGGTTACCGAGATATGTCACTCATTGTCAATGTTTTAGTTTTCTGGTCATGCTGTAATACCATCGTTGGCCCGTGACATGGTTGATCCTTCCGAGTTTAATAACATGATCAACTGGGCTTTCGTGAGTGGATTTGCTAATGCATTTTTAACTTGTTGTTCACCATTCCCCAATCCTCGTTAGGTCGTTACCACATTCATCTATGGAGTCATTGGTTATGCTGGGTACTTGATGTTCGGGCGAAACGTGAGCGACGAGGTGAGCCTTATAATCTCAACTTTTGGATGTCAACTCGAGACGGCGTATCTAGGTCAGTAAGGACCTCATGAGCACTCCTGGTTATAACTCATGGATCAATGAAATCGCACTATGGACGTTGGTGTCAACCCCTCTGTGAGTTTTGGAAACTCCCTTCCTTTCCTAGCATTGAAACTTTTGTGAACAGCACAAAATTTCCTCTCAGCACGCGGCCAGTGAGTGATACACACTCCTAGAGGACTCAGTACTGATGTGCTTCTGTCTAGCTCAACGTCATCCTCGAAATCATGCTCGGTATAGATAATCATACACCATTTCAGGGTGGTGTCAAACCCCAGCTGGACACTCAGCTTTCTACTGCTCGTCGACTTTTGAATCGCGCATTCTTCATTGTCGGCCGCATATCTGTCCCCGCGCTGTCTATTTTGGTGTCGATCCTCGTTCCGGAGTTTAGTTCCCTTATGGCCTTCCTTGGTTCATTCTCGGCCTTCATGATCTGCGTCATTGGTCCTATCTCAGCCAAGATTGCCCTTGAGGGAAGGTGTGGTTTGGTTGATATTTCATTGCTCACAATAGCCATTGTGATGGCAACTTGGGGGACGCTCGCTGCATTTTGGGCAGCGTGAAGTTCTCGTTGGTCTCGAGGAAATATTTTCTTGGTACTTTATTACTGCCCTTTGAACCTCAGGCTTCATATTGTTCTGACGTTTTACTTGCGTTTTCCGCCGTATCACGCAAATATGTACTATAGCCATCCGTATCGTCATCCAGTTGCGTCACATCCATCGACATCATATTAAGTGGGTAATGTACAATGTACACAAATATTGTCGTAGCAAGTCATCATTTGACCTGCACAGTATGTGAAATGACCTTGCTAAGCTCTACAAAAAATCAAATAGATTGACCGCGGTCCAAAAGTTGCAGCAAATAGAAACTCACGTGGAAGCTTGATATGTTCTTGAATGACGACTGATTCAATCTGATTGTCAGGGTTTGGCGGTATGCTGACCACGCCAGTCGATGAATCAAATGTCCATCGCTGTTTTGCGACCCAAACCTCTAGCTCCGGTCCTATAAACACAATATCAACAACTGGACAGAAGCAACACAATATTCATAACAAACCTGATAAATCCACATAGGTTCCCAGCCTCTCATTGCTGATCCGCGTGAAAGTAGCCTTTACTGATCGCGCGGCGACTTCCCGGATGGCATCTTCGAATCCTGCACACTCCACTGTATAATTCTCTCTTATAACCTCCAAATCATCAGACCGGTACAGGACCCAAAACGCAGAGAAACGACACTGGTGAAGAAGGTTATAGAGATTCATGAGGAGTGGCAGGAGCGTAGGCAATGGGTCGGGCTCGTCGAGCGTAGAATTTGGCGGCCGGTCGTCGAGGAGAGATATGCAGAGGTTGAAGTCTGGGAAAGGCTCTGCTGTAAGAGCTTTGAGGAGGATATTAATGACCACGTCGGGATTGAAGAGGTCAGGGTTGAATTGGTAGCTGTGACCGAGGTATCGATATTTGAGCTTCCAAGATGAATCAAAGAGAACTTACAGCTTCAAAATAGCCAGGTTGGCAAGGCAGTCATACTCCTCGCTACGGATCTGGTGATAGAGGTAATCCTCAAGAATACCGACATTTGATGGGTTGTAACGGTCTGAGATTGCATATGAGAGCCAGATCGATGGTGAAGAATTTGTAATCACCCACCAACACCAGATACTAGATTTTCAATAAGTTCCGTCCGTGAAGGAGGGGAAAGCCACGCTGTTGTTGCTGCCATCGCTGCGTTGTTTTTGAAGGATATGTGTAGCGGAAGAGCAAAAACTAAAAAGTCGATAGACCCCAGACACCGGGACTGAAATAGACTTTAGTTGATTGATCTAGAGTCTTCTTCGTACTACATAGTACATATGTGCAGGTACGTAGTACTGTCAGACTGAGGATCCATATTCTATTCACCCACCGACTTTCTAGTTACTCATGGCCGTCGAAGACAATTGTTCGATGAACGGGGCTAACGGAGACACCTCGCAAATTGATGCCGTCGTGTCAAATGAGAGCTCAGACGAAGGGGTCGAGGAAACAACTGAAGATCACCATCTTCCGAATGGGCGCATACAATCTACTCCTGTTCCAGATGCAACGATTCTCAAGACAAATAGATCGAGGCCACAATATGCAGTAAAGTACATTTTGAGCGGACACACTATGGCAATATCCTCCCTCAAGTTCAGTCCAGACGGTACTATGCTTGCTTCATCAGGTGCGCCTCTTTGCCCTACTAATTAGTTGCGCGTTGCCGACCCTGAAAACTTTGGAAGCAAGCCGCCGACAAACTGGTGAAGCTGTGGGATGCATACTCAGGAGAGATATTAAGAACTTTCGAAGGCCATACTGAGGGTGTTAACGATGTCGCCTGGTCCAACGATGGGGAATTTCTTGCCTCCGCATCGGACGATAAAAGTATCATACTTTGGAGCTTGGAGACGGTGCGCTGCCTCTACTTCGGTCCTGCCTGTCATTAAACTTTTTATTTCAGAATTCTGCTGTGAAAACCCTACTAGGGCACACAAATTTCGTCTTCTGCGTTAACTTCAATCCCAGGTCTAATCTTTTGGTCACCGGGGGATATGATGAAACTGTTCGCGTCTGGGACGTAGCAAGAGGTCTGTCGATTTGACTTGCTCACTGAATAGCAGCTGAACGTTACCAGGGAAATCTTTAAAGGTTCTTCCTGCCCACTCAGATCCTGTGACTGCTGTCAGTTTTAATCACGACGGAACGCTCATAGTCTCCTGCGCGATGGATGGACTAATGTAAGTACATCAGGCTATGGCGAGGTATTTCTCTGACGAAATCTAGACGAATTTGGGATGCTGAGTCCGGACAGTGTTTGAAGACTATTGTCGATGACGATAACCCTATATGGTGAAGGCTTTCCGTCATTCTTTCGCGTGGTACTGACTCGGTGCTCTCAGTTCACACGTCAAATTCTCTCCGAACTCGAAATTTATTCTATCAGCGACCCAGGACTCGACAATCAGACTTTGGGACTACCAGAAGACACGTTGCGTCAAAACATACACTGGTCACACCAACAGGACATATTGTCTGTTCACTTGCTTCAGTACCACTCAAGGATTATACGTAGTGAGTGGTAGCGAGGACGCAAAAATATATGTATGGGACTTGCAGAGTCGCGAAGTGCTACAGGTCCTTGAAGGCCACAGAGGTACATTTCTTTAGTTCCATTGTATTCAGTGGCTGATGTGGTTTGCGCAGATGCTGTCTTAGCAATTGCGGTAAGAAAAGCCTCGGCATAAGCTTGTCATAGACTGAATTCCTTGCTCAGACTCATCCTGTTCGTAACATCATGGCTTCTGCTTCAATGGAAAAAGACCTGACTATCAGGCTGTGGTATGATGAATGAGTTGCTCGTTCAGAATGCGTAGTTATAGGGAAGCTGGATCTCAAGGATTAATCGATCAAGATTGAAATAGGAACAATTTGACTTGGGCGGTCCACAAAATATTTAGTAAAAATAGTCTCTCAGCCAAAATGTGGGCTTAACAGAAATTTCAACTTGGGAAAGGATGGTGACCTGCTGTAAGTATAGCCTGTCAGCGGTGCACTTGACACTACCACAAAAAGGCGGGCTGTGGACCAGTGGCGTGTATGGGGTTGTTTAAACTCCGCTCCACAGTATATAAGCAAGGTGTCATCACCTTTAACGTCTTACCAACACTTACAATCTCCCTATACTCTCAACCTCAGGCGAGTCTTCGATCGCTAACTTTTACATGTATGCGAGGCTGACGATGAGTTTACAGAATGCAGATTTTTGTCAAGACCCTCACCGGCAAGACCATTACGTTAGAGGTCGAGTCTTCTGACACCATCGATAACGTTAAGGCCAAGATCCAAGACAAAGAGGGGTATGTACGCACTTCAGAGACTGAGACTCACAACTGACGGTTGTGCCGCAGTATTCCTCCCGACCAGCAGCGTCTCATCTTCGCTGGCAAGCAGCTTGAGGATGGCCGCACGCTGTCAGATTACAACATCCAGAAGGAGTCCACCCTTCACCTGGTCTTGCGTCTCCGCGGAGGCATGCAGATCTTCGTCAAGACCCTCACGGGTAAGACCATCACGTTGGAAGTTGAGTCCTCCGACACCATCGACAACGTGAAGGCGAAGATTCAGGACAAGGAAGGTATTCCTCCTGACCAACAACGCCTCATCTTTGCTGGAAAACAGTTGGAAGACGGCCGCACACTCTCTGATTACAACATTCAGAAGGAATCCACCCTTCACCTCGTACTGCGCCTCCGTGGTGGCATGCAGATCTTTGTCAAAACCCTCACGGGTAAGACCATCACCTTGGAGGTGGAATCATCCGACACCATCGACAACGTGAAGGCGAAGATTCAGGACAAGGAAGGCATTCCCCCTGATCAGCAACGCCTCATCTTTGCTGGAAAGCAGTTGGAAGATGGTCGCACGCTGTCAGATTACAACATCCAGAAGGAGTCCACCCTTCACCTGGTCTTGCGTCTCCGTGGAGGCATGCAGATCTTTGTTAAGACCCTCACAGGGAAGACCATCACTCTGGAGGTGGAGTCATCCGATACTATCGACAACGTGAAGGCAAAGATTCAGGACAAGGAAGGCATTCCTCCTGACCAGCAACGCCTTATCTTCGCAGGAAAGCAGTTGGAAGATGGTCGTACGCTCTCTGATTACAACATTCAGAAGGAGAGTACCCTTCACCTTGTTCTTCGTCTTCGTGGTGGTTGTTAGATTTGAGCGTTGTCATGGGATGCCCCTGATTACGAATATTGTATCATTACCCGCATACTTCACATGATACTTCGAATGTGTACGTGTTTCGCGCAGTGGAATAACAAGATTTGCAGAACCTTGATCTGAGGTCGACCTTGTTGGATGAATTATATCAAGATGATAACTAGTATGTGCTACGATGGTGAGGATGGAGCGGCAGGAGCCTTTCTACGTCTTTTCCTTGTCCTGGTCGAGGCATTGCTCTGAGCTGCATCGGTCATTTCTACATTATTTTCTTCACGCTTATCATCCTGAGAATCACGTTTCCGTTTTTGCCCTGGTAATTCAGCACTGCTCAAGGGGGCACCCGATGACTCGGCCTTAGTTTTTTGCGAAGGTCGGGCAGATGGTGCTGTATTTGGATTCTTTTTCTTCTTGACGCTCAGAGGATTGGGCCCCTTTGGACCCTTCCTCTTCTTTGGCACTGGTTTATCTCGGGGTACGGTCGCAAGCTCTGGGGCGGACGGACGAAGGGATTGCTCCTCAGCCTAGCAGCCACGTTAAGTTCAGACTTGATTGTATTTTGACGACTCCTACCAGTTCCTTGGCTTTCAGCGTAGCTTCACTCGGTGGCTCGAGTACCATGACTGCGCGATTTATGTGAACTACAGGTACCGCGGGTATGATGCGCAGTCCATTGCGCAGGGATTGCGATTGCGTGGCGATAACATACCGGTGCTTGTTAGTGTCTCCTTGGTGAGTAGGTACGGTGATCAGATCCTGTGTGGAGGGACCATGGGGATGAGACGGAGCGCACCTACTACGCTCGAGAGGCATTCATCTCCAGGGATAGCCTCTCGATGGTTGCATTTGCGGCGTTCAAACGTCTTTGCGAGGTCAACGGCAGGTTGCCGCACCTTTCCTTGGAGATACAGCTCGTGCATACAGCATTGCGTGATCACTGAAAACATACTTGTCAGACGTTTAGCAAACGACATTGCGGGCGTGCGAGAAGACTCACTCGGCTTCACATTTCCCTGGAGTACTGTAGAAAACTGTTTGATGAGATCCAGCTTGGCATCTATGGCTATTTGGCACATTTCTGAGTCTACTGTAGAAGGACTTAAGGTGATGCAATTGTTCATCACACTAAGGTCATACCGAGAATCTGGTAAGGCTGTCTGAATCCAAAAGACATGGAGTACAGATGCATTAGTTTGCGGTATGTCTTCGCCCGCTTTTGACGCATGGTTGGTTGATCTGCTGTTACAATGTCACATACATTTGCACATATTGATTTTGATTCGTTGTTTGGTGTTGTTGTCCAAAGGCTTCCGACGACTCACAGCCGCCGAGTGTTTGACGCGTCCATACTAATAATGAAGATGGTGCACACCCTTTCGTTGTTGGGCCTCCTCCTCTCGTGGTCAAGGCAAGTCCAATAGCTTCGTCTCCACTAATCGTCTTATTGTTTTTCTCCAGTGTCATATTTGCCGTGGAGTTGCACGGGTACATACAATGGAATAACCTGTGTCCTAGTGAGTCCTCCGTATGGAATGCGTGTCAAGCACTTCACATCGCAGTAACTAGACTACGGGGCGCTCGCATCTGCCAAGGTCCTTCTCGATGCAGGAAAGATGTCAGGTCGCGTAACACAGAATGGAAACTTTTCAATGTAAGGCTGCGTTTCACTAGAGCACGTTTCCACCTCGAACTTGCGTAGACTAGATGTTCCCCCAGGGACATATGTTCTGTCCGTACTATCCCATGATTACTCGTTTGACCATGTAGGCCCTCCCTCTGCGGTCTCGTACAGTGCTCATGAGACCCCACCTAGGTTCGAATAGATGTCTCTTCTTCCGAGCCCCTGCCAGAAGTCCGACCTTACATATTCGGCACTCCCCTCCTTGCGACGACCTCCTTTAGCCTTCCCTATCCAATTGTGCTGACCCCCCGCCACAAGAATAGATACTTCTCGCCTCGCGAATCCTTCAATCTTCTGGGGATGTTCCAGAGCCCAATGATGATGATCATGGCATTGACTGGCGTGTTGATGCTTGCAATGCCCTATATCATAGTGAGCTTGATGTGTGTGTGGTTTGATTTCCGGCCTCATGCTCGTGCAGAAACAATTGGACCCAGAAACACTCGACGGACTGAAAGGACGACAAGAGAAGGCTGCGAGTTTAGAGAATTCCATCCAGAGTGACGATCCCAGAAGGTACGTATCCGTTATATGCAATCCACGAGTTGACATGCCTATCTACAATAGGCTATCTGCTCTGCTCTCTTCTGGCGAGGAAACTAAAGCAAGCACACCTGTCGTTAAGTCCAATACGGGCCCTTCAACGCTTCAACAACGGAAAGGTGGCAAAGGCAACAAACGCCGATGATATATACTCCTGCATTTCTCTCATAGAGGGTTAGAAGCAGCTGTGGTTAGGATATGATGTATTACATGCGTGAAACTACGTTGGGCGACCTGGTGATCTAGGCCGTGAGCTAGACCGAGATGGTAGAATACCACCGGCCTTGCCAATTCCAGGGTAATCGAAGACGCAACGAAGCACCATATTCCTGTGGAGATTATAGAGCTAGAGATTTGATAATTAAACTGAGCAGACCTCTGTTTGAACCGAGCAACTATTGCCTGGGGATTCTGCAAGTAGGCATGGGATGACTCCATGCTCAAGCTGAGGAGGAAAAGTAAGGTCTCATCAAGTCGACTGGCAAAAAAGGAACCACTTACTGGTCGTCAGAAGTGGATACAACTTCTAAAACATACATATTATCATTCGTGCTGTGGTCCTCATTGACGCTAGCGCCAGGTGCCACAGACACCTTGATGCCTGTCACAGCCATATGACTAGAAGTGCTCCGGACCGTTGGTATGTCTCCTTTCGCTGGATCATGATTTAACACAAGGACATGCTCGTCAGGATGACGCGACAACAGCACCAAAGGCGAGTCATCCGCATAGCGATATTCTACGTTTGCATGCGCGAGGGAGTTGGAACTAAGACCTGAGCTGTGCTGAAGAGACGAATGAGACACCAAGAGATAGTGGGGTGGTTCCGTAGAAGTCGTCATGTAAGTTCCAGCAACGTCCTAAGTAATGGCAAGCTATATGAGTATTGAATCGCATTTTACGTAATACAAAGCAATGTGCAAGGCCACCGTGACTGCAACTTGTGCAAGTTCGACACTTGTACACGTCTTTGAATGCGAAAACTATCACTTCGAGCACGGGCTTGGATATCTGACATCTGTTACGCACTCCTTGTTCTCGTCACTGGTTGTTTCTTTGCCATATCAGGTGCCTTGTTGTTGTCACAGGCCATCCGAACTTCACCTATCAGGTCTTGGACAAACAACTGGGATGCTGTGATCATTGCAGCAACATACTTACTTGTGGTAAGCTTTGTTTGCGAAATGTAGGTAACTTTCATGATGGCACCGTTCAATTGTCTGTAGTGCATCATATCCATCGCCCTCTGTGTGAAACGGCGAGTTACGGTGCGTCGCCGATTGCAGAGGATTGCGAAAACGCACCATTCGATCGTTAGGAAGGAAGTTCCTCAGGTGAGTCATGCCGAGCTTTCAGATGTAGGCGTGCGCTCTAAATATCCGTAAGCCCGTTCATGAGTATATTTCACAAGAATTTGCGCGTTCTTGTTTGGTGTCATATGAATCACAGCCATGCAACACAGTTCATAGTGGGTGGGGTAGACCAGGTAAGCATGGGATCAGGTTCTTCTGATCACGGGTTTCCAAACGCACGGCAGGCACTAGACTCAGCGGTATTCGTTTTCGACGCGCTCTTCTTGATACGATCGCGGAAATTGGTGAGCAACACTACTTCTGCACATTATGTGGTTTTGATCTGGTCAGACGCCCGAACGCGTCTCGTTATACCCAGTCATCCAGATTTGAAGCCCCATGCACGCATGCTGCATCATTTCAGGTTTCTTCTGCCACTCCTGCCAAAGGATGAAGAAGGCCTCTCGGAATTACATTACTACGATTCAGCCATACAACTTGCCCGAACGGTGGATAGGGAACCGACGGAAGAAGAATACCAGCGGGGAATGGATGCTGTTGCTTCCATTCTACAGATGTGCGTATCATTTCAGTGTTTGTCTAGAAACGCTGTACTGACCGTCGCAAACAGGTTGCGGGAGTGCAGGTCCGAGATGCTGGAAGACTCCAGGATATAAATGAATAGCGTGATGTCATGAAGGCCACGTCCTAGATGACATCTAGAGTCGATCCACATCCGCGAACTCCCTTTTCATAACATCTGCCATATCTAAATAGCATGCACGCAAGTACTTCCAAGTCTATCCACCTGCCACCCGATTTATCCAAACGGTAATAAACCTTCGCAGGGTAGTCGCCATCAACGAGAGAACATCCCTGAATGGTGCAGGCAGGCCACAGTAGTAATATATCCTCGATATCATCTCATGTATCACTGATTTTTTGAAGGCTTGGTATGGTCTCCTAGGTGAGAAATGACATAGCGAGCTTTACCATATAGTTGCGATTCTTCGCAGTATCACTGATGCTCGTTTCCATCATATACCTGTGTGCTGTTGGTAAATTTCCGCGTAAATGATGATCATGTTTCATGACAGCATGATAGTAAACGCGGAGCGCGGTTGAGCTTACCGCTGCATATAGTGAGATTTCTACCCATCGATCAAAGACTACTCCTCTGCAAGTAATATATAGAAAATAACGTATACGATTTCTCGTCACTACATGTATCTGGTCGATTTATGATCGATACGCATTTAATGTAGTCCATTGGCGTACACCTCCTGCCAACTCTTCCGCCCACTCCATGCTGTCCAGTATGACTCGACTTTTTCAGGAGTTGGCTTACCCAGCTCCTTCTCAATGGCACGCACACCATCTTTCCCCGGGTCTCCTCCACCAGCAACGAAGACAATGCGCGCCAGCCAGGCTGCAAGATGGAAGTCATCTTCACCAGGTTTGTCACCTCCAAGGAAACCGCTCTCCGGGAGGATGCTAGGGAGTTCTTCCAGAATGAAGGTCTTCAAGGTATCCCAGTGGGCCCTAGAATACTCGAAGAAGCTGTTCTTGACGTTCTCTGGTGCCTTGGCTTGGTAGATCGACAGAACCCTGCCGTTCTCAGCGATCTTTGCGTCATAAAACTCTCGGTGGTTAGTGCTCTGGGAGGCTCCTGAGTGCTTTGCCAATGCGTTCTGACCTAGAACAGATGAGGTGGGTTATTAGTAGACACAGGGGTAGCGCTGCGGTACTCACGGTTTTGTATGAACATCATAGAAAATCCAGACGCTTTACTTCGTAGTTCGTCCTCGTCACGCTGAAGTAAAATGTGTCAATGAGGTATACTCTATTTGCTTGCAATGCGTCTTACAGCTGACAGCATGGGAAAGTTTGGGTCGTACTGCTCTTCATGAATTTTGCTGATGAAGTCAGTTCCGGGGGTAACAGCGACACGGTTACTAGCATGGGCCACAAGGTACGATGTCACCTCAGCAGCACTGTTGTATGCCTTCCCTCCGGCTTCAAGGGTTGGTAATGTCCCTTTGGGATTCTGATAGAGTGGTAAGCGGTCAATATTTCCATTGGACGAAAACGTACGATCTTCAGGAACGCAGGAGCGAAGTTCTCGCCCTCCACAAGGTTTACGACCTTCTTCTCGATATCATCGCTAGCATATCCCAACTCGATCCTAGGATGGCATTAGCGTTGCTTGGACATGACATATCAGGTAAGTTGAAACTCACAAGGCAAGCTCTGGGACGGCAGCCCAGACGGAAGGACCGAATATGTAGAGGATGGGTTTGGACATTTGGTAATGTAAAGATAGATGTCAAGTTAGAATAGTACGAGAGAGAGCCGGGTACTGAGGATGCTGGTGGACTCAGGGAACGGTACCATCTTCTTATAATATTGGTCAGTCTGAAACGTGACGGACAGGCAAGTAACAAGTTACAGTAGTGATTAGGAATCACGAGCTCTGTAAGCTGGGTCTGGTTTAATATCTGACCGAAGCACTGCTGGAGCTGAGCACCAAGCACTGGCGCTGACAGGCTAAGGTATCAAGGGGTCAGGCTGCATCACGGCGGTGCAACGTGGTTTCGCCTCGGTTCAGAGTGTCATGTAGTCCGGCGAACCCAAATTCTCACTGCAGAGCTGACCGTCGTGGAACCTTCGAACTACTTCACCTGTAGCTACCTGAACTCGTTAGGACACAGGAGATTAGAACTTATTCAAATGCAGGCCGATGTCCTCTGTGGTTACGGAGTAGTCACCGACTGTGCCTTTCGTCAGATGAAGTGTTTGCTCCTAAACCGCGCTTCAATCGACGTCCCGCTAGGTATCAGACCAAATGCCAATTATATTAGTTCGATTACATTGCCAACTCTACTCGAGGCAAACCAAGATATATTTAGAAAGCAAAAATCTGCAGTGACGTTAGCAGATCGAACATCGGCGTTTGAGAGTGGCTTAATTACCTGGTCCTCCAATTTGCTGATTGTGCGAGGAGCAGGGTAATTGAGCTCCGCAAGGTGTTTTCTATAAAGCATTTGTTAATAGGTTGCTCAAATTCAATTACCAATTGCACCTACTTCATGGCAGTAATCATCGGCGGTGGACCTGCGTGAGAATCATCAGCTCTTGTAACTTGTCGGAATGAACACCTGACTGACCGCACATAAGAACCTTGATATCGTGATTTGACGAAGGCATGTGTTTTTCGATCTGGTCCTTGGTTACGAAACCCGTACCACCATTCCAACCTTGCGGAGGATTGTTGAGTACATAGTAAACCTGGAATCGCCTGGGGTGGGCCGCAGTGAGAGCATCGAGCTCCTTCTTAAGAAGAATATCCTCAAAGTTGACATTGGCGTAGATGAGGCTGAGCCTCGTCTTGTCCTCGGAGTTTTTCAAGGCAGCACGGATGATCTGTAACATGGGAGTAATACCGGTACCACCCGCAATCATACCGATCTCGCGAGACAGCGTGGGGGTATACTTGAAAGCACCCTTCGGACCACGAATGCGGACCTTGTCGCCAATCTTAAGAAGAGAGACGTAGCGCGAAATGTTGCCCTTTTCATATGACTGCAGCCCCAATAAGAATGGTTAGTCAAGTCCCAAGTGGAAACGGCGACTTACTTTGATGAGAAGGTCGAAGTGGCCGAGGTTGTCATCGCTGCTAGTCGGGGTATAGCTACGCATGACGTCCTTTCCGTTGATCTCTGCAGAGACCGAAATGTGCTGCCCAATGGGCAGGCCAAGGACATCCTGCGGGTGAGGCAGGGCAAACCGGTAGCTAAGCGGCCACAGCGGTCATTCAATGGTTAGCATGAAGGACATGCAATTGAACGCACATGGCGGTATTGGGCGATATGGCGATCTTTTCCTTGAGTGAGAACTCTTGCCAAACCTGAGGGTTCAGTACTGGCTTTCGTTCTACATTAGAAACGCGTTAGCGGAAAGACGTGCCGAAGAGGATGAAACGGTCATCCAGACCAGGAACGCACTCGACGAAGAGCCGAACTTGACGAAGATGAACACGCTGCTGGCCACCGCCAGTGCCAAAGCGATCACTTGTGTATACGAACTGTCGATTCCGAACGCCATTACAGTGCTGCTGGTATTGTCAGGGAACTGACTGGTATCGATTTTCGGTTCTAATCCAATAAGTATGAGTCGTGAGACGTCGTAACCAGCTTCTCTTAGCTTTGCTCGCAACCAGTGAAAGCTAAGTACAAGGACAGCCAACGTTGAAAGGAAAGAGACGGCAAATAGAGCTTGCTGGCAGTTCATGTTAATGTTTCATAAGCACCACGTCACCCACGTACGACTTTTGAGAAAATACGTACAAGGCAAAGACCGAGTCTTAGTTTACTTTCAAGTTGTTTCATCATGATCATAGTAACCTAGCTAGCTCATAAAATGCTTAACCAGACTTGTCCTGGGCCTATATTTAGGTGGTTTCTCTGCGCACAAGCTACGCACTCGAGTCTCATATCAATAGTGAACTAAGCCTTGAAGATACTGGTAATGGCGATATTCGATACTTGTCAGCATCTGCCACGCATTATCTTCGAGCACTAGGGAAAGGATTTATAGTATTACTTAGTATCCTGGTGAAATTTTGCGTGCATCAAGTGTGGTCCGAACGAACTTGAGATTCAAAACTTGGGAGTAAGGGAACGGTGTGAGTCAAGAATTCCTGGGGTATAGGGTAATAACTTAATGGTTGTTTTGAACTCGAGAGGATTGTCATGCAGGTCCGAGGACTGGAGCTGACATGCCAGCCGACTTGAACGGCTGGCACGGGAAGTGGCAACGAGGCGGAAGTAATAGTGGTCTGAAGAGAAAGTTGACGGTGCAAGTTTCGAGTCTTTTTGAGACCCTTCAAATAACACCAAAAATGGCGTGCCCTGTGGGATCACCGGCTCTCGTCAAGATAGGCTTATATTGATTGCATTGTCGGTATTCTTTATCTGCAGTGGTCCTGCGCCCAGTTTAGGATAAGCGGAGTGTCAGAAATCTACGCCACTGCCCAGGGTGTAGTGATAATCTTGTACCGCTCGGGCTCGGGCATCAGCGGCGAGCACCATGTCAATAGCAAGCCTTGACTGAGTACTACCGTCTGAGGCCACGGGCGGGCTCCGCTAGTGACAGACGTGACTACCAGAATCTTGGTCATTTCCCATGATTCGACGTAGAATAACCTAACTTAGAGTGAAAGTTAGATTATTGATTCAATTGAGACATTGAGTGAGATATTTAGTAGCCGAGCGAGTACCTCTCTGCTATTAACACTGCTCGAAGTTAGTGACTGGAGGATATGGACTGTTCCATTTTAGGTACTCATCGGGGGCGTCAATCGGTTTTGACTGAAGGTTCAAAGCGAAAGCAGATTGGGTGATAACGCATCTTGTATATTGCCAATAAGATCGGATCGATGCGCCGCAGTACTGACGGACTTTACAAAGAGATTGAGCTTCGAAAGGATGCGTGGAGCTCAGCCGAGAGCTACCTTTTCACAGCAATGGAGTGGATAATACTTAAGAAGACTTGGTCTGCGTGTTCTGAAGTTCCGAACACGACTCGTTTGGAGAATCGGAACTGAAATACATGAACGTTGAACGTCCGCCGACGTTATCTGGTAAAATGAAAGTAGCGGGTCCGGATTAAATGCATAAGCGATCGGAAAGGAGGATACCACGTTCCCCACACTATAGTGATGGGCTGTGAACACTGCGACCGCCATTAAAATGCTGCGAGTACACACAAGTACAAAGAGTTATGATTATTATGATTATGTAAGTGAATGGTAAGTCACTTTCTTCTTCTTGTACTCTCTCCTGGCATCCGACGGTTTTCTTATTTTCTTTATTCCTGTTCATCTTTGTGTTTTACTGATTTTTTTATATTTTCATAGCGCTTGAGCCTTGTGTTCAAGAACAACGGAGATCTTTTTGACTCCAACTTGATCAATCTTATCACCTGCAGGCAAGGTGACACGCTGGTCGTGTAATTCATATCTATGACTCCTGTCATGCAATCTACCGAAAATCAATATTTACCGCAGTTGGTCCAGGCGCCATCTATGGCCACACGCAAAAGATGTCCCCCCACAGCCCTCCGCATTGACACTCCTGCTGAACACAGTCCCCTTATAGTCCTCGCAACGGACGAGGCCAGCTCCCCATCTGTTCCCTCTTCTTCCGCTTCCGATTCCGCATCAAGCCCTCAGCTTCTTGCACATAAAAAACCAAGGTCACTCAGAAACATGAAAAATCTTTCAATTAATCTTTCATCGGCTCAATCTTCCTCGAATTCTCTCGTCTCGCCGCTCTCAGATTCCCTGAGTACCATTGACACACAGCAAGACATCTACCAACCTATTCGTCCGAGACGGCCGTCTGTGCTCTCCTTGCCAAGTACTGGCATCGCTACTGTCCTTCACCGAACAGATGAAGATGGTTCTCCCACCGCACCATATGTGAATGGTCCCATTCAAATTCTTCCCGGAATTTGGCTTGGTTCTGAGGACAACGCGCGAGATTGGCAAGGCCTCCTGGAGCGCCGGATCAAAGCGATCCTCAACGTTGCAAAGGAAGTCACGTCACCATTTGATTCTTCTGCTGCGCAACCCCTGCGACCCTTCGCATCTACTCCCAATCTCAGTTCCAAGACATCCAAGGCAATGCAATCCACGACCTCCACATATTACCCTGCCCATATTCCCTCTGGGCGTCCAGGCATGCATTACTTGAAGTTGCCTTGGTCTCACGGACAGGCAGATCTTGTTCATGAAGGATTTCCTACAGCCATGACTTTTGTAGATGCTGCACTCAGTCGTCATGAAGGCGTGCTCATCCAGTGCGTAGTTTCGTAGATGTGTTGGATCTATAACCCTCATGTTATGTGTAGTTGCCAGTGCGGCATCTCCCGCTCAGCTACACTGGTCATTGCTCTTGTCATGCGCGCCGCTGCCATGTGTTTACCTAACGTACCCCCTGAGGTGTGGCAGCTGAAAGGCATGCAAGCAGCATACTCATTTGTAAAAGAGAAAAGTAAGCATGTTGGTCCAAATATGTCGTAAGCAAGCCTCGATTCTCGCCACTTCGTTTCGATTTCAATGCGGTTTTAATTTCAGTCTCATTTACCAATTATTGGAATATGAAAAGGCCCTCAAAGGCGGCGGTCCCTCGCCCGCCGAATCAGACAAGTCTTCCTTCATCAGTGACGAAGAAAAGGAGTGGGGTCGCCGCCGTAACGCGTACGGTAATGATGAAACGGATGACAGAGACGATGCTATCCAACAGGAGGCCAAAGACCTCGACCGGGCTATGGAAGAACGCATAATCGCAAGGAAACCTTCGGTATCCTCTGTTGCTTCCTCATCGGGGGTCGGCATGGGTCCGGCGTGGCGCAGCCGATATGGGCGCAAGCGAACTGGCTCAGTTGCCAGCATCCATACTACCGGCAGCGTCCTGAGCGAGGATTTGGTTGAAGCGGACGAGGAACAAGAGCTATTAGGAATTGGTGGAGGCTTCGATGAAGCCACCGAACCTCGAAGAAGTCCGTGTTTGTCATTATCCAGCGAATCGCCTGGCACAAGCGAACCTAGTACTCAACCTTCGTCTTGTAAAGCTCCACTCCATCGCCCACCCTTACGAAGCAAATCGTTTGATCCCGTGCCTTCGGCACCTGCAACGAAACTAACATTCAATATTCATCAAACTCCCGGCACGGCAGTACAATCGACTTTCAACTTCCCTGCGGGCAAGGGCAAGCGGCGACCGCCGCCGTTGGGCATACTACCCCCGGTACCCCCTTCCCCCATCACACCTATCGCTGTACAAGACAGTCAAGAGACACCTCGTACCCGTCGCCGGACGCCGGCCCGTAAACCAGCGCCACCCCCGCTCAAGCTCCGCGAAAACGCCAGTCAATTTGTATTTCCCCCGAAAACTACCCCATCACGACAACTTATTGCTGCGACGCCCTCTCAGACTCTGTTCGTCTTCCCACCTTCACCCAAGCATCTCACGACCGCATTGCGCACGCCATCTACTATGACTGTAACATCCAATGTACAGAACACCGCCTACCCGTTTCCATCACAACACACCCCTCGGGTGTCCACCTCTCGCTCTCATGGTCGTTTGAGGTCTTTCATTGGCGTCGGGACTTCGGTGGCACCGACAACGGCATATTCTCGTGTAGATGCACGAGGTTGGGTTGGATTGGAGTAAACGACACTGGCCTGTGACCTTACAACCGTGCTGTTTCCTTTGCGTTGGCAGACAGGCATAAATGACGTATGTTGTATCACCCATCTTGATTTGTTACGTAGGCCGTTATTCGCATTTCGCATTTCGTGTTTGTCCTTCAAGTTGTTTCCATCTTTGTGTTCATTGTTTCATCTTCGTGTCATTGTTTCATCTTCGTGTCCATTGTTTTCATTTGGACTGTCAGCATTTATTATTGCAACTTTCGCACTTGTGTAACATTAGCTATATCGCAACTGGCCTTCGGAATCAAGTATGATGAATGAACCTTCAATCATCTATTCATCCGAACAATCTCCCGACACTGTTCTTCATGGCGCTGCCCAGGATCTGCCCACCTATGCCCCCCATTCCCATGTTCCATCCGGAAGACGCAATACTATTGGCCCATCTTTGTTTTGCATCCCTGTCTCTGAAAGTGACGTTTCTGAGTATCGAGCAACGCAAAAAAATAATAAAACTGACGCATATGTGAATCCAACGGCATTGGTAAAATTGAAGACAAGCGCTAGAGCCACAATGGGTATAAACCTGGCCAGGTGATAAGCAACGAGCTGAGCGGCACACTTCTTGCCAACTCACGAGAGGCTGAAATGGAGAATGGAGACTATAAAGAGCAGCAACCAGAGTGCTGGAAACACGTAAAGAGCTATCTGCAAAGTTGTATGTGCAGGTGATGAGCCTGAATGTCAGATGTTCTGACTTACCCAGAACATCCTATTTGCACCATGGTTAGGGTAAACTCGACCTTCGCTGATAAAAATGATACGCACTTGGCATCCACTGGATTTGCTGGTCTTGTTGGCTAGCAGCGAGGAATGAGACAGTTGGCAGCAGAAAGTATGTAGAATCTCTCGTACGTCTCTGCTCTCGAATACCCAATAGCTCTCCCCGTCGTCATCCACCTGGTTCCAGAAACGCAGACCAACAAGGGTACGTCCAGCAACGTTCTTTACACACCTTAGTCGGTTGTCAGAGAACGAGCCTCGCGAAAGCTTACTCTACAATTCCAGAAGTCCATTGCAAGTAAGACAACTACCACTACCGTCTACGCGCAAACGATGAGGAACGAGGCATTCAAAAGGTCTGCCACTTACAGAGAGGACATAATTGTTTGTCAACAGTCCACATAAAATGTACACGGCGATGGCGGATGTCCTGAAGAAATAGAGGCAAAACAAAGCTGCAGGATGTGCAGACTGAGTGCAATTGAGAATCAGTCTGACGAGTCAACAAGTTGCTTTGGATTCAGACCTGTCTCAATATACCAGCAATGCCTGTGGGTCGTTGTTAAAGAGAATTAAAACAACATATTATGGACGTGCAAACCTGATTCTGCATCGGCTGGAGCAGAGGCCAGGTTATTAGGTGTCAATACTACCGCAGGTCGAGTATTGGACACAGTGTTTCTAGATGGAGCCTGCGCCACCGAAGGATCATCAGGTTCAATTGTCTGTAACAATGATGAGTTCGTGCTCATTGTTGGTGAAGCTCAAGAGGCGTGGTCTGACGATCTACGATTCTACATGATCATGTCCCTGACGGTACTAGGGTATGGTTGTGTTTGTTCACAACAGCGTGTTCAGTTACCGGCACCATTAGTACTAGTAATCATGAACGAAACACTGCAGGCCAACGAAGCTACTCCTCTGCTATCAGTGTCACCTGGCTTCACGGAGCGTCCCGCTATACTTCCTGTGGTGCGTCGGTACCGGTTGGGAGGCTCGAATGCCGATGATACCCTGGCTTCGCAATATAGGTTTCCATCTGAAGCAGAACGGATTGCATTTTTGTTACTCGTCCAACTACATTATAATGAATCACAGTACAATGTCTTGAACGACTCTTCAGATATCTGGGAAAAATGGCAACATGCCAGAGCCGCCTCAGCTGCCGCTGAGGACATCGGACGACGTGCTAGTGAAACATTGAACCAATTCCTCCTAAATCACAGTAGTTCTTCTGCCATCCAAACTATATTTTGGACAGCCTTCCCGCTGGAAGATACGGGGCATACAACTACAAGAGGTGAGCGCAATATCTCGAATGATTGATTCACAATTCATGGTTGAGCAGTAATTGATATGTTGGCGGAGGACCATATTCCTCCGGAGCTTCTCACACACCCCATCGTAGACGCCGTAGTCATTAAGTGTTGGAAGTATGGGATAAAAGCCGGATCCGCGCAGGATCACGGCTTAAGCTTAATAGAACACTTTGATGCTCTTTCGACACCCAGGTGCGTGGCCGCAGATACGAATCTCGATATGTGGTCCTCACACCATTTACAGAGTTCTACATTTCATTGACGTTTTGGGCCGACTGGTCTTTATGGGTTCACTTATTCACTACTTGCTATATCCACCACACTTTCATATAACCCTAGGACAAAATGAGCAAGGCACTCGAGAGATGATTCTCACTTTCATGTCTGCTGCATCCCTCGCTCGACAGTGGTCAATCCATACTCTACCAGCTATGCTTGTATTTCCCGCATTCGTCATGACCCTTCCATCTGTCCCTTTACCTGGAAATGTCTCATTCTCTGTGCTTCACATTGCCCTCCTACTCCAGCTGGTTCTTCTTCACCTTCCCAACTCTCCCAGCTTACCCACCGCAATGAAACCCGAGAGCACCATACCGCTCTCTACGTTGCTTTCGCGCGGAGCAACTCGCATCGTCATACCGGTCACCCTCTTTTTCTTTCCGGTCCTATTACTCGCGACATTTCTCGTATCCGCCTCGCTCGTCGACAATCCCCTGTTAGTGCTAACAAATTCTCTGGAAGTAACTCCGATGGATAGTCGATTTTCATTCTTCATCCTCTTCATCACTGTCATTATGCTACTACTGGGTGGACTCGGCGTGACCTTGGCGATGTTCCCAGCCTTGGCATCATCAACCGCCTCAACAAGTAGATGGGATCGCTACTCACGAGAAATCGGGTTGTACGCACGCAGGTCATTTGTGGAAGCCCTTGTCCGGTATGAACCTTATTACTTTCCGGTTCCATTCAACTTGCTCCAACTTGTTGTGCGAGTGCCTTGTATGGTCTTCTCTGGGTTGGGACATCCAGTTACACCGTACATAAAGTCAATGGAGAGAGTGCTATGGAGAGTCATTGTAGGATTAATTGGAGCTGTGATTTCTGGCTTCTGGCTGTGGGGCCTAGCGTGATTGCACTCGTCGATATGCGGTGTCGGGCATTATTAGATCCTGGTATTTGGATTGTACTTCCACAGGCAGACACCGGCGCTACTTAGGTACATAGTCTAGTGTATGGTGCGCGTCACTTAGCCACCACTACTTTTGAACAACGTTCTCACCCCCTTCAAAAAAAATCAGATTTTTATTTCCTCTTGTAAAAATGATCCTTTCAATGAGTAGAGTAAAGCTACAAGAGGAATTTTTGATTGAATCAAATCTGAGCGAGTTTTTTAAAAACAAAAGGGATGATTTGGCCACCTAAAGTACTATGACTCCCCATCAATCGAAAATGCGAGCCCATGTCTCCGGAATACGTCTGTGAGACTTGTACTTTGTAGAGCTGAATTGCTTAACCTGAAACTGGGCATCCTTTGTGCTCAGACCCGTCCGATATCAGCTCTATTGGGTTAAGCTCCCTGCCACTGAGTTTGGACGGCTCCGATGTTTGTTCCTGCAACTCGGAATAGGTTTGTGTGGGGGTGGCTTGAAGAGTGGAGTTACTGTGCTCGGCAGTTGGAGCTGACCATCGCGCGGCCCTAGCGTGAGCGGCTGCTACCTTCCTGTGGTTCTTGGGCATCAGAGACTGGTAAAAACAACATCTGCACCGATAAATTGTCGTTGTCTACTGTAGCGCTACATGTTTCAAACTAGGGCTCCGTGAAAAACTACCGAGTTTTTGACAGGTTTTTAACGAGTCGATAACTTGGGGTTGATATTGGGGTGTCAAAAACTCGTCAAAAACTAATATATATATGTATATGATCCCGGGAACATAGCCTATCGAATTCTCCATCTGAACATCCGAAATCACCGAAAAATTGTTAAGATATGACCGACGATCTGTCAACTACTGTCCAATTGAGCGTTCGGCTCAATGATTGCAACAAAAATTTACCTTGATGAGCTTCTTCGAGGACATTGGGCGCAACAACGCACAGTTGAGCCACCTCCGAACGGCACTCGCACAACTTCCACATAGTATCCCCCTCGGAAACTCCAAATATAATTTTGAGCACTATGCTACGATCAAATTGTCGCTTATGCCAAGGGAGCCTGGCCATTCAACCGCACGTTTACGGACAAGGCAAATGTGGTGAAGTATTGGCGTGATTTCTTAGACCATGACAATGCAGATGTTCTCGCGGTACTGTGCAATCTATCTGACTGGTGTCCATCTTGCTCACTCACAACTCGCATTCGCAGCACTTCGCAGTGAAAATTTTCGATGGCGGACGAGCGTACAGCGTCAACGATGAATTGGTTGAACTCCGCGTTACGAAGCTCCCTCAAAAGTTCTACCATTGTCAGTCAGGTTCAAGTTCGGCAGTGGGCTTTGATAGATCCTGATGGACTTACTATCAGAGAAGCCGGTGGAAGGGGCAAGTAGGACACCTCAACTACAGGATAGCACAGTTCCAACGCCTCCGGGAGGGCCTGTACAGTGGGTATTTGCATTACCGTAGCGAAAAAATGTCAAAATGACTTGAAAAAAAACGCATTTTTTGAGTGTGTCAAAAACTGGTCAAAAACTAGTTTTTAACTCATGTCAAAAACCCCTCGAGGGTGGGGGTGAGTTAAAAACTCGTCGTTAACTCCGTGGGTAGTTTTTCACGGAGCCCTATTTCAAACTAATATCGAAGCATCCGTTGGAGTTGCACGCGCAGAACTACGTAGGGTTAGGGTTTAAATTTTTCTCAGACCGATTTGGCCACTGTTCAAAGGTAGTGGTGGCTAAGTGACGCGCACCATAGTCCATACCATTTATGGGACAATTACTCAAATTGGAAGTGACGCGGTTCAGACGAGAGTCCTCAACTCTCATGTCGAAACGGAAAGCGGAACCCTCCCAACGACCTGCGAAACGACGGAGGGGAGGAGTCCCTACCTTCGGTGCAGAAACCGAGGATGACCGGGTCAATCTCGCATCGTCTCGGAGCCTCTCCACAGCATCTGCCTTTTCCACTCGCTCCGTACCATCCACTGGCCCGATACCTAACCTTTCCGCATTATGCGCGCGCTCCTTTGTCGCAAATCTGCGGGCACTACACGAAACTCGTGATGATTGGGAAATCACGCTCAAGTGGCTGAAACTCATGCCTGACAATCTGGTACCTAAACTGTTCGCTATGCTGAGATCCTCCTGTCCACAAATACTTACCAACGCAATGATAACTTCCGTATGCATATTCGTTGCTCCCCGATATGTTGCTCATATTCTGTTAGTATTTTCTACGAGGCCCGTCGATCGTACTGACCAGTGATGTCCCAGCAGTAAACAAAATCACAATTTTGGCTGTTGCTGGAGCTGGCAAATCACTGCATGAGTTACACCTTACGGGATTCGTTAAATTTGCCGATTCTGTCTTTGCAACTATCCTGCCTTCCATGCCATCCCTCAGAGTATTGGTTCTTCGGTGAGTGTAATTGACGACTATGGTTGAGAGGCCCTGATTCTCTGCAGCGGTTGCGCCAAAGTGGGGTCCGCCACTGCGGAAGCTGCTGCAAGGTCTTGCCCCTTGCTTTCTACCGCGAACTTTAATTACACTGCTGTTCCGCCCGTGGCACTTGTCCCACTCCTGAAAAATTGTCCTGACCTGAAGGTGCTAAAGCTTGCTGGAATACCGAACTGGGTGAGTAGCTTGAGCTTTCTTTCGACAATTGACTTATCGCAGCCTAGACCGATGCAACCTTCGCCAAATTATCTTCTGCTGTATTTCAAGACGAGAGTTTCATACTGACGAGTATACAAACATTGAAACTACGTCAATTGAGCCTTTCAGAAAGTTCAATTAATTTCTTTTTGGCCCGCTGTCCGAACCTCGCCCGGCTGGACCTCTCCTTCACGCACGTCCACCGACCACTGCCGGTCGTATTAGCAGAGGCGAGAATTGAAAAGCTGTCCTTGACATCAACTGCGATTTCCAGCGTTGATGTTGTGGCGCTCATCTCTAGCCTCCCCCACATCAAATCCCTGGCTCTCGGGGCCCTTGGAGGTGGGCAGGGGTCTTCGGTAGCTATTGGGAACACCTCTGCAATGACGATGACGGACCAGACGCTGGAGTCATTGGCAGATGTGTTGAAGGACTTTGGGCAACTCGAAAAGATCAGTTTGGTCGGAAATACAAAATTAGGGGCTACCTCGCGTCATAGTGGAACCCTGGAGTACTTCATTCAATGCGTTGGAAGGAAGTGCAAGGTTGGTTCCATGGTTTTTTTTTGAGCTATGTCATGTCTGAGTTCTGTATCAGTATCTCAACTTGTCAGGTGTGCATCACTTACAGTCCCTTCATCTTTCTGGGCTCTTGCCGCAAGATGCCGAAAATCAACCACCCAGACTTGAACAGCTCCTTCTCAACAACACTGGTGTGGATGATGACGCCGTGCCTTATTTGGAGTGTTGCTCAAATCTTGTGGTGCTGGAACTAGCGGGTACAAAAATAAGCAGTAAGTGAATGTGTTATCTTGGGGTTTTGACTTGTGCTTGAAGTGTTACAGGTGCTGGTCTCTTTTCTGTCATTGACACCTGCCCTAAATTACAAGCGTTGAACCTCACGAGCTGTAGAAGCGTAAGTGTGACTGATAGACGTCATTTTTTCGAGGTGCGTGTAGCTGGAATAAGACCTACATGATTGGCAGTATTAATATCAAACATATATAGGCGTGGAAGCACAACTCGGAGGAAACTTGATGTTTTCCAGCGGGGAGGAGTTCACCCACCATTAGTGGGAGTCAGACGGTTTATTTCCGCGGAACCAACCATTCCGTTCTTCCGTATGTCACACACTCAATGCTTCAGTCCTTACAATGAGTGAGAGCAGAATTTAGCAGGGCGCATTGTCATTGGTGATTGTTACATAATTTCCATAGATAGTATGGATTTATTTACATCCTTTTGTCTCCTATGTTCTTTTGTGTACGTGTTGTTTGGTTAGCTCTAGCTTGTATTCTTTGTTAAGTATATCGCCCAACCTGAGGATGCTGTGATATCAACTACTATTACAGTGTTAGCGCCCTTCATCCATTTGTTTCTCTTTTGCCTAGTCTTCTAATCCTAACGCTCGTTACCGCTCGACATTCATTCATGTTTCACTATTCTGGACGTCTTGCTGGACTTGACGAAATGGTCTTGAAGATCAGCGCTCCTTCTAAAATTGCTTCTACGGTATCAACATGTACCCTCGACGGTGAGCCGTACCTTAAGGTTAGGAAAGTCAAAAAGCGCAAGGCTGAGCGGGCATCTCGTCCACCCCTTGCGGACAAGACACTACCGGCGGTGAATCATGCTGTATGTAATAAAAAACCTGCTCGCGGGCTGGCCTATTAATATCACTGAATAGTCAATCCAGCTGCCCCACGCTCCCTCAAGGATACAGTGTAAATCATTGGAAAAGCCTGTTGCTGTTGAGAAGCCCCCCGAGGAGCAACAGAACATTGTTCCTCCTAACCAACCCGTTACTCACGTCAACCGCTCACGGCGCAATATTGAGTCATTTCGCCCCCTTCCTCCTCTGTCATCTGCATCCACACTGCAGCTACCTTCCTTTCTCAATTTTTCAACCACACATTCGTTAACATCTCCTTCGCCTGCAAGTCAGTGTCGTAACGAGTCTTCCCACTCCCTCCCAGCCAATATCTTGTTCCGCCATTCATCTAGCCACATCTCATCCACCCGACGAGTGGTTGTTCGTAAAACTAAGAACACAAAGGTGTATGAAGGACCCCATTGGATTCCCGCCTTCCACCATCCGAATAGTCCTTATGTTCCATGGTCACCTGCCGTACGGCATCGCATTCTTCCTCCATTGATACCGGAATCACCCATCTCACCTCTTTACTCACGTAGTGGAGCTGTCGCACCAGAGCCATGGGGCTCGCATTCTACCACAGAAACACAGACGAATGTGGAAAAGGGTTCCAGTTCGTGGAAGAGCTTCAAGAAATCGGTCAAGAGTGGCCTAAAGAGTGTCAAGAGCGTTGTCTCGCGCATTGGCAAGGTTCCGAAACTCTCCCGCGGGCGTTCAGATAAAAAGATGATAAATCGCAGCGGCGACCCGGTCCCATCTGCCAGTGACTACATGATGTTTGCGAAGAACTCATCCCCACTTTCCCCGGGTTCTCTGACCGAAGATACCCCCGCCACACGAGTTTCGTTCGGTAGTCTTGTATCATCAGATTCTGTTACCCTAGCTGCATGGCTAGCTGAACGACATACGACCTCTAATACTTCATGGGAGTCTCCTGGGATGTCAGTGGAAGAGTATGAGATGATGGGTAGTTGGTTGGACTTGCGCGTCGGAGATGGGGAAAGGGTTTGTGGCGTTCTGGAATGTACTGCCCATACTCCAAACGGAACACCCGACGCGCTTTGCCACGGACTGCGCGATTTCCATTCAGCAGTGCCTTTCGACGCCACAGTTAACGAACATGTCAAAGCACCTGTGCCGAAGAAGACGACATCGCCTGTATCCACGCTGGACCTCAATTCGTGGCCACATCCGGGCCCGTTTTACTCCCTTCCGCGACTGCCATCGCAGGTACTTGTCATGTCCACGAAGGAATTGAAGACCTTGGACGACCCGAACGTTGAACATTTTTTGATGTCCAAAAAATCCCGTGAATTAAGTATGCCTGGTGGATGGGCGTTCACATCATGACTCTAGATTCTTCTGTTGACTGGTGTATTTTGTCACAAAACCTAGCATTGTGGTGTATGTGTACTTGTTCACCCACAAGTGTACTGGATGGCACGCAATTTTATTCTACGGGTTTGTACCTCATTGATAATAATTGTATAGGCATGTATGTATATTTTATACCTGTAGTCACTGTAGTTTTGTTCATAATCTTTATTTCGTCCATCTGCTTCCGACGAAGAACAAGGTAATCACTACGGTGGACATCGCCTTGTCCGGAAAAGGAAGGTGTTGAGGATGGTCAAACCACAAACAATGCCGTCGAAGCGTGTGGATACGCTTAAGTTGCGCTGTGGCCGCTTGTACTTCAACGGCAGATTATAAGGACAGAACATAATTAGACGATGAGAATCACATATCACACCCTCCAACATCTTCATTCCGTTCCCCTCCTTGCATCTAACCTCGCTTCCTCATGACCTTAGCACGACAGCAAACATCACAGTCGGAGGCGGACCCAACCTTGCCAGTCTCTCGGATGCCATCTCCGAGTTCAAGCTGCCATGACGAGAAATCAGTAAATGGACTTCCTACATATGCCGCACCATCCATCTTTCCACACGACTACAACGTGCCATCAGGCATAGACCACACCTCGCAGTTCTTCGAAATCCTTACTGCGCCCTACCGTCCTCCAGCTTCCCTGAGTCCTTGGCGGCGTATAACGCCACGTCAAGAAGATGTGGAGAGGTGTGCAGCAATGGTAGACTGGGGCGATACGGACGAGGACTCAACGCCACCAGAGGGGTCCTCTACTTTGCAGCGCGAGTCTTCATTGCACGAAAACTCAGCTAAGGATATCCCAATATATGTGCCACACGGTCCATGTGCATGGGCAGCTCGTGAGGATATCCAACAAACAGAGACATTGTTATCCCTACGACGTGCGTTTCTCGCGGAGCTATTTTTGTTCGTCTTACTCACAATGATTTAGAGGGCTCGATGTGCTCAGCCTATGTACAATCCGGTGTTATTGCCGGACAAAAGATCACTTTTATCAGTCGACGGTGAGCAAATGTCTCAAGTGATCATTATTATTGACTTAACACGACATAGATGGAATCTGGACAAGCAAGCGGATTGGATCGGGTTTAATTCCGAGGTTCGTGCACATAATGCCAATCATTCGTATACTGAACGTCTGTCTTTCAGATGACTCTCTACAGCTCAGAACAATACCTGAAGCCCCTCCAAGGCGTCATCGTTCCTCGCATCATCGGTGTTCACATCCTGCCAGGCGCTATCAGCATTGCTATGGAATTACCTCATCAAAGTTTTTGGATTGAGGCCTCTCCTACCATGCCCGATGTCCTCAAAGAACGTGCTATGCAAGGGCTTGAAATGCTCCATTCGCGAGGTATCCTCCATGGAGATATCGAACTTCGTCACGTTCTTATCGGCGGGGATGGTGCTGTTACATTTATCGATTTCCAACTAAGCCGAAGTACCAACCCCGACGAATCTGTGGGTTTAGAGAAGGCGGAGGACGAAGAATTTCGCTTCGAGAAACGCTTGCTTGCATTCAAGCTTGACCTCCACGGTGCTCGGGCCAGTGAAATTCAGAAGACGGAAGCTTTCGTACAACGTACTAAGCGAAATAAACGGAGAGATGAGTTGTGGAAGCGTCGGGCCCAAGGAGCTCGCACGGGATACATTCCGCCTTATGAAGAGGAGCCTGAGGAGGAAAAGATAGTACCGCCTGTCCACCCCCATGACTTGCAGGACACCTGGATTAAGAATTCAGATTCTCCTCCAGTACGCGTCGTTGTACCTGGACAGAGCAAAAAAGAGGTGGAGACTGCTATTCGGACATTCCTCGAGTCTCTGGCAGAATCCCGTCCTGACCAAGCGCTTTCTCGACCACTACTTTCGATTGGGAGCAGTGCAGAAGTGTCTGAAGCGGGACCATCGACGTCATCTATCACGTCGGTACGCGCGATCGACTTTTCTCCGACTGCAGTCCACGAATCGTCACCCTCATTGGCGGGACGAAAGCGTTATAGAGAATCTTGCCCCTCTCCCTCCCCCCACGCCTCTCTTGCTTCATCCGACTCCCCACCTTCAAAACGCGTTCGTCGTGAAACAGAATCCTCGTCGTCTGCTAGCGTCTCCTCCACTGTTCATTCATTGCCAGCAATACCATTCGTCAATCCTCGCGATCATGTACACATGTGGTATTCAGATCTCCCAGACGATGCTGAAGTTCCTCCCCCTCCCGTTCGTGTTAGACCTCTCTCCCTGAGCGCCGCACTTATTCGGCAACAAAACATTGAAGTTTGTCGTGAGGCCGGGCTTCCTCACGCTGAACTGGTCGAGAGGGGCGAGGTTTCACCAATAAACGCGGTTCGTCACCATTTGCTTGCCAAGAAACGTAGAGGTATAGCACGAGGCAATCTACTCCGGGAGCGGGATCGGGACGGATACTCGCCATACGTCCACCATATAGAGAGGTCACATCAACGAGAACGCTATCTTGCCCTGAAGGAGCTGAAGAACGGGTACATAGCAACCTGTGCAAATGTCCCCAACCTGTCAGATATCCCAATGCAAGCAGGGGATCGCACATTTTCTGCGTTGCTCCACATGAACGAGCACAAAGATATACCAGAAGGACCCAGGATATTGCAGCGGGGAGAATACGAACTCATACAGGATACCCGCAGACAGGCTATGATACTCACTCCCCACCGAGGGGTACTAAAGCGACGAAGAGAAGATGACCTAGTTCAGAACTTCCTGCCTGCGATGAATTCCCCTAATCCTGCGGTGCCTGTCGCTGATACTGGCAGCACTATTCCTCCGCCTCGCAAGAAAGCGCGCACCAAGGGCCCATCCCGCAAACTAGCACCTGCGCTTATACCCCTGTTCCGCACATCAGATCCTGGGTCATTTGAGAGCAACAAGACAGCAAAGGTCAACCCTCTGCATGACCGTAGTCTGGCTAGGCGTCGTTCACGATCACATCCTGCATCGGGTATCGATTTTACCCCACCATCGTGGCGCGGTCTATCCGTTTGGATGGGATCTTTAATGGGCTGGTCGCAGTGAATTACCTTGTAACATTCTCGTGGCGTATACATTATTCATACCCTCGGTTTTCGGACTTCGACTTTCTGTGTAATATCTGTTAATTCAAAATTTTAATACGAAGGAATAATTATATTCCCTTGATGGGTCTCGGGGAGACTAATTCGAATGAGAAAACTTTGCCCCGTAACGAGAAGATCGGACCCAGTGTCGGAACTAATTTTTGAGTGCTGTCAAGTCTACAACTCCAAAATTGCTCGTGTGACCATACTTTGGTATACACACGCTCAGCACAACCGTCGACATGTAGCTAGTGCCATGGCGTAAATGTCAAAGGGGATTTCTTCGACAGCAATGTCAAGACCATTGGATGGGACTAGATAATTACAACGATTTTCATTGGCTGACTACAAGTAATCATGACTCGAGATGCTCGATCGTGGGACAGACCACACGCTCGGGGCCCTCGTATTATGTAAGCCGACTCTCCCTTCACCACCATACAAATGTCCCCACATACCATGATGCATGTCGTCAAGGGCTAACTCACGATCAAACTTCAAGCTTCAGCTTCAAGTGGGACCGTTGCCGTGACAAGTTGAGGCTTATGTGACGACTGTTCATTTATTTTCAAGTCCGTGAGGCTACACCTCGAACACCAGGCATTATCAACAGAGAATCTCTAGTAGCAGTCTGCATCCTTGAGTCTTTTCCGTTCAGGCAGTAAACCATCTAATATTATCCATTTGCAGGCACACCGCTTGGCATAAGTAGCACATGCTTGAAATCTGTCGCGGCGAGTTTATACCCGTAGTAGGCTGTTCGCCTCGAAACCTTTGAGGGGTACCCACAGGAACTGCGCTCGCCCCGATGCCCCAAATTCATCTTACTTTCCTTAAACGTCTGATATCCAGGCTGAGGCTGTAATCAAGCTACGGTACGGCACTGCAAATTCATTGCCAAATGTGACATGTGACAGTTCCGCGGGCGTGATCGCAGCTGTCCAGGCTTGCTCCAAGATGCTGCAAGATCCGCTGCGTGGATCATAATTATAGGCATGTCTCCACGCGCACGGGCCTCCATACTATGTATGTCAACCTGATCCATCGATCTCAGTCGTGCGAACGGCAAATTGCACATGAATTTGAAGAAGGGCCATTTGCCAAGTCTTTGCCACATGTCTCGACCCTGTAAAATCCAATTACCACTAGCTGTAGTAGTAGCAGCTGAAAATAATTGATCAACATCATGAGCAGAATTGGCCGGCAAGAGCAAAATTTCTAGATGGATTTGGTTATCGACAGTCCCAATGGTAGGTTTCCGACTAGCCCATTTACTGGGAAGGAAACTTGATTCGTTTCTGATGGAGATACCGTGGCTGTCTTCAACTATGATGGAGATACAATGTTGTACGTTCATGCTTTTACAGACTGCTATCTTCTACGGATACATAGCAACCACTAACCGACGCCAATGAGCCAGCTGCCTGCCTCTGATTGCACAGCGCTACTCCTGACATACGTGCAATGTAAGGATAGGTTCTAGGCTCCCTCCCTCCGATGCTGTAGATGCTATTATGTGTACAGTATACCCCTTCCAGCAACTTCTGAGCAAATTTACGGTAGGAGGAGCATCGTTGTAACTATACGGTACCTGACCTACCTAATTCCGTTCGGTTAATACTCGGGTATGTCACTTATCGGATGCGTGGCGTTTCAACAGGTCCCATTAATGTCCGTACCGTAAGGAGGTCACTGCCACGGCTCCCCCAGACGCTCATATATCTGTGAGCCGTGGTTGGCTTCAAGTCTTATCTCTTTCCTCCTACCTTCCAGTGAGCGAGCGCTTACCACAATGGGTACCGAAAAGACAGACCCTACTGCTTATCACAATAGCAAAGGCGAATTCTCTGATGTCTCAGATCATGATGGAGAGTCTGTTCAGTCCCCCCCGCGGCACACCCTCCAACGTAAGCTCAAGAATCGTCACATTGCTATGATCAGGTGTGTTTCATTTTTCTTCTTTCTTCTGGTGAATTCTCATCTCCGTCAAGTATTGGTGGTGTCATCGGTACTGGTCTTTTTGTTGGGACCGCAAACTCTCTGGCGAATGGAGGCCCCATCGGTTTGTTGCTCGGCTATGTGGTCATGGGCTCCATCGTCTATTCCGTCATGGTCACTTTGGGAGAAATGGTGTGCTTGCCGCACATCCCAGATGCAGATCACATATCTGATATTCATTTCCGTAGATTGCTTTCCTGCCTATACCTGGTGGTCACATCAAACTGGCCGAGCGCTTCGTTGACCCTGCATTCTCTTTTGCAATGGGTTGGAATTATTGGTATAACTGGACGATTGTCTGTATGTCCCATTCTTCCTCGTTCATTTCTTGCAATTACTGACCTCTTACTTTTTAGCACCTGGTACTCGAGTTTAATATATTTTCTTAGCGCCCCTCCTGACATTTGTCGTCCCAGCCGAGCTATCTGCTGCTGCATTATTGATGAACTATTGGAATCAAACTGTCAACGACTCAGTATGGGTCGTCATGTGTCTTGTCGTCGTTCTCACCATTAATATGCTCGGTGCTGGCGCTTACGGCGAGGCGGAATTCATCTTTGCGTGCGTACCGAGGACTATATCCCGATCTCGTATTCTGATATTACTACAGATCCATCAAGGTCCTCACAATCACCGGTCTTATCATTCTCGGTATAGTCCTCGATTTAGGAGGTGGCCCAGACCACGACCGCATTGGATTCCGTTACTGGAAAAATCCTGGACCGTTTGTTCAGTATAATAACATCGGAGGTGCCAAAGGACGATTCCTTGGCTGGTGGGCTGTCTTGACACAAGCTGCTTTCTCGTTCATTGGAACCGAGATTGTTGCTGTAAGTTATATTCTAGGCTTGTCAATCCACCCCTCACGAATCTCACCTAGATTGCTGCTGGAGAAGCGAAGAATCCTCGTCGTACCTTGCCCAAAGCCATCCGTCGAGTATACATCCGTATATTGCTTTTCTACATCGGTGGAACACTTGTCATCGGTCTGCTTGTACCATCCAACAACCCATATCTTAAATTGAACAGTGGAACTGCCGCGTCTCCATTCGTCCTTGCTATCGAAACAGCCGGAATTAAATCTCTTCCTTCAGTAAGCCGCGCATAGCTTGCTTGTTTTACCTCGAAATTTCTCATCGCTATTCAAAACAGATTATCAATGCTTGTTTGTTGACCTCGGCATGGTCCGCATCATCTAGTGACTTGTACACTTCGTCTCGTGCGATTTGTACGTATACTTACTTGGCAGCCAACTCATCGAAATTAACGCACTTCGTAGATGGTCTTGCAGCTTCAGGAAATGCTCCCAAGATCTTCCTTAAAACTACACGCAGTGGGTTGCCTTACGTTGCTGTCCTTTTCTGCGCCTCTTTCTCCCTTCTTGCCTTCATGGCTGTGTCCAAGGGTGCGGGCACGGTGTTTGACTGGTTTTCCAACATGACAGCCGTCGCTGGCCTTATGACGTGGTTTGGTATTTCGGTGACGTACCTCCGTTTCTACAAGGGCATGCAGGTCCAAGGCATCGACCGTAAGACGCTCCCTTACTACACAAATCTCCAGCCATACGCTGCGTGGTGGGGAGTCGTCTCAACGATCACTGTCTGTTTCGTATGTCAAATTTTCATATCCGCTAATACTGTTTAGACTGACTATTCCTTCACTCTCTAGTTTAGCGGATGGAGCGTGTTCCTCAAAGGAAATTGGAATACTGCAACTTTCGTCACCAACTATATCCTTCTTATTACCTGGCCAATCATGTACTTTGGCGCTCGCTTCTACTATGGCACCAAGCCCGTTGCCGCACAGGACATGGACTTCAAGAGCGATCTAGCTGAGATTGCGGCGGATACATATGACGAACCCCCACCAAAGAACAAGATGGAAGCATTCTGGCAATGGCTGGTAAGTATAGCTGCTCCACTTGGGAATTTTTGACATCACTAACGTCACCTCACTCGTAGGTGTAATTGTACTTGCAATAATACTTGGAGCCCATTGATTACCGTCAATTATATCACTTGTTTGTAAGCCTCCAGTTATCCGACATACCTGGTTATTTGTTGTATGTCACTGCCAACTCTACCAATATGATAATATCTAGTCAACTTGATCAAAATCCGATTTTGTCCTTGTAGACAAAGAACAGTGCACCCTATATGTAGTAAACCTTGGTAGAAACGAGTATTTATATGCATACTCGTCTTGATCAAGAATCTAGTTTACCAACAGTGCAGTATTTCAAAATTCTACAGTTTGATCGAAATTGAAATTGAGATGCGAAATCGAACTTGAAGCACGACAAAGCCGTCTATCACAGCAGAATGAGTTTCAAATTTCAGGACTTGTATTGATTTCAGTTAAGTTTGTCTATTTTACCTAGCCATACGAGAGTTAAAAGCGTAATGAGTGAAATACAGTGGGAAGATAATGTTGAGGACGAAAACTGAATGCAACATGCAGGAAACTTAATGACAGTATATATACGTATCAGAGTGCCCATCCAGCGAGCTAGAAACGAATGCGCAGAGGCTGGGTACTAGGCTTTAGGCGCGATGGGGACCTAAGTAAGTGTCTATGCTTTCGCAGAAGGTATATGCAGATTGATGGCTAAGATCCGCTGTCAGCTAAAATGGGAGTTTAGGTATGTGGTCGTATTTACCTCTAAACCAGTTCAAAGCATCAGAAGGTGATGGAGCATCGAAATACAGGATAGCCTTGTTGTCAACCAGGCGCAAAACTAGGGCCGATGACGAAATAAGCAAAACTCCTCCATTTCAAAGATCAACTTACCAGTTCCATGGACGATGCTTGCTGGTTGGGGCAAGGTCTGCATCCGCAGCACCGCCCACAGGTCGACTGCAGACATCGGATCCTTCCCGTCGCTAGGATCCCTGCAGAGAACAAGGAGGTCGTTGCACAGTATTCCGATGAGAGGCCGGGGGTTAAGCTCTGGCGCTAGGCAGTCAACTTGAACAGCAGAGGCGTCCCCCTGAGCATTGAATGTCTCAAATGAAACGACCGTCTTTCGCACCACCCTAGTGAGTAGTAGAGGTCCATCCATGATTAGCCGTCTGATCGAAGCGTCAGAGGATTGGAAGCTAGTGCTTGCGTTCATAGCTCACCGATGTGGTTGTACCAGAGGGCTGGGGAATTTGCCTCGTATTCTTGACTGCCATTGAACAAGTTTTCGTCGAGATTCAGACTCTCGTTTGCCTTCGTTCATGTTATTTGCCAGCGAAGATATTTCTGTCAGGGCTCGATCCAACGAGTCATCCAAAAAGGTATACGATGGTGGAGTGCTCCGTAAAAGCTCTTCCAACTGGACAGACGATCAATTAGTCGTGTCATACACGGACCAGTGCGAACACTTACTAGTAGCCGGTACCGTGGTATTCGTTGAACTGGTAAAAGTAAATAGCCTTCCATGTTGAGTTGTGAATGGCGAGGATTCATGCGGCAACGTTTCAGAAACTGTTTTATTCGTCTCCGTTGTCCAGACGTTAAATGTGCTGCATGACTCGGAGAGGATGGATCAGACATCACGACTGGGACTGAAGGAGACGAGATAGCAAGACCAAGCCCAGCAAGTTGGGTAGTGCTGGAGGAGGGTGTTAGGGTAGAGCCTGGGCTGGTGTTTCCCGCGACAGGCCTGTCTGTCGACCAAAATCTGATGCGCTGGACAGAATTATCAAAGTTGCTGTGCATACTCTGTCAGCAAAGAACGGAGCACGAGATATCCATGTACTTACTTGATATATGTCGAGTACATCCTCATGAAAGCAGCGTATCTCAAGAAGCATCCAGCCACAGCCGTCGCTACCTCCACAGACAATTGACCGTCAGGATCCAACTCTTCACTTCCAGGAGGTTTTTGTAGCAGCGGAGCCGCTGCTTTTTCCAGCGACGGAAGGAAGCTTTCCTTGTGGAATGAAAAGAGCGCTTCGATGCCACTGAAAACGATCTTCCTCTCTGCTGAGGGGATGGTTGTTTCTTTGCCAGAACCGACACCACTGATCAGGTTGACAGGAGCAGCACTAGGCTTGATGTATATGTCAACAAGTTCTTGAAGGCCTTTCACGTACGTCTTCTCCGTCCTTTAAATATCACAGTTAGTACCTCCGCCACAGCCGACAATCAAGTCTCCTTACTCAACAATTTCTCGAACCACAAGTGCACGCTTACTCTTATCATCCTTATACTTCCGCTCTTCTTGAGAACAGTCCGAGGCAGCAACGCTGACCGTCTGTGAAGCCGTCCCACTGCGCAAACTGGACATGGCATCAGGAGACCGTAGCTGCGCAGACATGGATCCTGCTCGAGAAATCGTCGACATCGCGGACGTGTCAGAGTTCGCCCTCTCAATAATCGTCGGCCTGCGCGAGCGCATTCCGCTCGACGAACTCTCTTCCGCTCCGGAATACATGCTGATGGTATTACCACCCTGGGACGTGCCGAGATCGTTCATATCCTTCAAGTACGCCATAACGGAGCGTAAAGCTCGCGTGTATGCCTCTCGGGCTCGTTCCTCCTCTCTCCGAGTAGCAAAATCGACGCTATCCGAGTCTGGGACTGGACTTGATGACATGTGTTCAACCGCGTTATCACCGCCTGATAGGCGTTCCAGAAAGGGTACAGGTGACGACGAAGGAATAGTCGCTGTATCATCGACCGGTAAGAAGCTCCTTCTTCTGGATGACCGTGGAACAGGAGAAGATGATGGAATAAGGAAACTGCCAGGTATAGCAGGCGGCGGAATGGGAGAAGCCTTTTCAGAGGTTGGAGTCTCGTTCTCGGTCTCATTCTCTAGCTCTGGTGGGGACAACGCGACAGAAGGAGCGCCACCCGTGAGCGGCCCGAAAAATTCCGTAGTAGAAAAACGAAGATCAATCTGAGGCGACGTGCTTGAGAACGGTGTCGTGGGATTGGAGGTAGATACAATCCCCGACTCGGCCTGAGAAGTGCGGTTGTACGTAGTGGTCGGGCGATATGGAGGAACAGGAGAATCGGGTCCGGGTCGCATCTTCCCCATCGACATTTTCTTCAAGAAGCCCCATCGCCCGCTCTTTTCTCTATCCTTGGAGTGAGACTGAGACTGCCTTGCAGTGCTGTTCCTCTCCCCATAACTTGGTGAAGAATGAGGTGGATCACGCGACAGCGGTCGACGCGGAGAAGTCGCCGGTGAAATAGTTTCGACGGCAGAGATACGCGAGGACTCAGGAACTGTGGGCTCCAGAGTGCCTGAAGGCGGATCGAACAGTGCCTGAGGTAAGGATGGCCGCGGATTACGCGTGGGGGTAGGCGCTGACGAAGAAACGCCGAGACTGGCGTACCGCTTGGGTACGTTCAAGCGATCGGATTCCGGTGAGCCACCCGCTACGGTAAGCAAATTCGAGCTGGATGCTGAGGTCGGGAGCGCTGGGCGGGCAGGGGTAACGATGGGTGGGTCCTGCGAAGAAATCTGAGAGTCATGTTGATCGAAAGATGAGCGTAGTTCCCCCGCGCTCTTCATTCTCCGCAGATCGTGATCTGTGTAGTAACCTGAATCTTCTACGCGCTTCGATACCCTCAGACCATCATCAGCCGCTTCAGTTCTGGGGCGCGATTTTGAACTGAAAAATGATCCGTTTGGAGCAGTCTTGGTGCGTGTTAAACCCCGCGGAACAGCCTTTGGGAGGGGTAGCGTTGGCGGGGAGGTTGCGGAACGACCAAGGAATGGAGCTCGAGCTGGGGTAATAGTGTCGTCATCAAATTGAGATAATGATGGCCCTTCCGGACCCGCACTAGTAGGCTCCGAGTCCGTGTCGGTCTCTGGCCCCACAGATGAATCAGCAAGGCTGGCAGGAGAAGGGGGGATAATGGGTGTCGAGGGCGGATAAAACAGTGGCATTGAAGTTTTAGCGAGCAGTGGCTCGACCAAAGCTTGCCAAGGACCCTGGAACGGGTTGCCATCAAGATAAAGCTCCTGCAGCGAAGGCAAGAGGCACAGCCAGCTGGGGAGGGAATGCATTTTGTTCCTCCGAATGCTAAGGGTGTGAAGCTTGTCGAGCACGCATAATGAATCGGGAAGGCTACCAATACCAGTAGAATCCGCGATGAGTACACGCAGGGACGTGAGGTTAGTCAAGAACGCGGGCAAGACTCGAACAGGATTAGACGCGACATTGAGCTCTTCTAGGTTCTCACATGAAGCAAGGGCAATAGGAACCGCGTTCAAGAAGTTGGCAGAAATGTCGAGTGCGAGTAGGGTATTGCATATTTGCGGTAAGACGCCTAGCAGGAAAGTCGGTATCGTACCGGGCGTGCTAGACGATCCAAGAAGTAGATGGGTAGTTCCTGATGAAGGGAGCGTCACGAGTTGTATAAATTTCTGTCGTAAATGACACTCGTACTCACCTGGATCAACACGTAGCTGGACAACTGGGATACCTTCGCCTCTAACAATGAGGCCGCGGCCTTCTTCAGCTACCACTACCGCAGATGTCCTTTCCTCCTCCTTGTCGTCAACCTCGTCATCTTCCTCGCCTAGGTCGTCAGTTTCTTCGTCGCTTGTCAAACCAACTTCATCTCTTTCATCTACTGTTTGCCAACCCATGTCAAAGCTAGGGTTTTCCCGAAGGCGTGGTATGCCATTTTCATGCATGCTGTTAGTGTTATTTTGCCCGATGGAAGATGACCTCGATCGAATACTTGCTGAGTATTCTGACCACCTGGTTTGGTCTATTGGAGTCCTTCCTGCAGACGAAGGTGTAACAATCTTAGTCTGTAAGATCTGGTCCACGTCGTCGGATGTGATTCCTACTGCGACACCAATCTCTTCGTCCTCTCCTGTAGCGACGTGAACATGGCCATAATCACTCGACGTTAGTGCACTTCCGGAGCTAGTGTATGCAGACGAACGTGTGGATGCGGAAGAGGAACCTTCAGAAGAGAGAGCAGGTAGGGTGGAAGAGAGCCTATCAGACATGCGGGAATATGGGGAACGCTGGGGATATGGGTCTGGGAACTGAGAAGGATCTGGTAGCGGCGGTACCTTGGGAGGTCGCGCAAATGAGTGTGTTGGAGATGAGTCTAAACGAAAAGAAGATTCGCCCTCGGAGACCGACCGCACAAGAGGTGTTTGTAAAAACGAATGGTCTGGTACCAGGGGATTGCCAGCAGATGGAGACTCGTCCAGACTTGAAGTATCCGCAGTAAATCTCATATTGGTTAAATTCTGAGTACCGTAATGTTGGGACCAGGTCCCAGATTCACCAGGTACAGATGGTGTCGGTGAGCGTGAGCGGGATCCGGGGTGGTGATTGGGAGAAAGTGAGCTGGAAGGCGGTAAAGCGGTTGATGGATGGTCTAGATCTTTGATAATGGTCAGCAAAAAAAGGTCGAGTAACGAACGTCGAAAACAAGTAAAGAATTGTGGTACTAAGCGCCGAGGACTCAAACAAGCACAACCATCAAGTATGAATTAAAACACCAATTAATGTAAGAGCCAAGTAATGATAAATCTCACCAGGTCCATCTATCCAACTGGTTGGTCTTGGTAGGGCATAGTTAACTGGTGGCATGGGCGGTAGTGGTTTTTCGTATGGTGTATAACCAGCTTTTGGTGAAGCTGGCGTTGATCGTGAAGAGGGTACAAGCACGTTGGGATGGCCGTTCCTGACAAGAAGCTTGTCAACAGAACAAGGAGCATAATAAAACTTTGACTTACATGACTGATCTAATGGTTACTTGCTTGTAATGGCCAGACGGAGAATGCTACGTCGACTCAGTGAAACATGAAGCTCAAGCTAGAAACGACCTATTTTTTTTGTCTAGTGCTTACTCTCAGGTTGTTACATAAAACACGTTTTCTTTCCCATAAATTTTGATTATTAGCGTATAACTCGGAGTGAGATACGGGTTGGTCATATCTCCATCACTGCAACCTGGTTACTCATGACCATCACAGTACTGCAGGGTGAAAGCTCTTCAAATCTAATTTTCACACGTCATCTTATGGCTATTTAATTATGCCAACTGCCAGAGCCCTGTTTTACGATGAGTGACTGACTGATCACGATATCTCCTCCTTAACGACATCAAATACTTACCTCTCTAGACCTATATCTCCTCGTCGATCCAACGTAACGAGGGTCAATGTTCCCATCTGTCTTTCGATCGACAGACGTTCTCGATAGTCGATATGTAGCGTTGCCGTCGTTGACTGCAAGGCGTCATAAAGTGACACTCACTTTTTCCATTCCCAGAATGTCCTTTGATGTCATGGTCGTCAATCTGAGATGCCATAACGGGGTATACTGTACTCCATTCCGCTAGACTCCGGCAGTCATCGCCACGCTGATGGAAGCACGCATGTGTGAGGAGCACTACTCACGGGTACGAATCAAGGAACTTCCCAATGCCTATTCTTCATATTATAAGAGAAGAGAAGTGCAGGGATAACGGAGATAAAGTCGTTTCAAAAATCATACAAATCAGGACGTTCCGAACGGAATGCCACCTTTTTCTTTGGCTTCTTTGGCTTTGCAGGAACAAGAGAGTCATCAGCAGTAATATCGGCCATAGCCCGAGTAGGCCCATCAGACCCTACGTCCTTGGAATGTTCAAATTCAACCTCCACGGTTGCAAGGGAACCCTTTCTGCCTTCAGTGGCGAGGATAGTGGCGGGTATCGTTTCATGCGCCATGCCGGCATCCAGGGCCATAGCACTCGAGGCAGGTGTCGTCCGCCGCTCGGTCACACCACCTTCCAAGTCCAGATGTAGTGTCTCAAAGATAAGACGTTTGCGCATGCACTTGAAAGCGAGGTTATTTTCTCCGCTTCCACCCATTGTCCCTGCAGCCGATGACAGGCCGCGGAGAGTGGAATATTTATCACTGGCTGGGAGAATGGTATGGGGGGCCGGAAGTGTAAGAATTTGAACGATGCCGTGATGGGAAGGGAAAAGAGAAGACAGCGAGGGGTCAGCTGGACATATGACATCAGAAAATCTATTGTTGCGCACACGCATCAATGCTCACCCCCAAATGCCGACATCGAGATTGCTGCATCAGTTAGCCACCCCACTTTTTGAACCCACCCAGGTCCTCCCCATGTATCCGTACACATATGAGGGGCGAGAGATAGTGAAGCGCAAGCGTTTGGATATCGATGCAGGAGCCTTCGAAGCGAGTGCAGCAAGGTCAACACAGTCTATCATACATCAGTGACGATCTCCTCAAGCTTGCGGGCGGCTGTGTCTCACTGGTGGTTGCATGTCGCCCCAGTGGGGCGATCCTAAAGCAGGGATACATACTCGAACAGCGTGTGCGTTTGTGTCGTTCGACAGTAGCTCCTCGATCTGCTCGATTACTGCCGTGCCATCCTCAGATATATCGACATCAATCGGGATCAGCTGAGCAGACTGTCTTGCAGCATCGAGGGCTGCAGTGGGGATCCTGCAAGTTAAATCAAATGCTATGCAGAAATCGTCATTAAGACTATAATTGGTTGAACACCTCAGTATCGTCCAGCGTGAGTGGAAGACTTACATACGAGTTGGACGAGACTGTGGTCTGGAACTTCTTCATCTGCTCATAACGCCAGGCAATCTTGATCTTATCATCATGCTGACTCGCTTTCTCGTCGTCCACATCCTCAGCTGTACTGGCTTGTGCAGGCGTCGATAGAGTACTCCCTGCCATCCAGATGCCCTCCCTTGCAAATCTCAGGGGTTCGTCATGGATAATGCAGACTTTCTGACCAGACGCAAGACCTTGCGCTACGAAGTACTTCTGCACTAGTTCTCCGTATGCCGAATGATGATCGGGAGCGAGAACAGCGAGAGAGCAGGACAAGGGTAGTCCCCCACCGAGAATATCATCAAGTGAGGGTATCCCAGTTGAAGTTATTACGGTGGAAGTGGAAAATGGGGAAAGGCGAGTGCCTTGGGGAAGGGTAGCCCGACCTGATAGTGTTTTACGTTTGAACGACGACATCACAAGCGTCAGTAGACCTTCCCTGCATGAAGAGGTTACTCGATTTCAAATTGTATGTCTTGAAGTTCAACCCCCTTTTGGCAGGTGGCCAAGTGGCCCGATGCCATGCACTCATATACAATAGTCAGGGACATATGAACCAGTCACTACATGAGTAAATCGCTGAGCAATCGCCTACCCAACGCAACTAGTCACCGCATACATATTCTCTGGGCAAGATACGCAATGAACAGTATCACCTGCTCGGCGTAATATTCATCATTTGACCGTGACTCATGGAGACTTGCACAGTGCAGGATATTTGGCCTAAACAGCTCACAACGATAACTGCGCCGACTTCTGGAGCAGCTCACTTAAGTCAGAAGCAAGTGCAGGGATGCCAGCAGAGGTGGAGTGGGCTATCTCCTGCTGGTCGTCACCAACCACTCTGATCGTGAATCCGTTCGGTACGCTCGGCAACCGGGTTTGACCGATGCCCCTCTGCCCAGGACACTGGAAAGGATTAAAGGTTATGGGGTATTCTCTAGGTCGTGTGAGATTGTGAACCTCCGAGCCATGGTAATTTAAGCGGGCCTGAGGGAGGATATGGTCGATGATCAGAGGGAATGAATCTCTTTGCTGTTCTGCGGATTGTTCTGCGTATTCGGTGACGGCAAAAGACTCATTGTACATGTGACAGTACAAGGTGACGGACTGCCATTCTGGATAGTTGATGAGCCCAGCATTTAGGCCGATGACAGCATCAGGTTTATTGTATATGGTTCGGATGAAGGGGTGCTGCGGGTGCCAGTCTCCATGATCTCCATAGAGAAAGATAGACAGGGTGCTGGCTCCACATGATACAGGGCTGGTGTACGTGTAAACTGGCTGGTTCCTTTTCGCCTTCATTGCGATGCTATTCTTCTTCGCCTTTTGAACGAGAGAGTGGACCGCGACACCGAAGAGAGTCATCTTGATATCTGTGTAAGGAAGCAGCAAGGCTAATTCAGAGAATCTATTGTGATTGTCGTTAGACTGAAATTAGCCGCTGAGAGTTCCCACATACAGGGGAAGCATATTCAATTCAACTTCGGCACCGATATAGTGCACGTGGAGCGCCTGACGACTCGCCACAGAATTTCTCTTCGGCCCTGTGACGTGGAGCACGTTCACCAGAAGCTGGTATACAGTGAGAGGGTAGTGCAACAACAAGGCGGCTGGCGATTCCTTGGGAAGATTGCGCCACTGGTACCATGAGTCCCAGTCCACAATATCCACCTTGGAAGCAAGCTCAGGCTCCGTGCCAAGCTCAAAAACCAATCGAGGGATTAAACGCTTCTCTAGCTTCCAGCCAGTCTCATCTGTCAACAGTTTATCTTGAAGCAGCATGTAGCCGTGTTCAAACCCCTTTATGTCTTCGATGCAAGGCGCTCCAGCAGGCCGGGGAGGATCACTTGCATGTTTAAGGTGTGGGTTGGAGCCTCCAGGAATGCTCCAGTAGCCGAAGCCCTCAGCACCCAAGACATTACACAAAGCGCGCACGAGAGGCTCGGCAAAGGTGCCATCCTTCTCAATGCGACCCCAAGGAAATTGCTTCAGAAGGGCTTGCACTTGCGGGACCTTCTCCATATGAACCTGAAATGGAACCGTGTCAAACAATTAAAAAAATTTGTACTCCAGGTAAACAACAAGCAAGCATTGATCATTCATACCTTATTCTTTGCGCAGAGGAGTTTGTGACCCGGGCTTCCGTACCTCCCAGCTTTCCAGTTTGCTTTATGGCACTGAAAAGTCCAAGGTAAGGGAGTGCATAGATTTAATGAAAACGCCAATTGACATTCATCGAGCAGAACACAGAGGATTTACAACCCGAGCAGATCAAGGGCTAATGACTCGAAGTTAATCATGGACTAAAACGCGGCTATTTCGACATACTTTGCCACTGATGATGGGTAGATCGCAATTATAGCAGGTTGGCATTATCGAACAGTCCACTTTGCTAGGGTCCCCTCCTGGACGCTGCTCACGCCGGAGTTTTTCTGCGTCTTTGCAGATCAGGCGAGTGATGTCTGCAGCGGTGGGCATGGGCATGTTGAACATCGTGTATGCAGGAATCAGAGGGCGGGTTGGGGGGATTGTGGACGTAAATCGATGGCTTTATGGGGCTGCCTCAAGGCCGCCTATGCAACATTTTACGTCGACAACTGATCCTCGCCCCAGCACTGGATCAGGACCTTTAATCATCGATCAGCCTGGTACACTGCGAACATCTCAGCAGATATGCATGATCTATGTTTCATTGAGCGGTTCCATGTGGAAGGCAACGATAGAGCTGATTCAACCTGGACCATGCCACGTCTGTTGAGTTAGCAGAGCCAAGCACCCCGGACCTCTACATAGTACTTGAGCTTTTAAATTTTAAGGCTTACATTTTACACCGTGAGATCTTGAGCAAGGTAAATATTTACATAATTAATGTTTGCGACATGCTTTGCTTCAATGATACCTCCATCATGGCTGCACCTTGCAGAGCCAGCCATCAAGAGAGTTGGTCTTACTTGTCTTCATGTTCGTATTCAACAACTAGTTCTGCGGACATTCATTGATGTCGTCCAGCTCATTAATTTCGGTTTCGCCTTTCACCTATTCAAGGAAAATGTGGGCGGCCTATGCTTCGTTCGTGAATCCAACCAGCCGTTATCAATGCTTCTGATAAAACATAGATGGCTGGTCCTTCTATGCTTCCAACGCTTGACAACAGCGGCGAACTGGTCCTCGAAAGCATTCTCCCTCATCGGTTATTCCCTAATCATCTTGGAAGGGGGGAGCTCATAACCTTGACATCACCTGTTGATCCCTCTCGTATCATTTGCAAAAGGGTAATTGGCCTTCCGGGCGATATAGTTTGTGTCGACCCGACTGGGCTTAAAGCTCATTCGACAGAGCATGTCGTCATCCCCAAGGGGCACATTTGGATTGCTGGTGACAATGCCGCTTGGTCAAAAGACTCGCGCGATTATGGCCCTGTGTCTATGGCCCTAGTAAGAGGCAGAATCGCTGCCAGGGTAAGTGCACCAAAATTTCTTATGCAAACAGATTAAATGACAGAGGGACTTGCATTACATAGATTTACCCGTTCAACCGGTTCACCGTCTTCTCTAAGAACGCAACCCACATCGAACATTGAGACACGGGACGACAGTCCAAAATCGACAGGCATTATACATTGATGACGTGATTTCTAATACATACTGCAGTTTGAAGGAATTCAAGATCTTGATACTATCGAACAAAGTTCATCGAGTAACCACCTTGCCCATTTGGTTCAAACTTGAAGTTGTCAGTAGACAATCCAAAGTTGCCTGATGGTGTAACGTCAGGCTTGTCATTTTGCAGAGGGAAACGATGACATACCCAGTATACTATTGCCAAGGTTCTTCAGCTTGCCCGTCATCTCGGCCATTTCTTTCTTCTGAGCCGCTTGCTGCCGAGGCTCAAGAAGCTGCAGGCTCCGCTTGGTCTGTGCCACCAGAGGAGATGTAGGGGGTAGCAATTCTAGGAGTGACTTGTAGTCTAGACGATTTCGTTTGAGATATGTCAAGATGCCCTTTAGCAGGAAAGCATACCTTCTTGTGCTTGTGTCAAAGACGACCATGTGTCGAGGTGTTCGTTAGAAGCTGCCCGCCGTTGCAGGGCCTTAATATAGTGAGGATCGTCGAGCAACGCTGCAGCGAAACATGTATGGATATTCTTTTTGTTTTTGCAGACGACTTACACTGGGTGCATGATTCAACTGCACCGCTGTAATCACTCTGATCGATTACAGTGAGATCTTCGAAACATCGAGGATTGATGTGCATACAAGTTTTACAAGACATGCACCAATGTTGGCATTTAACACTGCTCGAGCCTTGGCACATTTTGCCTCCAGCTCAGAGGGGATGTTGGTTGGCTCTGGCCCCTCCTCTCGCGTTGGCACGTTGCTTGAACTTGCCGATTGGGCACCACCATGATCCGACGTATCGTTCTGTGAGCTCTCCGGTAGAGGAGGCTGCAGCTTTCGTCTGGGTAGTCGACTTAGGGCAGTTCTGTATGACACGAGAGCTTCACTCCATCTACTGGCTCGGAACGATTCGTTACCCTCCAACTTCAATTCATCTGCCTCAGTAATGATTTTCTGCCGTTCGAATTGATCAGATAATCAATATTTGACCCTAAATTTAATGATCACCTTGATTTCGTGTTCATCGACTGGGGTGGAGGCGTCGGAAGGTAAATGCTGGTCACCATCTGCCATTACGATGGATGTAATTGAATTGGATCCAAGTTGCCAACTTAGAACCTATGAGTAGTATTACACACTGTGTCTAATACATTCCTCACGATATATGGTGCGAAGTGAACGGCTTGGTAGAAGTGCGTTATTTCATGCACATTGCAAATCGTGCCGTTGAAATTTTGATGGAGAAACCAGGGTGACACAACATCATAAATTAACCGATTACTTGAGAGCCGAACATACACGCATCCCCATGATGGACCAAGTATGCCGCAGAGCAAATCCGAACCATCGTATCAATTACTATTCCTTATTACACACAGTTGAAAACGTTGAAGATGGGTCTTACACCGTGATATCATTCGAATGATTCGATGATTATTCATGTATCGTGGCTATTCGATGTTGGTTTAGATGGTCGCAAGTATAAAGGTCAGCACCTTCATCCCCCTTTTCTCAGCGAACCACCACCACCAACTTACTATTCTATCATGCCCAGCATCAGCGATTCTAAGTGCGTCCTCGTCGTTGGATCCACTGCAGGAATAGGTCGTGCCCTTGCCCTTGCCATGTTGGATCTCCCTTCTCAACCAACTGTCATTGTCTGCGGTCGCCGCAAGGAAAGACTCGACGAACTGGTTGCCTCCAACAATGCTACCGGACGACTCAAGAGTGTTACTCTTGACGTCCTTTCAGAGCGTAACACTCTCAAATCTTCTATCGAGGATATCGTCAACACTTATTCAGACGTATGTACCCCTAGCATTATCTCCTGCAAATCAGCACTGACTGGCTATCTAGCTTGACGCTGTCTTGTTCTCGAGTGGGATTCAACGTGCCTTCGACTTCACCAAGCCAGAAACCGTTGATCTCGACTGTAGGTCTTTCCCACTGTGCACCTATGACATGCTAATTTCGATCAGCTATCGAATGTGAACTGGCCACCAATTACACGTCAATTGTCAGGATGATCACTTTCTTCCTCCCCCATCTTATCAAGCTTGGGGTATGAGCACTTTTTATCTTATTTTATTTTATCTGACCATTTTACAGGAACAAGGCCGTCCGACATTCCTGTTTACAGTATCTTCAGGACTGTCCATTGTTCCCTCCACTGGAGTCGCTAACTACTGCGCGACAAAGTCTGCTATCCACAGCTTGAGCATCTCACTCGCTGTTCAACTCAAGGAGAAGAATGTTCACGTGGTTGAGATTATTCCTCCGTGAGTGACTCCGTTTGTTTCATTGTTGTCGATCTCATTGCCGCGTGAAGGCTCGTCGAGTCGGAGTTGCACGACTGTGAGTTCCTTTCCAATTTTCCGTATCTACTGTCTCTTGACCTGCGCGTTAGTCGAAGGCACTACGCAACGTCTGTCCAATTCCTGGCTTTCACTCGAGGAATACACGAAGGTGACGATGGAAGGCCTTGTTCGAGGCGATCCGTATGTTCCAGCGGGGTTGGCCGTCGACCTGCACAAACAGTTCGAGGAAGGGAAGTTGGAGGCTGCGACGAAGATGCATGGGCATTTCAAGGCAATGACTCAGACATAGAAGACACGCAGTGGAACGCAGAGTCGGAATGTACAGTAATGGTCGTTGAGCTTCTTCTGTTGTGTAATTGAAGTATTCTTCTGAATTTAGGGGGCGTTGCAGTGCTGGGAAATTATAAGTTGCAAAATCCGAATCCCGGTTGGGAGAACTGCGTTGGGTTGTGAACGGTGTGCTAGTAGAAGCTGAGACTGATCCAAGCTTTGCCAGTATGTATATATTACCAAGTACTGCAAGTTAGGGCCTGTTAGGGCGCGCCGTTTCTATTGCCATTCCCGATATTCCGTTCACTAAAAATGTCTAGCCACCCCATTGGTGTGTCAAAATGGCCCGATGCACCTATCATTGCATCACTAGTCAGGGATGTATGAACCAGTCGCTACATATTCTCTGGATGCGTGATGAACAGTACTGCCTACTCAACGTAATGTTTGTCCCTTGACAAATCTCAAGCAGCAGATACATGTATGGTTGCCAAGATACTCAGTCCAAACCGTTCAATGAAAACTGCTCCGTTTTCTGGAGCAGTTCATTCAAGTCTGAAGCCGGTACAAGGACACCAGCGGAGACGGGGTGTTTTATCTCCTGCTCGTCGTTACCGACCACTCTCATTGTAAACCCGTTCGGTATGTTCGGCAATCGTACCGAGCCCAAGTTTCTCTGTCCAGGACGCTGAAACGGATTGAATGCGATGGGATATTCTCTGGGCCGCGTGAGATTGTGAAGCTCCGAGCCGTTCATGCCTGCTGAGTGTAAGCGAGGGAGGGCATGGGCAATGATCTGAGGAAGTGCATCTCTTTGAAGTTCAGCAGATTGCTCTGCATATTCAGTGACAGCGAAAGGTGTGTTGTCAGAATGACAACACAAGATGACGAACTGCCACGCTGGATAACTGGTGAGCCCAGCATTCGGACCGACGATGGCGTCCGGTTTGCTTCCTGAGAGGAAGGGGAGCCGCGGGTCCCAATTTTCATGATCTCCATGAAGAAAAATGGACAGGGTGCTGGCTCCGCAAGACGTAGGACTGGTGTAGGTATAGACTGGCTCGTTCTGTTTTGCCTTCATAGCGATGCTATTCTTCTTTGCCTTATTAACGATAGAGTGGACTGCGATGCCGAAGAAAGTCATCTTGATATCTGTGTGAGGAAGTAGCAACGCTAATTCAGAGAATCTAGTACCATGATGGTCAGCATGGAGAAGATTAACCGCTGAAAGTTCCCACATACAGGGGAAGCATGTTCAATTCAACTTCGGCGCCGATATAATGTACGTTTAGCGCCTGACGACTCTCCAAGGAATTTCTTTTAGGCCCTGTAACCTGGAGTACGTTCACTAAAAGCTGGTATACGGTGAGAGGGTAATGCAACAACAAGGCGGCTGGCGATTCCTTGGGAAGATTGCGCCACTGGTACCATGAGTCCCAGTCCACGATATCCACCTTAGAAGCAAGCTCAGGCTCCGTACCAAACTCGAAAACCAATCGGGGAATCAAACGCTTCTCTAGCTTCCAGCCAGTCTCATCTATCAACAGTTTATCTGAAAGCAGCATGTAGCCGTGTTCAAATCCCTTTGTATCGTCGACGCGAAGCGCTCCAGATGGACCGGACGGATCACTTGCATGTTTGAGGTGTGGGTTGGAGCCTCCAGGAATGCTCCAGTAGCCGAAGCCCTCTGCACCCAAGACATTGTAATAGGCGCGCACGATAGGTTCGGCAAAGGTGCCATCCGTCTCGATGCGACCCCAAGGAAATTGCTTCAGAAGGGCTTGCATTTGTGGGACCTTCTCCATATGTATCTGAAATAGAATTCGTCAGACACTATGAATGAACTGCAGTGTACTCCGGGCAAGAACAGAAGCATTGATCATTCATACCTTATTCTTTGCACAAAAGAATTTGTGACCTTGGGTTCCAAACCTCCCTGTCTTCCAGTTCGCGGTATGGCACTAAAGCCGAAGATGAGAGTGTGTGTAAATGTTAATGGAGATGAAAATTGACATTCTTCGAGCAGAATACAGCGGATCTACAACCCGCGCAGATCAAGGGCTAATGACTCGAAGTTAATCGTGGGCTAGAACATAATCATTTGAACGTACTTTACGACCCATGATAGATGCATCGCAATTATAGCAGGTCGGTACTGTCGCAAAGTCCAGTTTACTTGGGTCCCCTCCTGGACGCTGCTCGCTCCGGAGCTGCTCTGCCCCTTTGTACGTCATGCGAGTGATGTCTGCAGCAGTAGGCATGGGTATTTTGTTGAGCATCGTGGATGCAGGGATATCAGAGGGTGAATTGGAGGGATCGTGGATGTAGATTGATAGCTTTAAAAGTTGCAGAGGTAGCCTCGAGGAGGCCCATGCGGCAAATTCAATCGATAACTGATTCTTGCTGCAGCGCTCGACCAAAACCGTTGACCATTCTAAATTCTGATAAATTGCGAACTTTTCAGCATATGTGCATGATCCTGCATTTCACTGAGCGGTTGCATGCGGAAGATCTGACTAGAACAGTCAGAATCACTAGCTGAACAATTATTATTTTAGATACATGTAGTTGAGTGCCACGAGCCCATATGGCCAGACTGCCGTGAGAAGGAAATTGAATCCCCGTGACTTGCAGGAGGCAGCAGGCTTCATTGATACCTCCATTATCATGTCACAACTGCCCTGTCGTATCTAACAACCAAATTCTTATTCTGTGGACGATGGATTTATGTCATGTAACTCATTAGCGTTCTGCCTCTACTAAGGGAAACGTCATTAGCTCATGCTTCGTTTGTGAATCCCAGTAACAGCCCTGCGCGATTGCATTTTCAATGCACGAATCTTCTAACAGCTTGCTCACGATTGTTTTCATCCATTCTACATACCACTACACTACCCCGCAGTTGTAGCAGCCCCTGCCACATCTCAGGTCAGTGGCAGTCTAACTCTAACGAGTGGCGCTTGATGCGGTTGATTTTCTGGCGTTCGAGACGGAGCTGTTTGCATAAGTGCTAGGCCCTTTTCTCTGATTATGCGAGTGAGTTGTTTCCTTAAAGCTCTTCTCTGTAACAGCGCGAGCTTGTTGTGAATGAGCAAATTGTTATTGGAAGATGTTGTGTCAGAGTTTTCGGCGAGGCATCATGAGGCATGTATTTATTTTTTGCGGGCGCGTAGAAACTGATCTCTCTTTACTGTACAGCATCGCTTTTTTTAAGATGCTGTTCTCGGCACTTCGAAGCCATAGTAAGTGATTATGAGGTCTATTGACAAGTGTGAACCCCACAGTTTAGGCTGAAGAGTGTTGCGTGTCGCGCACCGCGAAGCTGTAAGTTGTCGCGTTTTTTTTTGGAGATTAGCTCTTGTGGCTGAGAATATGCATCGCACAGGGGCTGTCTTCTTTGTGCATCTAACCTGCAGCTCTTCTGGTTCGTAAACAGCGAATGAATTTTTGATTTTCTGCCTTTGGGTGTTTAATTGACCTTCACTGATACTGTAATCTGTGTTCGGTTCTAATTCCCAGGTAATCAGTATCTTTTCAATGAAATACGCCAGTGAACATGAAGTGACAATGTGCATAGTTAGTCCAGTGCAAAACTCAAACTTTCAGTCCCCCCTGCATGAAGTTTATACGGGTATCACACTGTACTGGTGGAAACATGGGCATATGGTGTAATATAAGTGTCAGCCCATGCATATGGCACTCGAAAGCAGAGGGTCGACGTACGCGTCCCAGGTGGCAATGCAGATCCGTTCCATCGCATTAATGCATCATTCCTCGTTACACAAAGTTAAAGTTCCTGATGAGTGGCTATGATGACAACATATTATGATCGCGTAGTTATAAAGGTCAGCGCCTTCATCCCTCCTTTTCCAGCTACTATCAGTCTACTACCACAAAGCTTGCTCTTCCATCATGCCTAGCATCAGCGATTGTAAGTGCGTCCTCGTCATTGGATCCACTTCGGGGATAGGTCGTGCCCTTGCCCTTTCAATCTTGGATCTTCCTTCTAAACCAACCGTTATCGTCTGCGGTCGCCGCAAGGAAAGACTCGAAGAACTTGTTGCTACTCATCATGCTACAGGACGACTCAAGAGTGTTACTCTTGACGTTCTCTCAGAGCGCAACGCTCTCAAATCTTCTATCGAGGAGATTGTCGATACTTACCCAGACGTATGTGTCCCTAGCACCGTCCCCTGTAAATTAGTTGACCGGCTGTTCAGCTTGACGCTGTCTTGTTCTCGAGCGGCATTCTACGTAGCTTCGACTTTACGAGGCCAGAAACTATTGATCTTGACTGTAGGTCTCTCCCACTGTGCACCTATGATATACTACTAATTTCGGTCAGCTCTTGAGTGTGAACTTGGCACCAATTACACGTCAATTGTCAGGATGATTACCTTCTTCCTCCCTCATCTTATCAAGCTTGGGGTATAAGCTTTTTTTATTCTCCTTTCATTTATCTGACCCTTCTGCAGGAGCAAGGCCATCCGACATTCTTGTACCCAGTTTCCTCAGGGCTGTCCATCTTTCCCGCCCCTGGAATCCCTGACTACTGCGCGACGAAAGCTGCCCTCCACAGCTTGAGTATCTCACTCGCTGTCCAGCTCAAGAGGAAGAATGTTCACGTGGTCGAGATTATTCCTCCGTGAGTGACACTATTTGTTTCATCGTTATCGATCTCATTATCACGAAGACTCGTCGAGTCGGAGTTGCACGGCTGTGAGTTCTCTTCCAATTTTTTCGTCTCTGCTGTCTCTTGACCTCTGCGTTAGTCCAAAGCACAACACAAGGACTAGCTCGTTTCTGGCTTACGCTTGAAGAATATACGAAGGAGACAATGGAGGGCCTTGTTCGAGGCGACTCGTACGTTCCAGCGGGGACTGCTGTCGAACGGTACAAAAAGTTTGAGGAAGGGAAGCTGGAGGCTGCAGCGAGGTTATATGGGCAATCATGATTCAGACAGAGAGAACACATTAAATTATCACAACGGGATCTCAGGAATTTCTGAATGCTTTCTTGGGAAACTACATTGTGTCGTGCACAGTCTATATTTATGTAGCAGACGAAGTTAAATTTTGCCAATATACCTAATACATATCACTGAATTGGCAAATACTGGGGCACACCGTACTCATTGCTATTCTCGATTTTCCGTTCTGAAACATTGCGTGTGCCACGCCAATAAAATATTCAGTCGCTTCACATGCAGCTCGTGGGAGAATGAAGTAGCGAAACTAGGTATAAGTGTGGACCTGGTGGCATTACAGGAATCGTTGAGCGAGAATGTTAAGATATACCTCAGTGTAAGACTCGGACAAGTGTCTTCCCAATATTGTGTGATTCAACATGCCACAGTATGTGCATTACGATGAAGCGGCAAGCTATCTATCATCCGCACAGTCCCTCTCAAAGGTTTCCACTACCATCAAGCTCGAGGTCAATATAGTACTCTTAACTTTGATCCATTCTCTAACTTGTTCACAGCTCTATGGTCTATTCAAATATCTCAAGGTGGCCCCGAAGCCGCAGGGCTCAAGGCCACACATTGTAGTCTAGACTTACCCAGCCGCTGACGCAGAGGCTCAGATGAAGAAAATATTCATGTCCTTCCAATTCTGTCACCGTGAATCCTTGGGGGACCTACGTGCTCCTTGTGTTGGAGGAAAATAGTTCCCGCTAGTTCGGGTTGGCTAGGTCTCCTCGTCGTGCAGTACGTCACGCGTTTCACGACGCGTCAAGTCATGTGACTGTACAATATCATCTTATCTTTAAAATTAAAATTCTCTTGACTCCGATCGCGAGTCACTTTGACTCTCCTTGACTAGGCAACTAGTTATTATATACCCGTCAGTTAGAGCAAGAATATACACCTCGATCGATCATGTCTACCCAACGCCTCTGGCTTCGTTGCGAAAAAAAGGAGTTTGAGCGTCGCTCAGCCCTCACGCCTACAACGGCGAAGAAGTTGATTGATGCCGGCTTCAAAATCAGTGTCGAACGCGATGAACAACGGATCTTCGATGATGCCGAGTTCGAGGCGTATGTATAGTGCAAATAATATAGCCGTTGTCGTCCGCTAAGCACCCGTTGCAGTGTCGGTTGCACATTGGTGGACAACAACTCATGGCCTACGGCCCCTACAGATGTCCTCATTATCGGGTTGAAGGAGCTCCCAGTATCTCAAGAGCCCATTCCACACACACACATCCAGTTTGCCCACTGTTACAAGCGTCAAGCAGGATGGTCATCCGTCCTGGCTCGCTTCTACAAGGGAGGAGGTACACTCTATGATCTGGAGTTCCTCACCGATGCTACGGGTCGGCGTGTTGCCGCTTTCGGGTATCATGCAGGCTTTGCTGGTGCTGCTGCTGGTGCACTTGCTTTGGCTGCACAAAGATCAGGAGAGAAGTTGGGCCGTCTGGAACCTTATGAGAATGAAATTGCCATGATCGAAGGTGTCAAGAGCACCCTCGGCGGCAGCGCCAAGGGCGTCAAAGCTCTCGTGATTGGTGCTCTCGGACGATGCGGACGCGGAGCTGTGGATCTCTTCCGCAAGATTGGTCTGGCTGAGTGAGTGATTGCGCGAAGTTAAGCATTGTATATCTTGACAAAGCCTTCGTAGGGACGACATATTAAAGTGGGATATGGCTGAGACTGCCAAAGGTGGCCCATTCCAGGAAATACTTGACGCGGATATCTTTGTAAATTGCATTTACCTGTCGTCTTCGATCCCCCCTTTCTTGGACAATAACCAGATTACCGCTGCCGGCCAAGATAGACGGCTGTCGGTAGTTGTGGATGTCAGTTGCGACACGACGAACCCATTCAACCCCATCCCGATTTACAGTATTAACACAACCTTTTCCGAACCAACTGTTCCTGTTGATCTCAGGTGCGTATCTGTGGTACATTGCCTGAACTAGCTAATATCCTGGCTTGCGTACCAGACAAGATTTGCCGTTGCTGTCGGTGATTTCCATTGATCACCTACCAACGCTGCTTCCCCGCGAAGCTTCTCAACAGTTCAGCAATGATTTGTTACCGTCACTTTTGGAGCTTCCTCGACGAGAGACTGCAAAGGTCTGGACTGACGCAGAGAAGTTGTTCCACGAGAAGCAAAAAGAAGCAGTTGAGGCGGAAGGCCTGTGATCGGTTGCGTTGAAAATTGAGATTCAGGCTGGTGAAACATGACCTCGCCCTTGTTATCATTGTTGTATTAATATCAGGAGGAGATACCACGCCTTGTAATGATGTAGACTCTGATATCAGTGTTCAAAGTGATTTGGCGTGAACTTGGCGTTGGGAACTTATCGTAAGCCAGCTGGCAGGCATGGAAAAGCGGTGTTATATCTGTTGGCAGGATACAACGTTGTCAACTCGCTAGTTCTATACAACCAAGTGAATCTGGATGATGGGATAAACCAGAAGTTGTGTCTTACAAGAGCAATTCACTGTGCCACTGCAACTCCACTTTATGTACTAACCGCTGCGACTCGCGAGCGTGGTGAAACTCCTCGTGTTTGCCACCTTTACTGCTCCTTTTATTTCCATCCACGTCCACCCGACAGACTTCCATTCTTTTCATTCTTTCATTCTTTTCACAGTTGGCGCCGGTCGCCCTCCCAAACTATGTTATCCGCCATCGGTACATCCATTCCTCACATACGCATTTCGCCTGCTTCGCCAGTCAAGGCATATCGAGAGCCCTACTCCCCGTTTGTCTCTGCAGGCAACCCAGACAAGGATGATAGCGGGTACCGCCCACAGTCGTTGAGCCCCCAATATCACTTTCCTGCCATATCTCCCAGGCATTCGTCTCCTCTTCGTCCTGCAGACTGTCCTCCTCCAAGAGAGTTTCATCGTGATCAGTTTGATCTGCTTCTCGAAGTATCGCGTGACAAGAGAGCTGCGCTCGGTTCAAGAAAGGTCCCAGATCTGCGCAAGGAACTTGCCATTAAGAACCAGAGAAATAAGCAACGTGAGTCAAATCGATCGGTGGCATGAATGAGTTATGATCTCATTTCGCTATGCGCTTATTTAAAGTCGAGCGTCGTGCATTCTTCCTGTCAAGAATTCAGGAACCTACGTTGCCCACTACAGGTTCCAAAAACCCTATTGAGTTCCCTAGCGTTGATCGTTGCACACTCCCATCTCTCGGCCTCGGTTCACCGTTGTTCTACTCATCTGATGAGGAGCATGATGGTTGTATTGGAAAAGATCTCCCCGGCCCCCGCACCCGGTTCGAACAGGCGGATTGTCGTTTACCCATCAGCAAGCCCAAGGCAGACCTGAACTTGGGTAGACGCAAACTTCCATCGCTGGAAGAGATCACCGCCCGCGTCGGACCACTCCATCCTCCCCCATCGGTGGCCAATGAGCCTATATTCGTAACACCCCGTCTACCGATGTTCCTAAGGAGCAACAAGAACTCGTCAACTGCACGGACTGTCTCGGACACGAAACCTTGTATCAACATCGGCAGATTACATATGCCCGTTAGACGCCGTCAGAGCAGCGACTCTCTTTCTTATATGCGACTAAGCGCAATACCCGGCTCTCCTTGTTACCCAAACATCGAGATAGCCAGTCCCCATGCTCGCAGTAATGCGATATGCGCGTTCACTGAGTCCAATATGCACGTCCTTGGCCGAGCCAACACTGCTCGTGAAATGATGACCACCATCAAACGTCGCACGTCCCCTCCTCTCCCGTGCCTTGAAAACCATCAGCCTAGGCCAAAGAGACACAGCGCTCCCGCGGAGGTGCAACTAAGAGGACGCTCTGGCTTCGAGCATCCAAACCTGTCGTTGCCTGGGGCTTTCTGAACAGACATTCTGAACTTTATCTTGGTACTGCCGTGCAGTTATTGCCATGGACAGCTTATTGGACCTAGTGTTTTCCTTAGTATAGTACGCCGCCACATGTCTTGATGACACAGGGTCATGTAACCGTCTGGACACAAATCCGTTGCTTCTTTTACTTCTTGGCCGATCGCGAGCTCGTTTGATACACGTGCACTCCTTCGACACCACTGCCTACGCTCAGACACACAATCATTTACGTGTTGTTATTAGTTGTTCTTACTATTACGAATACGACTTTGAGTGTACTCCTTTCAGTATGCGTATTATGCACACAAGGGTACTTGATTACCTCCTTTTGTCCGTGGGACACGTGACTGCGAACTACTTCCACGATTCCACCGTTCGCCACCGATGTTCACGGGTATCAGAGATACTACTAGGTGGTGGGTGTGAACTAGTGCTGCTGGCTGGTGGCAGCGAATCTGGAGGTGGTGATGGGGGCCGCCCACGCAGTCGAGCAATGACGTCTACACGTCTGCCTTAGTAACGTCAATATCGAGACCATGAATGATGACCACTTGTCGCTCACTGTAGTCAAGTCTAACATGTTCGTCCTGTAGTTCTTCATCCGAGTCTGCCAAGGGATCGGTAGAGGTGACGACCTGCCACGCATCTAGTGGTGTCCATTCACATCAGTGTACATGAAACACTACTCATCACCCACGTTGCAGCATATTTCTATGAGGTCCACGAGAGTTACTATAGCTAGCTCTATGGTCTTCGCTAACTGTAGGGATATGAAAACGAGATACCCAGAAATACGAAGGAAGAGCATACCAGAATGGGTAATCTGAGGTGCGCGGTCGGGGGGGAGATAATGGATGTAAGGTTTGTCCCTGATACCTTCTTGCTGTGGCCTGAAAGGTCTTGAACGACCAGAAGTGGGCTCAGTCACTGAATAGATGGTTAACAAATAACTAAATCAGTGATCGACAAATAGTCGCACATTTGGACGCAGACACAGCGGCCTTAACCTTTTTCTCTTTTTCGATTGAGTGGACGAGTTTTTGCAGAAAGAGGTTTCTTTGTGCTGACATCGCCTTGCCCCATTCGATTTCATCGGGTGCGTCTACATTTTCCTGTGCCATCTCTTCTTCTGTGAGACGGTGCAGCCAAGGAACCTTGCCGGGATTTTGGCGGGAGTAATCGTCGTCATACGGATTTGGTTGATCAGGGCCCTCCAAATAATGAAATATGAGCCATAGAAACGCGCGCGCACGGTCAGCTGAAGCTATATTGATAGGCAAAAAAAGATCCAGGAAGTTCACGGGCGGATCGAAATGAGTGCTTGCAAGCGGCTGACGAGCAGTCAGTGCGAGGAAACTAAACTCAAACAGAAACCTTACGGCCGCATGGTTTGCGAGAACGAATATTAGATTCACAACACTTGTAGATGGAAGTTGACGAGCCCTCTGGCGGTATGGAGATGAGCTGCTGCATGAGGAACCATGGTGATGAATTCGCGTACGCTCTTCTGCAAGATTTCTTCCGGAGTAGACGGAGGCATGTTCTTAAGCTCAGATGGGAGCAAAGCAGCCTTGAGACAGTTCTTGATCCGCGGGGCATCCTGGGCATTACCATCAGTCTTTTGAAGTGAGGGCACCGGATGATAAGTCCGTAAAGCTGTCTTCATTTCTGGAAAGACTGCCCTCATTATGAGCACGTACGAAAAGCGAGGCACGATGGGACTCACATGCCATGGTGGTATTGATGCGCCCCACGTTTGTCAAGAGAGAAATTTTGGCAAGCTCGACTGCAAAAGCAGGTGTTTCTGCCATCTTGTCTTTGAGGACTTTGGAGCACTTGTGTGACATATACAATGCGTTGACATAGAGATCGCAGAAGTGGACCTTGGAGTCCTCGCTGGGGGCTTGGGGGGTAAAAACTTTCTGCCTGTCATTGAATATATGGCAAAGGAGATCGAACTGGACGTCCTCTCGAGTGAGAGGTTCTGCGTCGTTGCGCTTTATGGGGAGAGCTTTACGACTTAGGTATCCCACGCTGAGGACATCAAGAACGTTTTGAACAATGAGCTACATCAGTGTGGATGAGTTGATGGAAACATACAGAGGAGCAGGTTCGATTGACCAGTTAGCAGGCTGGAGATGGTAGTCAGAAGTTGAAGCCATTGAGTGGTGCGGTAGCTGCAGAGGATGGATGGGCTACTTATGCAAGGAAACATGAGGCAGTAATCTTTCCTATTGATGATGACCATTTGTATTGCAGGTATGCTTAATTGACGGAATCTCACGTGTAGTGCCACGGGGCCAAGCTATGTTGATGAGCGCCTGACCTGACAGATATTGATCAAGCGCCAGAAAATTAAACCATCGCAACAATGTTCGTTGGTCTGAATGGTTGCGACGAATGAACCCAACTTATAAGTAGATGTCCTCTTGCCAACCGTTCAGCTTAGCAGGACCGTTCAACAAAACAGGTTTTGCCGATCGATCAACCTTCGCGGAATCAAATGTGGGAAATAAACTCCAAATTTAATCTTGATTTTTCTTGCAGCAAATTCATTTCACAGACTAGTTGTAGATCTAACCAACCATGGACAACCTCAAGTTCGATGAAGCTACCCAAGTACGTCGCTACTTTTAACAGTTCTCATTGATTCTCAGACAGTTATTATAGAAAGAGCTTGCTACGTTCTTAGAACGAGAACAAGCCCAAGCTCGCATCAACTCCACCGTCCACAACCTCACAAGCATGTGTTGGGACAAGTAAGCCTCCGTCTTGACATTCGTAATCCTTCATTTGAAAAATTATTTGATGCAGATGTGTCACCAGCACTCCAGGTTCTCGCTTCGCCCGTGGGGAGGAGAGCTGTCTCTTGAATTGCGTGGACCGCTTCATGGATACTAGTTTATTCATCATCAAGACTATAGAGGGACAACGCTCGCAGCAATCATGAGCTGCAACTTGCATAGTACCATACTTACCGCTCGACCCTCGTTCGCTTAATTGTTTACATCATCTCACCTCATCCAGCCCAGAATATGTTATTACATGAAAGATTCCGAGGAGTCATCTAGACTTACAACATAGAACACAACAACTCATCAAAAAAGAGCCTGCACCAACCTCGACCATAATACGTATACCGCTATTGGAGCAAGAAAGCAGAAAGCACCTGGTATCTCCCGTTTACTCCCTAGTTCCAGTGGGATTTCGACAGCACCGGTATGACCAGAGGGGAAGCAACCTGAGCGATGGAACGTCGTAATAAATTCATCCTTGTCCATCCACAGCTTTCTAAGCCACTCATCAAAGACGGTCTTCTCTTGATCTGGGAAGTCTACTTCAACAGGATCATGATTAGATCCATTGGGAGTCACAGCGGGATTCGTCCCTGAGATGTCTCCTATGGGAACATCCTTTGCGACGTCAAATATTCTTAGATGCATGTGCACTATAGGCGGAGGTACGCGGTCGAAAAATATCGAGCGGAGTGTGTAGAATGATTGTCCATATCCCTTTGGCGGAATGCCTAGCAGCAGTAACGATGGTTAGCGGAATATTGGACCATCCAGGAACGTACCTGGATATATCATCGTAATGTCGATCAATTTCAAAGATGGCAGGCGCGGCGCAAGTGAGCGAAGACTATAATGTAGTCCCGTCGACCGAGGTAGCAAGATATTTAGTGGATCAGGCTAGAGGAAACATGGTCATCATCGACTTCACTCAGGATGGTAGTAGAGACGCACAATACCAAGCTTGTCCGCGTATTTCCTGCTAATAGGGCGTGTATCTTTACTCACAAGGGTGCCCTCTGGAAATAGGATAAATGTGAATGGCTTGTCTTCTTGTTCTGCTTGTCGGCCGAGTTTTGCGAGTTTCGATGATAATTGTATTCTATCAGAGGCCCATGAACGCGCTAGAAAGATGAATCTAAATATTTGCATTGCCTTCATCGTTATTGAGCAAAAGAGCTCCAAATTCATGAATCTTACGTACTGGTCCAATGAGAGGAACCCATTTCAGACTGTTCTTCAGTACAATGAAGACATCCTTGTGTGATCCCATAAAGTAGGTGAGGCACCAGACATACCACCAGTCGGAGTAGACCTGAAAGCGAATCAGCGCACGCTACATGATCAGGATGATGACGCACCTGGTGGTTCGCGATAACGACCGTTTTAGATGGTAGACGTAAGGCCACCACCCTGCCAGACGCATCGCGTTCGACGACATGTCTAATCTCCTCCTCTGTGAATTTCCCTGGTCCTACCCGTTCGAATGTGATGGAAAGGCGTGTCGGGGCGAACCATTGGTTCATCAAATCTAGCAGGACGTGTCGTCATATAGTGTATTGCCGGCACCATGCATGGTTGCTCACTCATAAGCGTCGCAAATGCGCCCTTCGTATACCGTATCCCCTCGTCATATAACTTCCAGGCCCGTGGACTTGAATAGAAAAGCTTCAAGGGCAGTAGAAACAAAAGTTGAAACCCGTGGACCATGAGGCATCCTGGAATAAACAACGTGATGAAGAAGGCGCCATTGAGCGTCTGGGTCCACGTCCTTGGAGGACGTGCAAATATGGGGAGCTCATGCTGTCTAGCAGCGACGGTCATAGCGGAAGAGAAAGGAGGTGTGGGTAGTCGCAGTCGGGAACAGTACTAGGACTCAACTCTCCGGTCATGCTTTCAAAGCTGCCGCGGCGCTCCGAGTCATTTATTAGGCTATGCACGATGAATTGATACGCGTGTTTCAATTACTATGCATCGCACACACGTATACCAGTACTATCCCTTCCACTACAATCGGCACCCACAGAAGTCAGCAGTCACGACATGTGACATAGGCTGGTTTCAAAGTCAGCTCGGCAGTCAAGCAAGAGCGCAAGGTCAATTAGTATTCGGCGTGAGTGAGCAAGTACAGTAGATACGAGGGTGACCATTCTGTGTATAAAATTGAGGTGGATGAGGGAGACCATGTACATCGCACGCTGAAGTCTATGTAAGTTCGATGATGCAATGAGACCGCTGGATAGATTATTATGCTGTATTGTAGGGTCCTGACAGATGCAGTGACTGAATTCTTCGAACGCATTTGTCCCGTCTGGAAGAGTGCAGACAAATTCGTGGTTTGTTAGCAAAGTGCTGATTTTGATGTCAGCAAGAAACTCCTAGATTTTTGATTTTCTCCCTGAGTTCCTTGACTAGAACTTGCAAATCAGTCGGCACCTGCAGTTTTAAACTCCGTCACGGCACAAATCGGCGGGTGCGTGACTTCGGCACCTTCAACTATCTCACTCAATTCTGCTTCAATCATGGTCGTTCAACCTCATAACAAGTTTTATTAGAGAGATAATGATATCTACGCTAAGAATTTTATGTCGAAGTAACTAGAAATACGAGTTTTGTGAAAGTGCCGACTCTGTGGGGTGCTGATTGCAGTGGATAGCAAAGATCCGGAGCAAATCCGATGTTCCACATGATACAACATGACCTCGGCCCTTCAGAAGTTTGTTGTCCGACGTCATTGCTGGCGCTCACAAGTACCTAGCCTCTGGATTTCAGGAAAACGAACGATTAATCGATTATACATCAAGCCTTCTTCAAGCTCAACCTCGAGCCCACATCTCCTCAACTTAGGTTGGGGCATAGCCGCCTATCATTACACTGCGCAGCAGTCGTGATGCCACTGATATGAATATTTATCCTAGAGTCTCAGAACAAGTTCGGTTCGGCATATTTGGACTCTTGGAGCACATCTAGTAACGACGCAACATGTATCCTCTGAACCAGACTGTGCATGGACTCACATCGGGGTTATCGAACTCAGCTGTTCAATTTGCCCGTTATACAAACATCGCGAACCGCTGCACCGCAGGCAGACATTTTCAGGTACAACGTCAGCTCGAGTTATCTTGTCTTTATATGTCTGTCGGCTTCAGCTAACACCGCGACGAACCGTATAGTAAGCCGAAGGTCAAGAACCTCTTTCTGTTTGATAAGACGAGTACCAGCGCTAATTAATCATTACTAGCCACTGAGAAGTGGAGTTAAACTTTCAACAACCACCGACACATCCACCCTGGCGAGTCGAGCTCATGGAACACTCACAAGTTCTAATAGAAGTCAAGGGAGGGGGTCCATGGGTATCGCAGATCGAGAATGCTTTAAGTGGTGTGGGGGGCAAAACTACTTGGCTTTGATTTTGCCTGTTATAACGCACGGGTTCTCTGTACAATCTAGTTTGGTTGTACTTCGACGGACGTGTCTGAGACTTGCGGAAATTCAATAATATGTTCGTCATTGACTACGAGGATCTTCACACAAGTTGTGGTCTACAATGTGCTGATACATCCAATACATTATTGTACAGAATTTTCTGTAACTTGAGTTTCGGTCCTACAGATGATTCTGGTTGGATTCCACCAAGACTTACGAGTCTACAATACTGTAAGTCGCCTCACACAGCTTCACTATGAATGACAATATCAATGTATCCAACATTTATTGTGCTGTAAGTTGGCTATAAGGACTGATACATCAATAACGGAATCCCCCCTAGCAAACGAAAGGTCTTCCAACTTGACCATTGGCGTATGCTCCGACGATGAGCTATCATTGAAAACTGACAGTGAGACGAGTGTCAGATATGAAGACACAAAAACTGACCTTTATCGACACATAAGTCCCAGCAACACAGATGAAAGTGCCACCAATGACAGTCAGCACTGCGATCGTAGTCCCGATCGGTCGTCGTTTGAGTCCGTCCACGCCACCCTTGAGATGATATACGTCATGCAACCAGAAGAATCCGGCCAATCCGTACGTGTACCATGCGGCAAAGAGGGCCGCCGCAATGCCGATTAGGTAGGAGAATATCGGAACGGCGATGGCGAGAATTATAGCGATAGCTACGCCTGCTAAACACAGCAAAGTCCAAACTGTCCATCCGAGTAAGGTATGCGAATAGACGTGCTCTGAATGACGAAATATGCGAACAAACACCAGCTTTGCAGCTGTATGAGTGTATAGCCCAGAAGAGCTTCCCGAAAAAGATTTAGTGAGGACTAAATCAAACAGCTAGGCATCACTGACAACAGGAAATTTGCGAGAGCAATGCCAAACGTTGCCTTTGCCCATGCCGGAGGAAGAGAAAAGAGGGCCGGGGACTGCACCGTGTTTCCAATGTAGACATACATGACTATGCTAAAAACAGCATAAAATACTGTAGCGAAGCCCTGCAGACACCAGGCTGCCTGAAAATGGCCATCAGTCACAACATCAAGCACAGGAGCGTTCTGACCTTCATGGCGTCCTCGGGTCTACGCATCTCAGATATTAGAATAAAGAACCTATCAAAGATCAATTTCAGCAGAAACATCATGGACAAAGTCATACATGAAGTGTCCTAGTAAAGTATTTAGGAATGCCGATCTCCATCACAAAATTCCGTACCTGCATATGCAAAAACCTACTGAGCTGATAAGCAACGGTAAGTTACTCGAAGTCATAAGAAGGTACTCACAGGATTTGTAACAGCCAAGAAAGCATCGAAAAAGTTACTCGAGGTAGTCACTGTCAGAGACCGTCCGGGAACTGGGTTCGCCCCTGCTCCAATCATTGCAATGAAACCAGCCAGGGTAATGACTGCTGCACTAAGAAGACCCATCCATGCCAAGCGATCCAGTGTCCGCGGTAGTGAAATCAAGAAAGCAATGGCGCCAGTGATAATAACCAGGTACATGCTACACATGCCCTGATTCGAAAGCGTTGACAGTGCCTGCTGGCTGGAAAGTAGTTCAGAGCCCTGCTTAGCATAATTCAGTTGCGGGGTATTCAAATTGACTCAATGACGCACAGAACCAAATACAGCGAAAGCGACAGTTCCAAAGGCAAGCACCTCCCGAACCACAGGTCCGAACATGATGTATCCAGCATCACCTAGAGCATCTCAGGTGTTTGAAAACCATTGACAACGGAATTTATTACCCATGGTATGGACGTTAGGATGATTCAGCTTGAAGTCGATGAGCAACTTAGCAGTAAACAGGCCAAAAATACCGAGAAATACGATTAGAATGACAGCGGGCACAATGCCTGAAGATTTATAAAAACGCTGCACCTCGTGGGAGTTACAGGACAGCGGGCTCACCAACGACTGCCAGTGCGCTTGGGAGAGACAGGATACCATTGCTGACAATTTCGGCTATCATGAGGAGGCTGACAGCCTACGTCGATCAAGATTTTACTGCGGGCAATCTCGCATAGACACACCTGCCAGCTGAGTGTCTTGTACTGAATCTGGTGGACATCATCTTCAGCGAAAACATCTCTAGAACCTCCCGAATCTTGCTTCTCGGCGGTCATTGACGCTTTTTCGTCCACATAGGGTTGTCCATGTACTTCATACGTCGGGTGGGACGCCATTCAATGAGGGCAATAAGATCAGGTGTACGAGAGGACTCACGTTCTATAAGTAATGTGAAGTCGACATGATAAGGACCCGGACTGGTGGCGTATCCACTCGATTAGTAGATGTCGAACGGTCAAGCTCTCAGGCACCACGCAAAGAACAAACATATCCCGGCAGGCCGTTGTGCCACCAACGGTTGCAGTCACCACTGATAGCACGCTTTATAAAAATAGGTGCTACGCGCCTGTTGGGGTTTGTACAGTGCTGGTTTGGCACCCTGAAAAGTCCATGGACCACAAGGTGGATTCCGATTAACCCTCACGGCGCTAAGAATAAAATCACGGGCCAGAAATGATACAGCCGGTAATTCTTGATTATGGGCGCTTGCAACGTAAAACACTGACGAGCTTACCTATGCATATGATAGTGTACATGTTCGAACGCCCAACTGTTCAATCGGACTCGAGTGCTTCAATTCGGAGTCCTACATAAGTGGTAAACATCTATGCGGCGTTAGGGCCATGGCGTTGCCAAGCAGGTACACCATGTCACGGCAGCCTGTCACGCCTATTATGACATGGATAAAAAAAACCCACTCCAAGTTCCAGCAAGTCACGGTGAACACTGAAAATATATCAGTGCCACTTCAAGTTCTGCACAACCGATGCCAAAGGGAGTTCTACCTATGTAATACATCTTGTATCATGTTTGATGATTCTCATCTCAAACTTTGGATGCGAGCTCGCCTGTGCGTTGTGAAAGACGCGACGACGTTGCTGAGGACCGCATCATAACCACTGTTACATGTAAGAGTTTTATCGGTACCGGCTGAAACACGCACACTTATGCCACATGTGAAGGGGTTCAAAGCAAGAAACATGTCGACGTTTGTGGGTGGCAATGTTATGTAAAGTCAACAAGTTGTAAACATCGAAATTACATATTATCATAGTCCGAGTCATTAAGCCCCACGATAATAAAGCAACCAGTGAGTGCTGAGTACTGCGTGGCGGTGTTGTTGGCCAGCAACGACAATAGGCACTAAACCAAGCACTAGATATTCCCCGTCTCCGTGTTGTCTGTGCCAGGGTTCTGGTTTGTTTTCTCAGGAAAGAAACTGACGCGACATCAGACGCTCAGTGACGGATCCTTATTCTGCTGCGTTGAACTGGCGCCATTACAGCCGACAACGTTAGCGGTAACGAGATTAAGCGTGTTGGTGGAGGAGGTGAGCTTAAGGTACACTCTGGTGCGCCGTGTCAATAAAAGCATTGGACACTACAAAACAGGTCTTTGAAGCATTTCAGAACGTTACTCGTGACTGCTCGGGAGGAGTACTTGCGTAAAATTCATCAAGGCGTTAGGCTTGCCATCACCCTTTTTTTGCCTACGTGATGTCGAACTCAAACACTAGTATGGGAACTGACCGTCCTCTCCGGAAATCCAATCCCTTCTTGTCGTCCAGACGTGACGTCCACAGGCCCACCATTTCTTCAGACGCTAAACACCCTTCCCCCGCTCCCTTTAGCGTCTCCCCCGACTGCTTTGACATCCATTCAAGGCCCCAATTGAGTCCTGGTCGTACTTTTCATGCTCACGATCTTCCGCGGAAGCATTCCAGGAAGTTTGATCAGGGTAAAGGCAAAGAGAAAGAGAAAGCGACCCAGCTTTCATACGCGTTTCCAACTGTGGATCTTGCTCTTGAGGTCCCCGACTTCTTGTCGGGAGGTGATATCACTCCGAGGATTCCGCGTCATCGAACACGCACAGGTCCATCATCCACCAAGTCAAAGTGGAAAGAGACCCCCGTTTCATCACTCCGGCTGTCTGTTGAAACCTCTAGTTTCGCAGAGTCTCCCCCGCAAACGCCATTAGACTCATCTTCTATCGGGAACTACTCCCTCAATCATTTCCCGGTAGTCGTTTCAGCTCCGGTTGCCGGGGTGGAGGCCATGGACGCGCTGGTTGACGGGATGAATGGCTTTACGATGGAAGACTTCTTTGGGAAAAGCTCCTCTAGTCGCTCAAGGTTTGGTAATAAAGCAAGGCATCACCCTTTATACCAACCACCTCTACCCACTCCTCCACCCGGTGTAGTTCTTGGCAGAGGGAAAAGTCGACGACAAGATAAAATCGTGCCTTCAGACGAGGATGAAGATGAACTAAGGCCATCGCCTCCCACACGTCGTACTCGCCGCGCTCATCTGCGACCTGGTTCTGCACGAAAAGGCTCCTCGTCCACAATCACAGTTGACTCGGGATTGTATGAGGTCACCTCTTCGGCACCAGCTAATGACTCTGTTGATGACCTTCCAGTCGCTCTTGTGCAGCCACCAGAGCGTCCAAGAACTGTCGTTCCTTCTATTTCGGAAATCATTCGGAACCACGCTCCAGCTTCTGCTCAGAACCGCTCTAGAGAGCCTCCAAAACATGGGTCCAGTAATGTCCACATTGATGGCCATAATAATGTTGTTGAGAACGAGGAATCTGAGGCTGAGCTGCTCTCGCCTGATACAGAAGCTGAACCGTTGGGCAGGTCCTCCCTTGATAGCATTGCAGATGAAGTCCGCCGCACGTACCATAACCAGAGGAAATCACATGTCGTGCCCCCACTTGCATCACCCCGGGCTCCCCCACTCACTGCCGTGCCTTCGAACATGTCGGACAGCTCAAGTGTACGACTCTACGGGGCACCCTCAGACGTTTATTCCCATTCATCGACTGCATCAGCACAGGATTCGCAGTACTCATTGGACCTCATTCCTATTTCCACTTCTCCTACATCCGTGCCCCAAGCCATAGCAGAATATCTTCGCTCCGCTAGATTGACGACTTTGTTGAAACTCACGCGATTCCCTCACGCATCACTTGATCACCCTCTGACTGTCAGCCTTGCGGATATGGGTGATCCAAATGGCTTTCCTCTGGTCATATTTCTTGGTCTGGGTTGTGTCAGACACGTCATGGGTTTGTACGATGAAATGGCAGACTGTCTTGGCCTTCGTCTGATCGCTATAGATAGGTAGGTTTCTGCCTGTTCACCGATAATAGCTTCACTGACGTTTGTACAGATGGGGTCTTGGCCGTACTGAGACTCCGCATTCCAAATCTGCTAGAGGTATCATGGAATGGGCGGCAGCTGTTGAGGAGGTTCTTGACCAGCTAAAAATAAAGGAGTGCAGCATTATTGCCCACTCAGCCGGTGCACCTTACGCTTTGGCGTTTGCGAACCGTGTTCCTAATCGTATTCGGGGTGACCTTTGTCTGCTAGCGCCATGGATAGGCGGCTCCGAAAGCGGTGAGTGCTTCAGGGACCTGTGATTGTACTTCTTTCATCTGGTGTATAGGAGGATACCGGTGGCTCAAGTACGTCCCGAATGGCATTCTGAAGACTGCACAGGCAGCAGAGTGGAAGATCCAGGCATGGATGATAGGAAAGCCGCCAACTGTCGCTTACCGGGGAATTGGTTACACTGCACCGCTATCCCCCAGATTTCAGAATGGAAAGTCGACGTCTGGCAATGGTATCGAGCCTTCCTCACGACCTCAGAGCCCCGGCAGAAACACTATTTACCCATCAGATAATACCAAGAGACGGATGAGCTTAGGTTCTGTTCTGTCCAGTGATTATGACGATCTACGGGATTTCGACGGTCATTTTGGGAGTCAAAGCACACTTGGCGCACGTTCAATGACACACCAGAGCAGAGAAAAACCTCCTCGAGGAATTCTAGGCAGACTTAAAGCGTCCAAAGCAATTTCCCAGCCGCCTTCGCCTGCTACTGAGTCTCCTCCCACCTCAACCGTCGGGAAAACACTCAAAACTTTGAGATCCATGGGCTCCCTCAAGGGCAAATCATCTTCCGCTCCCAACACACTCAAAAGGACTGATATCCCAAGTCCGCAGCTCCCTCAACAATTATCGTTAGACACGGGTTTAGGTCTTGGTGAAATCGATTGGGATGCCACGAAGGTTAGATCTTCACCTAGTCCTATACCAACCCCTCCACCCCTTATCAAACCAACCAAACCCGCCGAATTGTCCTCCGATAAACCCTCGCTCAAGCTCCTTCCTCGACAAACCGGCCAGCGTTCTATATCCTTCAGTGCGTCTAGCACAGGTGTATTGAGATCAATCCCGCCGAGCGTTCCATCATCCCCCCCTGCGAGCACTTTATCCTCTCCACACGTGAGCGCCCAAACTGCATCAACTGCGTATCAAACTGCTCTCGCCAATGCTCTCATTGCGGCGTCTCACGCGGAAGCATCGAAGGGGACGCACAGCGACCTTCTACAAATCCTCAATCACGATAATCGTCCTTGGGGCTTCTCATACAGCGACTACCCTCACAAGGTCCAGGTTTGGTATGGAGATAGGGACGAGAAGATCGCTGAAAATGCCGTGAGGTGGATGGAAAAAGCGATGGGCGAAGATCGATGTCACGTCAAAGTCGTAAAAGGTGCTGATCATGCTCTCATGTATAAGAGCTCGGTCGTTGTGGAGGTTTTAGAGCGAGTCAGAGAGTTCTGGTGATGTCTTTTTTCGCCTTTCATCTTGTTTTGCTTTTACTTGCTTTGGAGGGACAACTTTTCACGCAACGTTTTCTTCCTTCCGCTTACATCTACACTAGTACACGCTTCCATAACCCAATGATTCCCCTTGCGATGTTCATTCCCGTTTCCTGTACATACCCATGTTCGCTCATCGGAAGGATCTCATTGTACTTTCCCTTCCTTGCACTTGATACCTTCAGCATAATTTGTTATTTAAACGTCATTATTAATACGTGTTGTAGACGCCAACAAGGAATGTAAAAAAGTGATATCTCTCGATAAGTAAGGAATCGTTGCGAAGTCCCATCCCTCGTGTTACAACCAATTTAGAGACCTCATTCCTCTGTCTCGAGGCTGTCATCAAGAAGACCCTAGAAGTACCTTTACTGGCGTCACCATCAATCGGATTGGCGGGACGAGAAACTGGACTCCTTGCGGTAGATGGTCTCGAATTAAAAAGCGAAAGGTGTGAAACGCCTAGATTACTCCATTGATCCTGTCGTCGTGACAGAAAACCTCGAAGACAAGTTCAGTGGCGAGGGTCGGCGCTCTTCTTCAAGGAGTGGCGTCTGGGCAATACGATGACGTCTGGCGCGAAAGAAGACAATGACTCCAAGGATCAACGAAAGTGTGCCAAGGAATGAAAACACTGTGATGATAGCAATCAAAGATCCTGCAAGTTGTGGCGATGACGCAGCGTCGCTTTGTGCCAAAGGCGATGATATCGGTGACGACGATGCCTGTTGCGAACTTGAATTTGACTGCGCATTAGGCTTTGGCGAGGTAGACACGGTTGTGGGGGATGGTTCTGGCGTAACGGACGTGACCGACACAGTCACTGTGGATGTGGGACGACCTGCCGGTGACGTCGCGGTATCCGGGCTAGCAGCACTTTGTGAGGTTGTTGTCACTGATGAAGCTGCTGGAACAACGGGAAATGGAGAGGAAGTGACAACAGGAGGTAGCAGGGGAGTGACAACAGGAGGAACAAGAAGCGGGGGGGAAGTAACAGTAGGGGGAACAGGAGGTAGGAGAGAAGTAACTATGGGAGGGGGGAAAGTAACTATAGGTGTTTCCGACGATACGGGGGACATCACTGGAGGCAGTCCCTCGATCGTGGGCAAAATCGGAGGACTAGTTACCACCGGTGTCACTGATGGCGGAACAATAGGGGGTAAAGATGGAATAGTAGGTGGCGGTGTGCTTGATGATGTAGGGGGCGTCACAGGAGAAGGCCCCCCAGGTATGGGTAAGGATGGAGGACAATCACTGATCACTGTGGTCACCAACGGTGGGACACCAAGGGCCAAAGATAGAGTAGTAACTGAAGATGTTTCTTGTGATGCAGAAAGCCTCGATGGAGACGGCCCTTCGAGCGCAGGAGGGTCTAGGGGACATCCGGTTTCTGCCGTTGTCACTGATGACGGAACAGTAGGAGGGGAAGACGGGGCAGTGACCGATGATATAGGGGGCGTCACTGGAGACGTCCCCATGGGAATAGGTGATGATGTAGGGCTATTAGTTCCCCCTACAAAAGACCCACCAGCCTCCAACTGAGATGAGCTGGAGGACATCACTGACGTACATGACAAAATAGTGCTTGAGCTCGTCCAGGGCATGCTCACGGAAGACGCAGAAGACATCTGTGTCAAGATGGTGCTCGAATCCAATGTCGATGGCAATGAACTAGATGGAGTTGCCGTAGCTCCAGCGCTCGGGAATGGCATCGCCGACGTTGTTGCTGTGGAAATTATCACAGGGTCAGGACAACATACAGACGGATAATATGCACTTACTGTCACAGGCTGAGACGATATCGTCATCAAGCCCTGAGTCTCTGGCTACATGGTGCAGGAGGTTATATTGTTTGAAAGCTGCAGATATAGTAAAATCGTCTTTATTCGTTGATTTTTTGAAGGATGCATACCATAATTTCGGCCAGCGACGGTAGCTGGGCTAAGCCCAGGTGCCTTTGAAGATGCCCCAATTTCCCGTTCTTCTAGGCCAACTGAAACACACACAGGAGCAGCTTGGACACCGTGCAAGGACCAAGAAAGAATATTAAACAAGGAAGTGAAGTATAAAATATAAAGTACGAAGTTGAAGTTGAAAAGGCGACTGAAGGTGCGCAGCATCTCCCCGGCACCGAGCTCCAGAGCTCAAGAACGAAAAAAAAAAAGAAAAGAAGAAGAGCAAGCAGGCAGGGTTCCCCCCACAATCGATGGAGAGAATCAAAAGACCTAGCCTCATTATAGCATGGCAGACGCTCGCATATTTGTGGGATGCACAGCTTCCCTGGGAGACAAAGACAACAGAGTTGATAACCATTTGGGGCCGACGCCACAGCCCAGAGAACATTACGAACAAGAACGTGGAGTGAAGCGTTTCAAGACCATGGACCTCCGGAATTAAGTATATGTCAAACCGCTATGATGCGCAACCCTCCGAGTCGTTGTATTTTGCAACTTGAATGATCCGTACGACTTCTTGAGAGGTTACATCCGCGACATGACGACCCCTGGAGTTTGCATACTAGATATAGGCGCTTGCTGAGATAGTACCGCATGCCTGTGTGAGAGGCCCAGCCCAAAAATAACATATGAACATACTTGTTTTCCGCCGCACAGCGGCAGTGCACGTCTGATGATGAAAATGCTGAGAAGACACTGACATCAGCGTCGGACAGTCACTGAACTGACCTACGCCATAGCATAGCAGCGCAAGTGAAAATCCAATATAAGCGGGGTCTACGGAACGTGCCCGGGATTCGTATTAGCCTGAAGTTATTCCAGGGCCAACTCTGGGCGATAGGCGGCTGCATGGCGAATTGCCGCATAAGCCAGCCGATTCAAGTTGAGAACCAAATCCCAGTGCGAAGACGCTCGCCATAACAGTTCAGCCTCATCCCGTCCGACTCTTCACCACAAGTCTGAGTCCTTCAGACGCCCCAGAGTGCGGCAATGTCTGAAAAAAAAGTCCCAGCAAAGAGGAGAAGCAGGGCTACAATCAAAGCTGAAGACGACACCCCAAGTTTACCAGGTCCACAACCGACTACGAGCACCTCGTCGGAAAAGAAAAGCTGCTAATCCCCCACCGAGAGACCTGTTAGATGTAAATGCCAACAGAGAAGAGCGACGGTCTGAACGTATGTAAAAATGCTATCTTGCCCGAGTCCGTTGCTCATATGTACTACATTCCAGTCGTAGCAGGTACCTCCTCATATCCTCGAGCGTCAGCGTCAGCGTCGTCCACACTCCCCGCTAGATCCCCCATATCGTCGCATGCCCACTGATATACGCTCGGCGCGAAAATCCAGCGTACCAAGCATCACCCCACGACCACCACCGCGATCCCGGAGATCGAGTATGCAAGGCCCTGAGCGCAACATGCTGCAGCGTGAGCTACTCTTCAGGTTCCTATGCGACGTAGCTCATACATTCGTTTGTTGAACATCAGACGCCTGGCATACTGTCATGACCACCGATCCTCTCGTTGACTCGGATGAGGAATGCCACGATGGTCACGTTCGAACAGACTACAGTGCGTCAATTTCCTTTTTACTCCACAACATTCCCTGAGACGGGTCGCAGTCAAGAGAATGCAGGTCATTTCTCGCCTAAGAGGCAGGCCACCAACTCCAGAAGGAGAAGAGCCTACATATGGAACTCCAATGACCAGTACGGTCATCGCACTTCGAGGCCCATCCAGGGCGGGTTCCCTCTGTATTCTGAAAACTCAGAATTGTTAGACTACATCATGTACTATACTGTCTACCTCCTTGTTGTTCTTCTAGTTTGTTGTATGCCTGACTGTATGAACTACATCTGGACATCAAAACATCCAGCGGTTTGAGCAATTGATTGGTAGCTTACATTCAATATGCACAGAATTCCGAAGTGTGTAATGTATAGTATGCAAGGGAGCGGACGTGAGAGGTGCACCGAACGAAGACAAAAGGGGCGCAGAAAAGACACGCAAAAAAGAACGAAGAAAGTAGAATAAACACTAAAAATGTCAGATAAAACATATTCTGGTAAAACCATCTAGTCCCGAAATAAATACATACTGCTTCGTAACAGTATTACAGCTTCGCAGACCGAGGGAACGGGGGTTTGCCTCACTATTCTGCCAGCCACTTTTCACACTTCTTGGCGTACTTGTCGAGTAGCTGCGCCAGGTCGCGGATGACGAATGTCAGCACGACGCTCGCAAAGAACTCGGAGGCGCGTTTTAGCTTGACTTCTGCAGCGACCCGGAGATCTAGGGGGAACGCTGCGTATGTGGCTGCGACAGGCTGCGACATCAGCGCCTTTGTATGCTCGTCGATGAGTTGGGCTATCATAAACAGCCTATTTAATCCAGACACATAGGCAGCAGGTGAATCAAGGCTATTTCATACGTCAATGCAAGGCAAGGATGCAATGAAAGCGAGATACGAACTTTTTTCCATTGGTAAACTTGTCAATCTGTCGAGTAAGTTTGCCTCCCCATGATGTTACCTGAGGAGACAAGTAAAGCGTCAACCCATGAAGGACAAGTGGACCATAGAAACTTACCCCGCCACTTTTCTTGACCACAAAACCTTCGCCCACACTAAGCTTCTTGCCAAAGTTCGCGACGACACTATCGCATATCGAGGAGAACTCCTCTAACTTGCCTACCCATGTCTCAGCTTCCTTGCGAGTTACACTACCAATTCCCAAAGCTAGTCCACTACCAACGCTAGCGCCAAAAGATTCCACGCTGCATTGCTGCATCTCCTCCAGGGCTGAGCAGAGCACTTCTACAACACGGATTTTTTCTGGTATGTTTGTAAGCTTGGCCCCTCCTTGTGACCAAACCTCTTGCGGCACATGCAATCGTCTGGTGATATAACCACCAGACTTTGAGGTCATAGTATTTGCCAGGAGTGCCATCATATGATACGGCTTCCTTTGGCTGTCAGCAGGTGGAGCGGGTGGAAGCGGAGAAGTGGGCGTAGTCGGCAAATTGGATATCAGGGCTGGTGGTGGCACCAACGCTAATGCCAGAGACGGTGATAACAATTCCGTCTGCACAGTCAATTGCGGCAATTGTGGGATGTTAATGCTGATGTTCTGCTGCAACTTAGAAGGATTGGACATTTTACGGGGTATTAGCCCGTTGAGCCCTGCTGTATGTGGTAAAGGGGGTCGCTGAGCATCAAACGGCGAGATACGGCCATTGACTACAGAAGGCCGTCGTCCTGGCTGTGACGACGCGCGATTTCGTCCAACCACAAGAGGTACTGCGTTAGGGGGCACCGGTGACCCGGTAGGCTTTGGGGCGGGAAGAGAGAACATCGACGGTGAATGTGATTCAGTAGGCGAAGGACTGTCAGTCGAAGGGGGAGCAGACATCTTGGTACGCCTTTGATGAATCGTACCCATCGCCAGGGAGGTGCTGATCAATTGTTGACCACTGATCACGCTCATCGACTCTCCCCGGACTCGTGGAGCAATAACTTGTTGTGCTGGCGATTCAGGTGATCGTGCAGAGTATGATGTGGGGGTGGGTGAAGGAAGCGGGGGAAGTGGGTGAGAGTCCCGAATTGCAGTGCGTGGCGTGTCAGGGCGTCGGGGTAAGGAAGCAGTAAGGTCTTGGTCGTATAGGCTCTCCGGAGTGGGAGGACCCTCGATCCTGACCCCCTCTTCAGTAACGGCAGTCAATCTAGTTCCTGACCCAGTTCGTCTGTGTCCAAGTGAATTTCTGCGTGGACGGGTAGTTTCTAGGAACCTGCTGGTCTGCGAAGGCATCGTTGCGGACATGACGGGTAAGGCAGAGTCTGGTGGTGGTGGTGGTGGTGGTGGTAGAGGAGACAAGGTTGGAGGTGGGACGGCGGGAGGAAAAACAGAAGTTGCTCGAGATCGACCAGTGACTGATGGGGTATACTGGGTGCGATTCGCCGGAAGGGTTGTGGTTCGGTTAATAGAATTATTGGAATCCTGTGGACCAGATGATGAAAGAGGTGAGAGAGGTGCAGCATAAGGATGTTGAGGTGATATGCCATTGGTTCTTTGACCAAATTCGGTGGACAGATAAGTATCATTGAGAAGAGCAGCTCCGATGCCTTCATGGCCATCATTATCGTCATCATGGTTATGGTTAAGTACTCCGACGTGCTGAGGCTCGTCTTGGGTGTGTTCTGTTGGGTATGAAGAGACTCTATGAGAGTCGGAAGTGGGTGAAATGGAAGATGGTGATCCAGGTTGTGTGGACTCTGTGGATGTGGAAGGGGCGTAGACAGATGATGGGGAGTGCGGTATGGGAGGTATACTGTATATCAGGCTGAGAATGTTCATGCGGTCAGCATAAGTGTCATGCTGAAAGGGGTGAAATGAAATCAGGATGAATGCGCGACTAGAATGAGTAAATTTCTTACTATTGATTTGAGACGTCTGACTTCTTCTTCTTGTGCGACTACACTTCTCCGTCTGCCGTTTCGCCTGGGACGTTCTGTGCTGTCTTCGCCTCTTCTTACTCGCTCCATAACTTCGCTGAGCAAAGCGACACTTCGACCGTATGCCATGACAGCAGCATGAGGGTCATCATTGGTGGAGTCTAACTGAACTGCTTCACGGGCGAGTTCCAAGGCTCTTGTGAGGGCGCGTCTTGAAGATGGGCGAGATTGTGACGGTGTGCGAGGCTGAGTTGGTGACAACAAGAGACGGTCAGGCACGATATCCTGATGATGTGAAGATGACGTGGGCTGAAGGCCAGATCTATGCGAGGGGTCGGATAAAAGACCGGAGTCATGTGTGACGGTGCTGGAAGAAGGCTGGGGACTGTTGAACGCGGAAGTAGAGGCTTGCCTTGTTTGAAACGCGGCTATTGCAGCGAGATTTGCAGAGGCTGAAGGTCTACCATTGTTGGCGTGACTAGGACCACTACCACTAGTGCTTGACCTATGCCTTGTGGTATATGAAAGTTCATCGGAAGGAGGTTCAACATCATCAGGATGGTAGATTGGAGCTGACGGTAGACTTGGAATTGGTTGACTCGGTGGTGGACCTGCAGGAGGAAAGTTGGCAGCGGAAGAGCGACGACGAGATGTTAGGATGAAGGATGAAGGGGGAGGTACGGGCGAAGAAGGAGGAGAAGTGTGATCTTGGGATTGGCGTGGACGATGAATTATAGAGAGTGGGCGAGTATTGAACTCGGGTTCCATGACGAGGAGCTCGATGAGCAAAGTTCCCCCTTCAAAATTATAATCAAGTTGATTAAATGAGTTTCAACCCAAATGAACCTGAAACAGGATGTCAGCGCAACTATCAAGATATCTCTCTCTCAAGATATCTCCCTATAGCTAAGAACCGAAACCGAAACCGAAAAGAGTGTAGTCCAACAAGTTCAGTCCACCAACGTGCTCAACAATGATCCGAGTTTGGTAGTTGTAGTCTCAGCCCCGGCAAACTCATTTGAAACACATCCTATGATAGATCAACACACAAAAAAATATTTGGGAAACGTAAAGCAGCAAAATGTCTCTTTAAATGCATTTCCACTAAAAAACGATTACGAACTGTCAAGAAGCCTCGAAAGCTGGGTAAATTTCGCGTAAGGAATGGCAATGGATTATCCGGTATATATAAAATCGCAGAGTAGACAGAAAACGAGCGGACGGACAAGTGAGCAAGGATATGCACAAACGGAGGGTATAATTGTCGACCACAATGCCCAACATATCTAGCCATCCACCTACTTTCAGTCCCGGAATTCTGCCTGAGACCCTTGAGCAACAAGACGACTCTCCAAATTTCTAATTCATCTCCATATCAGCCAACACTTCACTCATCACATTCCCATAGAAACTTACCTGAGTGATTCCTCTTTTGCCAGAAGTTCCTGTCGCTTTTCATTGATCTCTCGTTGAACTTTGAGTTCGATCTCACGAAGCTATTCGTTCACAAGAATACTTTGTCAGCACAATCAAAATCAGTTGTTTATTATCACCTACTTTCTCCTCTTCCCTGCGAAGCTGCTCTTCCTTCAGACGCACGCTCTGAGTTGCCAACTCTTCTGGGAGAATGGAAGAATCGCTACACAATTTATTGATTAGCGTGGACGTCGGCATCAAATTAATATTCTCACTGTGTGTCCGCGTGCACCGTCCGAGAAAGCTTCTCAGTACGGTAAGTCTCGTAAAGCACGTCATGCGTCAGTGACTTCAGGTCGCCAAGGTGAGAGCTAAACCAAATTTTTTAGCAATTTCTACAAAATGCTACATCACACTTACTTCAACAATGCACTCCGTAGTCTGCTAAAGTCCGAATGTTTTGGGTTGTCGACTTCGGCAATACCCCAAGGGTATATCCTGGCGCGTACCGGTTGCCCATCGAACTCGATTTCCTCCTCCGAACCGATGATGGCAAAAGGAAGTAATGCCTGTGTCATTACATAAATGATCACCTTGGACTCAAATTACGTCACATACCCGCAACTCGCTGTTGTCTTGGATGGTTTCCTCGTCGTCCTCCTCCACGTCATAAGGGAAGTTGTAGACGGGGATGTCGTAGTGCTCAATATCCTCCATGATCTATGTCACCACGTCAACACAAGCCAAATAGAGATAAAACCCGGGGGAACAAACCCGCTTCTTGAATCCCCGAAGCTCGCTGGGTGTCAAAGAATCTGCTTTTCCAATAACAGGAATCACATTAACACGAGGCGAAAGACGGCGCATCAGTTCGATGTCCATCTCTCTCAGGCTATATCATAGCCCAGTTAGCGTACCATATCAACGTGATGCGCCAAAATGTGCGTACGAGTGACCTGTCGGCGGGATGAAGTACAAGAGCGCATGTACACGGTTATCCCTGAAGCGAGGGTTACGCTTGATACGAGACTCCTCGGCCAAAATGTCATCGTATTGACGCTCGAGGTAGCCAACAATTTCTTGGAAGCTAAAACCAAACGTTATTCAGTGGGATATGTAGGGATGGGTATATACGAACGCAAACTCATTGTCGATGTTGTCCCCAAAACCTGGCGTGTCAACAATGGTAAGGGCAATGCGGACACCATCCTCCTCCAACTCTGTGACAATGCAGGACATGTTTGAATAAGATGCAAACAATACATGGTTAGTGCAACTGACCGACGTTGGCAGGCTTGATTCTAATACCCTCCTCGATGTGCGCGGTGTCTGGGTTGTCAGAGACCTTGTGCGCCAGGACCTCGGACTCGCAAAGGGTGTTCACAAAGGTCGTACGGCCAGTTCCAGAGGCACCTGTAACACGTTGAGAAAAACGACCGGTCAACAAACACCGAACACCAGTCAAAATGACACCTAGAAAGAACAACTAACCAACGACCATCAGGGTGAACTGGACACCCTTCTTGACCTTGTTTCCTCTGCGTCTGCCGGCGAAAGACATTTGATGAGAAGTTTGAGTTTTGGGTTACTTCACTTGCGTGCAGAGCAAAGCAGAGACGAAGGGGAAAGTTGACTTCGTCCCATTAAAACTCCGCTCAGCCGCGCCACCGTCGCGACGGGTCCGAATACTGTGTCTGAAGTAGTACTCTCTAGCATCTGCAGTTTTCCGTTGTTTTGCATTGAAAAATAACTGACGTGCTTTGAATGGTGGCTCTTAGTACAGCATGTCGCCGCATGTCTTGTTGTGGTAGACGGAAGCTGCTGCTTGACCTCCAGACGCGCCCTTTTCATTCAGGTTTCGTGTCTTGTCCCGACGACGCGGTCACCGTCAAGTCAGGCCCCTCGGTGATCATCACAAGGAAGAGGTTTTCAGAGCTGCCGAAGCGACGCGTCGTGGTAGAGGAGCATTCGCTTCTGCCTCCTTCTACCAAGCTGCAGAGCCCAGGTGACGCGAGCGTCCCTAATGATCTTGTAATTCCTTCTTGTGCGCAATTCAGGTGTATTTGTGATATTCCTTTCTTATGAAAAGTAAATGCGCATGCGGTCCATCCAGCTTCTCGCTTGAACATCACCGAGGATTTCTCCAACGCACCTGAAAGGAGCGTAAGAAACACACAAGGTTTGAACGCTCCATCGCAGCAAGTCGTCGAGAAAGAACAACCCAGAAAGCGCAGGGGTCGACAAAAAGCAGCGGTATCTGATGGTTCTCCCGCTGCCGACGCAGGTACGTTCATTCCCCGGCTGGTCGATTGCAGACAGCCATGTAATTCTTACAGGAGTAGACATCCCTGCAACTACCGACACTCCAGCGAAAACTCGCCGGCGTCGAAAAACAAAGGTGGGCGACTCTGCAGACAATGCTGCACCTCCAAAACAGCCGCGCAACATGCTTGCCACTGAGATCTTGAACAATCTTGCTAAATTTCCCCATTGCATCCTCCTGACTCGTGTTGGTCAGTTTTACGAGGTACGGCGCGCTCACCTCTACTTCGACGGACTTCGCCTAACCGTTTCCGCCGCAGTCTTACTTTGATCAAGCAATTGAGGTCGCTCGCCTACTGAACATCAAGCTAACTTCTCGCATCTGGGATAAGCAAAGTATCGCCATGTGCGGTTTCCCATTAATGCATCTGGACAAGTATCTCAAAGTGCTTGTCCAACACAATAAACGGTTCGTCGCGATGTGCGAAGAATTCCCTCGGTATTCCGCGTCAGGCCAGAAACCCGAGTTTGATAGACGAGTGGCTCGCGTGATAACCCCTGGGACACTCCTCGATGAGCCATTCATCAACCAGTTTGAAAACAACTATCTATTGTCCATCAGCGCCGACGGTACAACGGAAGAAATGGATGCCACTCCTATAGGATTAGCCTGGATCGACGTTTCTACAGGTGAATTTTTCGCAAAGACGTCGTCCAGGGAGGCTCTGAAAGATGACCTGGCGAGGATATGCCCGCGAGAGGTTGTCCTAGAGGATAAATTCCAAGCCAACTTCTCGCATCCCATTCATCAGCTGCTTGTGGATGAGGGCTGCTTTGTTTCGTACGTTACGCCCTCTCAAGGCATCTCGGTGAATGATTCGCCCGATACTGCTGTTCCTCCAGATGACCTCGACAAACTGGAAGGAGACTTGACTTCTGTCCCATCCGCGTATTCTCCTGAGGAGTCATCCGCTATCACAATTCTTACCAACTTTCTGCACGCTCACTTGTTGGAGCACATGCCAAATCTCTCAATGCCGAGTCGCGAAGGCACCGTGGATCGCATGCAAATCGACTCTCACACTATCAAGGCACTGGAAATCAGAGAAAGCACGCGAGAAGGTGGCACGACAGGTAGCTTGCTGAGCGTTGTCAAAAGAACTGTAACGCGCAGCGGAACACGTCTACTGGCTCGATGGTTGTGTAAGTCTTTGTCATTTAATAGAATTCCAAAGCCCCTAACACACACTTAGGTTCACCGAGTACATCGGTCAAAGAAATACAAGCTCGACAGTCATTGGTGGCATTCTTTCACGCCAGGCCACACTTACTCGGCGACGTCAGGCAGTTCTTGGACGAAGTCGAAGACACAACACGGATCGTTCAGAGGTTCCTTCTTGGGCGAGGTGATCCTGGCGATTTGGTTTCGATCAGCAAGACGATTAACGTTTGGAGTGCAATTCGCAAGCGCTTTGAACTCGAGAAGCAGATGGAAAGTTCGGAACGAGGCTTTCTGCTTTCGGAAGATTGGTCAAGTGTCGATGCTCTTTTATGTCGAATGGCAGATCTGCAAGACCTTGAGAATCGAATCAATCTGGCTTTGCGAAATATTGAAACTACAGATGAGTCGAGAGATGATCAAGACGCCAATGGCTCTCTTCCAGCAGACGCGGAGGAGCCCGGCAAAATTGGTTCTAAGTTTGATATTCCCTTTAGGTGTTTCATTCGACCAGAGTATGCAGCATTGTCGATCCAGACCCTCATTACTTACGTTTCATGGTCCAGATTTTCTTCGCAACTGATGTCTTTGCATACCAACCTCGTCGATTTACTAGAGCAAAGAAGGAAGATGGAACGTCGGCTCCAAGTAGCCTATGGTAAGGCACATATCTTCCATCGGGCCGCTACTGACTCGGTTGAGTAGAAGCACCTTCTCTGACCCTAAGGACTTCTCCTGCGCAAGGAATGCATGTCCACATCGGTCGCTCGAGGAGAGACCAGGTCGCTGTGAAGGCATCGCCGCTCTTCATTAATATATCGGAGAGCGGTTCGACTAGCTCCTATTTTTACCAGGTCTGTTCGTCCCCCTTCCTCTTTCATGAAAGGTGCCTCATTTGAAATGATTGGTTGTAGCCATGGTCGTCTCTAGGCAATCAGCTAGTTGAAACTGCGACGGCGATCACGAATGCTGAGAAGGAAGCTTTCAACCTGTTGCGCAATGAGGCCAGTTGTCCCCGTCTAAAACGTGTTATCATAGGTTCATTTGAAAAACCAGGTTAAAGCCTTTGCGACCCATCTCCAAAGGAATGCGCGAATAATGGACGAATTGGATGTTACCCTCGGATTTGCGGTTCTTGCAGCTGAATTACGGTTCACGAGGCCCGTTATCACTGATAAGTATGTTGCTCAATGCACATCTCCCTGACCCTTACTTACGTCATATGAGCATGGCATATGAGGTGACCAATGGACGACATCCAACCGTAGAACTTGGCCTGCTCACTTCAGGTCGAGTCTTCACTCCGAACTCCGTGGTGCTGGAACGTGCCTCCCGGCTTCACATAATCACAGGCCCGAACATGGCAGGGAAATCAACATTCCTGCGACAAGCAGCTTTGATTGCTATACTCGCTCAGACTGGTTCCTTTGTACCCGCGGACCACGCTGTCATCGGAGTTGTAGACAAACTCTTTTCCAGAGTAGGAGCCAAGGATGATCTGTTTCGTGACAGAAGTACATTCATGGTGGAGATGCTGGAAACAGCTGAAATTCTACGTCGAGCAACTCCAATGAGCTTGGTGGGTTGTTAGCTTACTCATCCTAGCGCGTATGAAATTGAAAATCCTGTAGGTCATCATGGATGAAGTGGGTCGTGGAACCACCGTAAAAGATGGTCTGGCAATAGCATTTGCTGCCGTCCATCATCTTGTCACCCAAAATCAGTGTCGAGCTTTGTTTGCAACTCATTTTCACGAACTCGCAGATATGCTTAGTTACTCCAATAGTCACCGTGGCGGCGGCGTCTTCCAAGAAGTCGGGTTCTTTTGTACAGATGTTGATGAGACAGACGTAAGTGACCAAACTGAAATCGTGTATGTTTACTCAGGAGAACTATCAGGACAACCATTTTGCCTACTCCCATCGTCTGCGGCCAGGCGTGAATCGAGATAGTCATGGTCTCAAGGTTGCTCAACTGGCAGGCATGCCAGAGTCTGCTGTCCTTCTTGCTAAGAAAGCTTTAGATGCACTCAAAGGACCGGACCACATCGGATCTGAACAACTGTCTTCCCTGGGACAATCCTTAACGACCACAAGGTAGCATGTATTCCCTTAATAGTAATGATATTCACTTGCAACTTTTATACACTACAACTCAGAATGTAATCGGTTCATCACGACATCTGTGAGCGAATGAAATTGAGGGCAGAACCCGCGCGGAACCACTTCAACTGATCCTCCGACATGGTATGTTTTGTGAGTATCTCAAATACCTCGCCAGTACGCTTGGTGACTTGGAGTGTAACTACGGCATTTTGTCGTCCCTCGATAAGGTCTGCCAAGCCGATAGTCTCGACTACATCGCCTGATCCGATGCGAGAGTAGTCGGTCTTGTCGGCGAACCAAAGAGGAAGAACTCCTTGTTTCTGCACATCCCAATTAGACCAATATTCTACGGTTTAACTACAACTCACCTTCAGGTTAGTCTCGTGAATCCGGGCAAAAGATCTTGCGACGATCATTGCACACCCTAACACGATTGAGAGACCGCTCGAATGCAACGCGGGATACTACAACGTACCATAGAACCTAGGCTGAAGCGCAGCGTGCTCACGGGCACTACCTTCGCCATAATTGTCATCAACGACCAGAGTCCAAGGCTGATTGCGAGCTTTGAACCGTTTTGCGACTGCGGGAATGGTGTCTGTCTCAGTCTCGCCGGCGGCACGATCATGGTCGAATGCAACATTCACGTTGCCCCCTTCGTCATTCACAGCCTGAATTAGTTGTCAAGTTTAATATCATACTTACAGGATGACAGCTTGTGCGACACACCGTGATAACTGCAAATGATAGTCAGAACAAAATGTGCTAAAAGTGCGCAAGACGTACGAAGATTTTCAGAAATGTTAGTGAGATGTCCCTTGTATTTCAACCAAGGGCCCTGTACGTGAGTTAGCTGGGCGACTCCAGCAAACGTTTACCTCACTTACGGCCGCAGAGATGTGGTCAGTAGTGCATTTCCCTCTTACGCGCATCAGTACTTTCAAGGGCGGGAGTTCCAGACCCCTGTCGCCGAAATGACTTTGGAAAGGCTCCAACAGTTCGAGACGCTGAGAGTCTGCACGAATGACGACCTCAGTTTCTGGTTGTGGCTCTGGTGTGGGAGAAGGATAGTAGTCGGTGTTGCCTTGAGTGAAACCTTCTGTTGGTAAATCCTGTCCAGCAGGTGGGGCGAACTTGAATGGTTTGCCAGAGGGCAGAGTCAGGGTATCCGTCATCGGATTAAACGACAGTGAGCCGGAGAATGCCATAGCCGTCACAATCGTAGGCGACGCGAGAAAGTTCATAGTTAGTCTGTTTCCATCATTGCGAGACTTGAAGTTCCTGCATCATTGAAAATAAGTGACGTCAAATATTGAAAAACCTTTTTCTTACCGATTGAAAGATGTCAAAATTGCTTTGGAAAGAGATTTAGCTTGTCCAATCGATATTTACTAGATTCATTTACCATTTTCTTCACCCTTCATATCATCTCGTTTCCACTAAGCGAAGAAGTCAAAAGTTGCGACTGAGGGATAAACGTAATTCGTACTTGACCGATACAAGGACCGCACGCATTTGCCAAAACCACAGCACCGACATCTTCCAATGTAGTTATAACGCCATCTCGCTCCATAGTCGCTCGAATCTGTTCAGAACCAGGAGTGCAAAGAAAAGGAACCTTGGTGACCAAGCCAGCAGCCTTTGCTTGTTTGGCCAGCTCTGCCACTCGCGTCTACATCGGGTCAGAAGTGTGTAATCAAACTAAAAACAACTTACCATGTCTTCGTATGAGCTGTTAGTGCACGAACCAATAAGGCCAGCTGAAAGTTCGTCCTTCCAACCCTGCTCTTTCACGAAAGACCCGAACTTCGATAAAGGTGTTGCTAAATCAGGAGTGAAAGGACCGTTGATAGTTGGTTCAAGTTCGGACAAGTTCTGTAGATGCGAATGAGATACCCAGTCCGCTGAATAAAGGACGACCGTACTATTTCAATGACTTCGTCATACTCAGCACCCTCATCGGCACTCAGGAAGCCCATCGATGCAGCCTTGTCAGCAGCACGAGCGACAGGCGCACGTCCTGTTGCATTCAAGTATGCGCGCATGTTCTCTGTGTAAGGGAAAGTGGAGGTCGTAGCACCAACTTCAGCTCCCATATTAGCAACCGTCGCGAGACCTAGCATGAAATCCTGATCAGTGCAAAGTTAACCTACATTTCTGGTTTTAGTTCACCTGTACATGATTGGCTGGCCACACCAGGGCCAAAGTACTCCAAAATGCGTCCAGTGCCTCCCTGTATATGTGCTCGTAACTCATTTTCAAAAGTTGATAGTTTACTCACCCGGACTGTCAATTGTCCAGCGAGGTGAAGGATCAAGTCCTTAGGCGTTGCCCATTGATTGAGTTTCCCGGTCAAGTGTATGCCTGACATCAACCCTGTTAGAAGGCACTGTGTGACTGTGATCTGAATTATCTCACCAACAACCTGAGGGGCCTTCAGTTCCCAAGGAGTTCCAGTCATAGGCGTCAACCGCATCAGCACCTCCAACACCAATGGCCAGCAGACCGAGCCCTCCGGCATTGGGCGTATGTGAATCTATCACTACGTCAGTCCAACGACCCAAGTCTTTCGCGAAGTTACTCACCTGTGCCTAACCTGTTTATTGACATCTTTCAAAACCTATAAGGCGCATACAACACGGGTGCACTCACATAAGCATTCCTGGAGCAGCATAGTTCTCGAGTACGATTTGGTGAATGATTCCAGAGCCCGGTTTCCAGAATTCGATACCGTACTTGCGAGCAGCACTTTCAAGGAAGTCGAACACCTCCTTATTGGAAGCAATCGACCGCTTGTGTCTTTCTCATGAGCAACACGTGCTGCTCTGAGGACGGAACCATACCTTCAAGTCTGATTCTGCACCGTCGATAGCTTGAATAAGATGATCACAGTGTATGCTGGTTGGAACGGCACATCGAGAGAGACCAGCACTCATAAACTGAAGCCTGCCAAGAACGTCAAATCACAATATCTGAAGCAAAAACTAATATAGTGCATACAAAGCCATTCTATAAACAAGTACATGATTAAGACTGGCTTAGAATAACGTGTAATAACATACTGGGCAGAAGCGTCCTGCATTGCGACTCGCTGAGGAGTGAGCTGTAGGTAGCTCTCTCCCCTGATCTTCCCTCCTCCAGACAAGCTCTTCTCCGGGTCATTGAGATGACTGTACAAGATCTTTTCAGCCAAAGTCAAGGGACGGTTGTTCAGGAGCTCCCGAACATATTCCCATTTTTCAATAAGCTGGGTATAAGGTGGGGTGATTGAAGAACAGTCCTTTTCATAAAACGGCACATGCGTTGCCAGACTTCGCCGAAGTGTAGGTCCTGCAGCGAGGGCACTGTTCCGCAGGGCTGTTGAAAGCATCTTCATCCTCTACTACCCTCTTCGCTTGCTTTCTCTACGGTCTTATATTGAAGAAAACACGTTTTTCGTATTCGGTTCGGTTGGACAGTCAACTATAGGTTCATAGGGCCATTAGGCCAGGTACTAACCGGAGTTGGAAATCAAACCTAACGCGGGCCGGGACGAATCACTCAGAAAGAATTACCAATAGCCTAGAGCTCATTCGATAACCTTTCAGTGATAATAAAATCATAGGATTTCAGTGAGTACGTGCTAGAAGGTCTCTAAGGAAACCAGTGAGTCAAATCACCGAATTTCCATGTATTTACTATCCACAGTGGCCTCCGAGGAGATGCAATATCAATGAGTCTTGGAATCACCAAAGTGGCTCGACTGGAATCTTCCACCCCTTTGCCCTGGCCTCCCAATACCCTCCAACATATGTCCACTCATCCCCGTCCTGCTTAAACCACCTCGGAGCTCGATCTACGCCACGTCTCCGCCTATCCCTCTGCATCTCCTCAACACGCGTCTTCTGAGCCTCCGCCTCAACGTCGTTCCCTTGTTCTAGTGCACGCACATCGGGTCGGAATCGTGAATCCGTAGGAGGCAGACGGCCCTCGAGGTCGCTCGTGATCTCGTTCAAAGTCATGCCGAATACAGTAAAGCCATAGTATTGAGGGGACTCTTCGGGAATGGAGTGAATGCGCCAAAGGACATGCAAATAGGAAGAGTCGATCGCCTGCGCGATTTGTTCGTCCCATTTGCCCTCTATGCGGGCGGTTACGTCACGGGATGGAGAGAGAATCATACCAGAGACTTCGTTCGATGCACCCCAATACCCGCTTTGCTTGAAGTCGAGGACGCAAGTTGCACCACTCGTCGTGTTTTCGATCGTCATCTTGCCACAGTGTTCCAGGTACTTTGTGCCCATCATCAGGTTTCGCATAAATGACGAAGGTTTGTTCCTGCCAGTGTCAGGATCTTACACGGAAAAGGCACGATGAACCATTGCTCACCATTCATACTTGTCATTCCCAATTTTGAGCCGCGTTGTCCCAAGAGGAATGATTTCTAAGCTCTTGCCTATATTTAAATCAAGCACGTCAACAACCAGCACCGCTATCAGGCATGATCCTCACCCCAAAACTTGGTCTTCCCGGCCGACGTTGCGTTCAATTCCCAGCCTTTGCCTTCTGCGTGGTATGCAATTACGACAGGATTGTGGGACACCTTCTCAGCCAGGAACTTCATTCGCACATCTTCAAACGTTTCAGCGAGCATGGGATTGCTAACCACGTTGTTAGGGCCATCGGAAGAAGTAAAATACGATGTACCTAACTTACAAGCCTTTGCGACCGGTCCGATATCTTGTGTGTGCATACCCGGACACGGCGAACGCGGCTACGAGGCATAAGCGTTGAGTAGGAATCCTTAGCCTCAGTTGCTTGATGTAGCAAGTTATAATATTCCAGTTCTTCTGCTGTGCGCTGTAACAAAGTCAGGGGCTCATTGAACGATACGGGAAGAGCGATTGTAGTCAAGTCCTTCGACAACTTCATTAGTCATGGGTCTGTAGTATCCAAAGCACCAAAAGTCACCTTTCCGACATTGTTCTTGAGAATGGCGAACAAACTGCCCTCGTCACCGATCGGTCCCGAAGGTAAACGCGTCCGTCGTACCACTTGACGAGCAGCGTTCACGGAGGGGTCTGTATCATGGGCCAGAGGTAGGGAATGCTCCTCATCGCTGGATGCGGTTTGATTTAAGCTGCTAGTTTCGGATTGGGGAACTATGGGCTCCCTCTCCTCATCTGGGTTGGGCACGTCCAGGAAAAACTCCTCGCCTAGATCCTCTTCGGCGTCAAACCATTCGTTATGTGCATTGTCGCTCAGACTCGACATGGAGATCGCTAAGTTTGATCTACGAGAGAGTGTTGTGTTGAAGCGTGAAGTTGAGAGAGGTTCTTCTTCCTTTTCTTCTGTAGTAGGAGGAAGAGGAGAGCTGCGAGCTGTCGGTGGTGCTGTGACATCATGCGCTAAGGACTTGAGTAGGGCAGCATGTTGTGACTTAAGAGATGCAAGGGCTGTGTTGATTTGTTGAAAGCGAATGTTCGACGGAGAATCAGGATTGCTCTTTGGTAGCGTGCCATCCTCGTTAACCTGATGGGCTGAAAGGACTTGGGTCAACAAACGCAGCGATCCGAAGGAAGGATGAAGGAACACATTTTTTGAACATGTTGAAGACATCTTTGGGATGGTGATGATGTTTATCCTTCTCTGACTTGGACTTCAGTGAAGGGTGACTCCTCTCATGTGTACTTTCGGATTGGAGGGCAGAAAAAGCAGCTTCTAACTCAGATATTGTCTGTTGGGCGCATCAGCGATGAGCCTTGTGCTGAGCAATGGGGTGAGTACATACAGAGCCAATTCCTTCAGCTATAATCCCAGAACTGTTAAAGTGGGGTTGACTCAGCCGAGGTGTGATCTTTCCTGCAAGGGACCGTCGTCCCTCGGGAAGGACAAACTGTCTACGCGTGCCACTCTTAGTGTCAAACACGTCAGAATTTCAGAATCCTGATTCACCTTATTGCAGTTAACCATGTATTAAAGTCATCTGCGGTCAAACACTTGATATGAAACGTGGCATTACTCGAGTCTACGTGTATATCTTTACGACCAACAGCAGTGGACAACGCAGCATGAGGGAGGAATATCTGGTCGCGTATGGGACGTTTTGGATCGATGGAGTAGGACAAGGATCCTGACCGATCGAGGACAAAGTACCTCCGTGCAAAGCCTACACGGCAACCGGAGTTCCTTAGGACTTGAGAGGTCAGGGTTAAGAAACATACCTTGCATCTTTTTCCTTCTCTTCTTGAGGACCCATCCTTCATAGACTACTCCCGAATTCTGGGCCGTATCGATGGAGAGAGGGAAAGACTGTCGAGCATATGACATGTGCCACTCGCGCTCGTGTGCCGGATCGGCGCTGTCGAAACGCAGGCACAATAAGTATAGCTAGAAGCTCTATAAGCTACGTTCTTGTCCCAGAGTAAATTTAGGAAGCAAGATTTGCCCTGGACGTGTTTCGTGGTAATAGCTTGGTTAGAAAAGACTCACGTTCCGGCCCACGCGTTCATTAGGCGCAAAAGGACTGGGAAAAATAACACAAAGTCTCTGGATCGACCAGGTGGCTATTGGCTCACTTGAAGAGTCTTTCACTTCCGGCGGCAGCCTTGTCCTCACCACCATATGTTGTGTGAGATCGTCGGTGAGTCTCAAACATTTGTTTTCGCAGTCGAACATGCATTTTTGAAAGAATTTTCTCTCGCTGTCGGTCATATTGCCCACGACACAGTTTGTCTGTCACTCATACTAGTATCGCGCCGGCCAAGACGCGTTTCGAAGGATGCGCCTCAGCTAAACTGAATATGGTTTCACGTCAGCAAAGGCTCACTACGCTACGTGCTTTTGGCGTAGGTATCTTTGCGATAATTACGCCGACGATATGGAGATTTTGCTTGGTCTCGAGGTTTTTGTTATCATAAGTGAATTGAGCCATTGGGCTGTGATCCAGATCATCGCCATTCATTTGGCTGATTCAGAGCATGGGAGGAAATTGATATGTGGAGTCTCACGCCCGCTCCGCTGGACTCTTAATCTAGTTAATCCATCGAGGTTGCAACCCATCTTTCCTTCATAATTCCATCATCCTCTCTTCTTCCTTAACCACATCTTTCGTAAACACACAATGTCGGCCCCAGTGTGCGTCCTACCCATCCATGATGACGATCATGTAGAACTAATACGCTGACCCCTCTCTCCTGCAGAGGTGATATCGGCCTCATCGGTCTCGCCGTCATGGTAAGATATCCATACATATCAGCCGTTGCATGATGTGAATTTGGCAAAAGGGTCAAAATCTGATCCTCAACATGAACGACAAAGGCTTCACCGTTGTTGCTTACAACCGTACTACCAGCAAAGTCGACGATTTCCTCGCCAACGAGGCAAAAGGTTATCTATGACCTCATACCCCTCATCCCTATTACTGACTCGAGCTCTTCCTATAGGCACCAAAGTCCAAGGCGCGCACTCCATCCAGGAGCTCTGCGCTAAACTCAAGCGCCCTCGCAAGATCATCCTTCTTGTCAAGGCTGGCCCTGCTGTCGACAGCTTCATTCAGCAACTCGAGCCGTACTTGGAGAAGGGCGATATCGTCATCGATGGTGGTAACTCACACTACCCTGATTCCATCCGCCGCACCAAGGAGCTTGAAGCCAAGGGTCTCCTTTTCGTCGGCTCTGGTGTCTCTGGTGGTGAGGAGGGTGCTCGTCATGGCCCCTCCCTCATGCCTGGTGGTTCAACCGCTGCCTGGCCCGCTATTAAGGATATCTTCCAGAAAACCGCTGCTCAGGTCAACGGCGAACCCTGCTGTGACTGGGTTGGCGAGACTGGTTCTGGTCACTACGTCAAGATGGTTCACAATGGTGATTATCATTATTTATCACCCTGTAGTTTGTGGGGTTAAGGAAATCATTCCAGGTATCGAGTACGGTGACATGCAGCTAATCGCTGAAGCCTACGATATCCTCAAACGTGGCCTTGGTATCCACGAGAGTGAGATTGCTGACATCTTCACAACATGGAACAAGGGTGTCCTTGACTCCTTCCTCATTGAGATTACTGCCAACATTCTTAAATTCAACGACGACGACGGTGAACCTCTCGTCACCAAAATTCTTGACAAGGCTGGTCAGAAGGGTACCGGAAAGTGGACGGCAATTGCTGCCCTTGACGCTGGCACTGCCGGTATGCCACTACTCATCCGAACTAAGTGCGATCTCTGACCGCGATTAATAGTCACGCTTATCGGTGAGGCTGTGTTCGCACGTTGCTTGTCTGCTATCAAGGAAGAGCGCGTGCGCGCTAGCAAAGTTATCAATGGCCCTCAAAGGGAACCCTTCCGCGGCGACAAGCAACAATTCATTGATGATCTTGAACAGGCATTGTATGCCTCCAAGATCATCTCCTACACTCAGGGCTTCATGCTCATGAGGGAGACTGCCAAGGAGGTTGGTAACGTTTAAACAGCCTAAGTATATACTCTAACTAGGAAGTCTAGTTGAACTGGAACTTGAACTATGCTGGCATTGCTCGTATGTGGCGAGGCGGATGCATCATCAAGGTATGTGAACCCAACTATCCTGCTCTCGAGGCTTACATTTTTGTCAGAGTGTGTTCCTCGGTGACATCACTTCCGCTTATGAGAAGAACAAGGACCTCGAGTCTCTGCTCTTCGATAACTTCTTCAACAAGGGTTCGTATAAATAGCCATCGATTGGTACCATCCAATGACATTGTATGCAGCTGTCCACAAAGCACAACCCGGCTGGAGGCGTGTCATCGCTCAGGCTTGCCTCTGGGGCATTCCCACCCCTGCCTTCTCGACCGCCCTTGCCTTCTTCGATGGCTACAGGAGTGAAGTGGTTCCCGCCAACCTCCTCCAGGCCCAGGTACGTTCACAAGGCGTCTGACCAGATAACATGCTCACCAACTGTCCAGCGTGATTACTTCGGTGCACACACCTTCCGCGTAGTGTCCGGTAAGGAGAACGCCCGCCTACCCAAGGACCGCGATATCCGTATGTACTCCGTCTCTATCTGTATGCACGTCTCTAACCATGTAACCTTCAGACATCAACTGGACTGGCCGTGGAGGCAATGTCTCTGCCAGTTCGTACTCCGCTTAGAGGTGGACATGAAACACGTACAACCAACTTGCCTTGTCTCATAGATTCCGTTCTGCGTTTCCTCATCAATTCTTGTATCGCAACTGTATTTCGGGTGCATTATTAAGTATGATACGTATCATGTTGTGGGAGTAGCAAAATAAATCAATGACTGCCCTTCTATAATCTTGCCGTGAGGATCAGAGGCGGCCCGGATGAGTTGCACCTAGTTTCAAAGAATCAAAAGTAGCCGCCGGATCCGATCGATACTAGAAACTCTCAGACTCTTCATGTGCGGCATCTTCTGCTCGCTTCACGTAGGATGTTGTGGCGACACCGATGACGTTCATGGCGGACCGAACAATACCGTTTATCACGAGTTGTTCGAGCGATTAAAAGTCGCCAATGCCGCTCGTGGTGTGTTTGATGCATTCCTGTTCGAAGGCTAGGCTAACCGATCGAGGTACTACTCTACAGGTCCCGATGCACAAGGAACTCATCACGTCCGAGTCCAAGGGACATCCTATGGTGAAGCACAGGCCCCACCCCCAAGTAAGACATGCGGCCCGGCGGCACTCAAGCTCGATCTCGAGTTCTTTGCTTCTGAGCTCCGGCTTCGAGGCGACGAACCCATAGTGCAGCCTCATCAACAGGACGGGGATGTCTTTTGCTGGAATGGCGAGGTTTTCGAAGGCTTGAATGCGAGTCGGAAGCCTCTACCTTCGTGGCCAGGGCTAATATCATTTTGACATAGGTCGATGCATATGAAAATGATGGCGCGAAACTTTTTCAAAGCATATACACACTCTCCGCGATGGATGATCTCCCTTTCCTGCTGGGGAGAATCGAGGGACCGTGAGTTCTTTTCGTTGTGGGCAAATTTTCCCTGCTGAAGTACAGTACGCAATAGATATGCATTTGTCTTTTACCATGTAGGCTGCGCTGGCAGTATTCTAATGGATCATCTCCTGACATTTCTATACACAGGCCGAATCTCGGAAATTGTACTTTGCTCGAGATCCCCTTGGACGCCGATCTCTGCTCATCCACAAGCCTTCTGTGTTTAATCCATATTTCTTACTTGCATCCGTCTCCGTTGGAGATGATCAAGGATACGTCATGGAAGAACTATCTACTGATGGGATGTTTTGCCTCGATGTAGGACAGCTATGCGAATCCAAAGAGGTACTGAATTAGCCCGCGCTAGACGCATCCTAGTTCCTAACCTATGTAGATCACGCAACATTTCGACAGCAGCTTAACATGTATTCCACGACATCTTGATCGGCAATTTTTGCCATTCGTGAGTACATTTGAGATGACGTGCGCTTCTGATGCATTTGACAACCTAACCTATTGTAGGCAAAGCTTGGTCGCGTGAACACCACGCTTCCTCCGGATGGACCGCCGCTTGTGCCCTCGTTGGACCTTGCAATAGTACCGTGTGATCTGGCCATCGCCATCGATCACCTTATCGATCACCTGGACAAGAGTGTAATGCTTCAGGTTCAAAATATCCCGGGAAGAACGTCGCCTGGAAAGGGGAGAGCGGAGGTCGCAGTCCTCTTCAGTGGCGGCATCGATTCAACGATATTAGCCTTTCTTGCACATAGGTACTTTGATGCCGTACTCTATTGTGGCATTTGTTCTTATTTCGTGTTCTCTAGACATGTACCACTGGATGAACCCATAGATCTGCTTAATGTGGCCTTCCAGAATCCGCGAAAGATACAGGTTCAAACTGATGGTAACATAGGGGCTATTCCCAAGCGCGAGAAGAAGCGACAACTCAAAGCAGCGGAGATCAATGGAGCGGTGAAAGAATCCACCTCGTACATGGTTCCGGATCGTGTGACAGGCTTGCAGGAAGTCGAAGAGCTCAGGCGGATATGCCCCGGCAGGACATGGAATTTTGTAAGTGTTAATTCTTTGATAAGAACGTTGCTTACTCCATTAGGTCGAGGTGGATGTTCCATACGAGGTCCGTTCCTACCCTCAGATCGACGAGGCTTCATATCTGTAATAAAATAGGAGTCTCAAGCTGCGCGGGCAGCTGTAGAAGCCATCATGTTCCCTGGTCGAACAGTGATGGATCTTGTAAGGTTACCTTCCTAAGCCAGATAACATTCTGATGTCATGTCTCCCAGAGTCTTGCTATGGCGCTTTACTTCGCCTCCAAAGGGGTGGGCCGAGTCCGAATTTCGGCAGCGCCTGATGACTATCAGCCATACACTAGCACAGCACGAGTCCTACTCAATGGCCTCGGGTCTGATGAATTACTTGGCGGATATGGCCGTCACCGTACTGCGTACGCGACTCGAGGCTGGCAGGGCGTCATCGACGAGGTAAGCCACCCTCCCCTCCCAGAGCTTACAACAACATCCTCATGCTGTCATACCGTCCAGCTCCAGCTCGAACTCGACCGCATACCGACTCGCAATCTGGGACGAGATGACCGTGTGATTTCCTCACATGGCAAGGAGACGCGCCATCCATTCCTTTCGCTTACGGTTGTCTCTTTTCTTGTGGGACTCCCTGTGCATCTTAAGCTTGATCCGCGGCTGGAGCTGGGGCTTGGGGACAAAATGCTGCTGCGGCTTGCTGCGCGAAAGGTGGGGCTTCTTGAGGCGAGCGTGAGGAAGAAAAAGGCAATGCAGTTTGGCAGTCATTCTGCTCGCATGGAGGCTGGTGAGGCAGAGAAGAGGGGAGATCTTATGATCAAGACTGTCTCAGAGCCATAGCGCCGTTCATGGCAACATACATGAAATATACTTGTGCATCCCCACGTGGTTATCGGCGATAAGCTTAACTCGGACATCTTTAAGATCACACCCTAGTAACTTAAACCATCGGCTGGCGTGTGTGGCCGTGTAATTCCAGATGTAGAGCTACAATATATACCCTAGTGAATACAAAGATAGATCCATAATAAGTTTGTGTGTCCTCTAGTGTCGTGAATATTTCATGATGTGTTCTGGTAGATCACAACGCTGGACACTTCCCAGTCTGTAGTCACAGTGAGTGACGTTGGATAGAACATGCTCAAGATACGAAACTTACAAGCTTCGCTGAACGAGCCACCACTAGCCTGGACGAATGCCGAGCACGTTGAGAAACCAGTCTGTTGTGCACAGCTCACATCTTGCCCAGGCACGCCTGTGCCAGTCCAAACGGCGCTTGCCCAGTCACCGCTGCACGCGAATTACCATCAAGATGTTCAGTTGTGTAAACAGAAACTTACCAAAGCGTGGTATCGAAAATAGCGGAATGGGTATTGAAATATTGGTATGGATTGCAATCCGTTGAGGGCCAGTCGGCCATAGGAGCCGGCCAATTCTGAGGCTGCGGTGCTCCTGCAGAGATATCTGATGGTATTGATCCACGAGGGAAGAAGTATACTTTAATGCCCGAGTTGTCCCAGAGCACTACACACCATTAGCGTATTTATAGAAGGCCATGGTTAGGATACTTACTAGCATAAACACCACCACCAATTCCATTGAACCCTGATCCGAACGAGTTGCTCGAGTTGGAACGAATTCCACACCCCTGGTTACCAGTCTGAGATGCTGAGCAGTCGGTAGACGCAACCAATGTTCCGGACATATTAAGCGAGGCGCTGGTGGTGGAGGGTAATATACATCCTGGGTTAGTGTGAATCGTCGCCTGATTGTTCGTGTAGTTATTCACGCCCTCGATGATGTCGATCTCGCCTCCAGCTGGCCAATTAGGGCCATTTGTCCAAAAGGCTAGAACCGATGTCAGAAGAATCCCACAAAATACAGGACATCGCCACATACCAGGCCACGTTCCACATCCAGTAGGCATATGCACGGCATCCATTACAACCAAGCCACCATTGAAAGTGGCTTGAGTCGTGATTCGTACACTCTGCCGATTGGTCTGTACTTGTGGCGTTGTTTCAACACGCATCACGGCGTTCCCGTCGGAATTTATCTCGATCAGGCCTGCGCTCTGAGCGGTGCTTTGACTTACATACTGAACATTCCCATCGGTCGGGTCTGCTGCAGTGAAGAAGCCCCAGCCGTTGAAGAACGTCTGTCCACTGTAACTATCTGCTACCTTCCAAGATGATGATGCAACGCTTGTGCTTGACGGCGCAGCCATTCCAGTGGAAGTCGCATTTCCTTTCACGGTTGGAGATGAAGATGAATTGCCAGATGGAGGCATGGTGACTCCCTCCCCATCTGACCCAACGCAGTAGAAGTTCTGATTTGATGAGGAGCTAGGCTGCGTGGCCAGGATGCCGCCGAACGCCACGCGAAGGTCGCGCGCGAGGCCAGCACTATGCTTGACGGCGGCCTTGTGTGCATGGGTGAGGATTAATGATTTCCCTTGCACTAGAGACAGGGAGGCGAGTGCGAGAGCAATGAGCGGAAAGAAAGTGTGCATTGCAAGTCGTGATTCGTGAAGGCAGTAATTAGATGGGGGTGGGGAGGTCTAGTGAACACTGGACGTGTTCTGCAAATAAAAGAGCTCACGAGTGATCGAAGCACCGGGCCACGATCCAGAGCGTGAGCAGCGAAGAAAATTTATTGAGCCTGGTGGTCCAATAATAAGTACTACTAGAAGAGAAATAGAGAGAGTTAAGAGTGTGGAGAGACTCCAGTATAAACACACCTTATCAAGCGAGCTGAGAAACCACGCGATAACCCCGTTCTGCTTAATCGATTTGGAAAATGAGTCTGCCTCACTTGGAAGAAATGGAATTGTACCTCGGCCTTTAAAAACACGAGGCCGGTCAGGCGCAAACGTTATATAGGCCCTCCGAATCTGCGGAACGGCTCAACCGTAAGTCTATAATGAAGAGATTAAAAGCAACAGACGAAAACTTGAAAAACAGAAGGTCCATTTTGAAGGCAGCAACTATTGTCATTGTAGCTACGGTACAAGAATGAGAATCGTGACCACAGCGTCGTGGAACAATAGTGTTGGCAATCCGATCTAAATTTAACCATTCAATTCCTCATTAGGAAACTATACCCTAGGGAGGCTGGGGACCTAAATACTTTGGACCCTACTCCCTGATAGGCTATAGCTAACAGACATGATAACGTTGGCAGTAATAAAGTCTATTCGTCACTATATGCACAAGCATTCAGTCGTAATCGTCACCATGAGGCATCGGAAGCCGTTAAAAGAAAACCCATCAGTCACGAAACAAAAAACAAAAACTAAAGACATAAGTATACGATTAAGAAAAGAAGATGCACAACGATGAACAAGGCAAAGGATGTACAACGGAAAGGCAAGGCACAGACCGTGAACGAAGGATATATACCGTTCCTACTAGCCGCCCTGGCTAGTGGTGAGAACCAGTCGAAAACGCCTCTCGCACGCTCCTTCTGAGTTCCTCGTCCCTGGCACTGCTGACAGAAGACCCTGCCATGTGAGACCCGGCCACGCTTCGCGGAAGTCCCCCATCAACATCCCCATCAACGAACTCTAGAATCCGCCGTGCAAGCAGCTGGATCTCCCCCTGACCATCACCGGTGTCTGTATCTGCGTATGATTGCGATTGTGACCGGTGCGAGCGAGGCGTACCAACGGAAGACGTTGCCGATGGTGTACGTGACAGTGCGAGCTGCCTGATCGAGGGGTTCAAAAGGCCAGAAAGGCGGATATTGCTAATTAATTGAGGATCTCCCGATTCCAGTAGCTGCACGATCGTCCAAACAGCAATGTGCTGGAAGGTGGCGTCTACGCTCGTCAAGAAATTGTAAAGGTATCGGTGCATGCCGCCATCAGGTTTTTCCCATACGTCGTTAAATGCAGAATAGTCATCAGATGCAGTTCGGCCGTCTGGAAGAAAGAGATCAATTCCTGCAAAGATCGAACCCTACTAAACCCACCTTTCGATGATAGGTTACCAAGGGCAGCAGCACTGTTGCCTTGGACTTCTGAGCTAGGTGAATTTGTCAAAGGAATAAGCACTTCACAAATACCCATCTCAAGTAATTGGCCCTTGAGCTCATCTGTCAAACCCGTCAGCAGAGATTATGACGAAACACATGTAACTGACCGCTCAGGGCCAACACGGCGACACAGGCAGTCATTTCGCTCTGCACGTTCATTGGCACCTCCAGCACGAGTTCTTTAATGCTCTGCACTGCGCCTGCTTGCACGATCGCCGTCTTATTCTTCTCCGAGCTGGCAGCAAGATTACGCAGTGTGGAAATGGCGTGGCATTGAACCTCCTCATTGTCTTTAAATGACAGAAGGTTAATAAGCGGCTGCAGGAACCCGGAATCGATAATAGGGGACTCGTTCTGTGGATGGATGGAGACGTTACGGACACATGCAGCAGATGACAGGATGAGTGGGAGGTACGTAGACTGGAGCAGTCGGAGAAGTGAAGTAAGACCGTCAGCTTTGACGATTTCTAGTTGGTATTTCTCTGCGAAACCGATGTTAAACAGTAGAAACGCCAAAGAGAATAGCAAGTACCATCGCTAGCCAAATTCCGTAGAGCAAGGGCAGCTTGACACTGAACCTTTAAACTTGGGCTATCCATAAGGGCTACCAAGCTCGTTACGAGCTTTGATTCGCTCTGTGCTAGTTTCTTTCTATTTGCTCCATCGACAGCGATATTGCTCAACGCAGTCGTGCAATAGTATTGGACATCTGTGTCCATTGAATTCAACAAGCTCACCAGCACGGGGATGGCACCCGCATTTACAAGTTGCTGTCGATTCTCATCTATAAAAGTTCGCTAGTTCTAGAACAGTTCTCCAATAGGAACTGTTACGTACCTGAGTGGGTCATATTTAGCAGGGCCCCAGTTGCATTTCTTTGAACGCGCATATCCTTGGATCGTGCTAACCGAGTAAGCGGAACAAGTGCGCCTGACTTGGCGATTTTCGTCTTGTTATCATCTTAGGGTGTCAAAGGATCAAATGACAGAAGCAAATCAGAAAAGGACCAGCGAGTGATTAGAAGCAGGTCAGTCATCGATAATCGCCATCGATATGGGCTGGACCTACCATGTGTCGCAAGGTTTGTGACACAGCCTACGGCGTTACACTGCACCTCGACGTTTGGGCTCAGCATTTGGCGAATGAGTGGCTCCAGGCCTCCGAGTTTCACGATGAGAAGCTTGTTATCAGCTGTGCGCGTGACATCAGTAAGGGAGCATGCATGAGCGTGGTGTAACGCACTGTTAACGGCCAAGTTTCCGAGGGCGGCGCTAGCAGCACGCTGCACCTCCGTGTCCTGGCTGCTTAGGAGGAAGAGAATTGGGTCAAGCGTATCCCGACCCACAGGGCGCACTTCCTTCTCAGTAATTTCGGCGAATGCAAGTGCAGCACTGCGCTGCAGGTCGACATTATCGGAAAAAGAGAGGGTAGTTAATGCGGTGAGCGGTGAGCCTTGGAAGAAGTTGGTGGTTGTGCGGTCTATAAGTTCATGTGAGCAAAAGTTAGCTTTGTCTATGTTGAATACACACTCTCTAGATATTGGAGAAGGTCTGCGACTGCCTCTCGTTCGTTCTCGAGAAGAAGAGGCTCGTACTGCTGAGATCTCCTCGAGCGGACTTGAAGAAATTTATGAGGGGGATTCAAGTCTACATTGGTTTGTAAAGCTTACAACAGGATTCACAGCAACTGCTGACGACGCCCATAACTCCGGACGAGCAGAAAGTAAACAAAGGGGTAAGGAAAGACAAGAGAACGGAAAAAGAGGATGAGGATATAAGAAAAGGTGTATGAAGGAAAATGAAAGGTATGCCAGCGACGGCAAGCACGTCTAGCATCTCGTGGGAGAACCAAACTACAACTGCTCATATCCGGTAATCGCCGCCCGTGGTCACACTCGTGTCACACTCTTGCACGGTGCTATGTCGCCGTCAACCTTGTCTTCTATCTTTAACGAAATTCGCGAGCGAGTAGCTCGTCTGTAGCTGGACCGCAGCCGACTGCGTATACAGCGCTGGCGATGATCTATATGGACCAGGCTCTGCCTCCAAACGTTGACTCAGGCCTGAGGGACAACAGGTTACGGAATGACAGACATACAAGACCATTTTAAGGTGGAATCTACGGCTGACCATCGAGGCACGATCATTGCTATATGTGAGTTCATTGCTGAAATATACATCCGTCATAATTATGTGCTCTCGACGTCTTGGACTGCGCTTGCCAATGAATTTCCGCATCTTCTTGGTTACCGTTTCTCGATGGTCAGCTCAATTGACTGATACGAGCAAGGGCCTTTGATCGCCATGGTCCCGAGAACCACAGTAATCATAGAACGCTCCCAGGAGTGTTCAGACATAGATATTGAGGTGCAGGTATCACGCCTTCACCATCGAGAGCCTCGTCGCGTTTTCCGAGGATAAAATCCACGGAGGAACATCGCCCTAACTATTGGAGCCAGAGCGTTGCTCCCAGTCTCGTTGAAGCACTTACAATGTTTTATTAACTGGAGATTATCGTGGTGAATCGCGTCGGCGATTCATGTGGTAAGTTTGCATTTTCCTTGTGAATATGATATTATTGCGATATTACTACGAACAGCTCCCAATCTCGATACATGATCACATCTCGTGTACTATTTATTATACCCTGGACTTTGACTATACTTGTTCCTTATAATATAAGTGAAATCCTCAGGGGATGTATCGTATTAACGCGAAGACTACTTTCCTTTTCAAGACATGCTGTGACTGTGATCCTGTTACGCTCTATACCGAATTTCATGCAGCGTGCAGCTGCCAATACCTTAAACTTAACTTTCCATGGCCGAGCCATCCTGGCAAGAGCTCCTCCGCCTCAGACTATCAGAGCGAAACGCAAAACAAAACGCTTTCGCATCCATCATCGAGCAATGTACGCTCCACCATTCCAACAATCCATAAGAGACTCCGCTGATCCCCCAATTCAGACCGCAGACTCGCTCAACAAACCAAGCTCCTCAAAGAGCGTAATGCATCTCTCCTCAAAGCCGTCGGCTCCGTTCGCGCAAACCCAAGTAGCTCGACGGTCCATGTACCTGGAACAGCATCAAACGAAGAGTAAGTCCATCCATCTCATCTAACGCACGCGCGTCAGTCTCATGTTTTCTGGGAAAGCAATCCTGTGCGCGCAGCGTACATGTCCTCGCTCGAATCACAGATTTCATCTCTTCGCGATGAGCTCGCGACCGTGTACAAGACACAAGGCCAGAACGCTCAACGCCTGCTAGCCATGAACGAAACTCTCCGCGAAAAGGAAGAAGCATCGCGCATCGAGACTGAGAACCTCCGCAAAGCGCGAGAAGAAGTCGCGCATCTGCGTAGGAAGGTCGATCAGCACGCAGAGCTCATGGCTGAGAAAGATCGTACTGCCCAGGTACGTTGATATTTCCCCTTTTCTGATCGATCTTGATCTCGTGCGTAGGTCCTCCATGATGAGATCAACACGCTTCAGCTTGAACTCGGCCAGATCGATGAACGGAATCAGACGCTAACGAAGGATAATGCTAAACTCCTTCAACGATGGCTCGATGATAAGCAGGCACAGGCAAACAAGATGAACGAGGCAAACGATTTCTATGAGGATATGCGTTCGCGGCATCAGGCTGTGCTTAACTGGCGTGATGGCGGAGATGGAAAACCAGCATCAGGCAATAGTACTTCGGTGTCGGGAAATGGGGTGAAGGAGGGGGAGGGAGTAGGGGAGATATTGACGGATGGCATGAAGTTGCAGGGGGAGACGAGCTTGGATCAGACTCCGAATGGTTGATGGTGGACGATGAGTAGACCCTACTTCACGCACATACTACCCCCTTATAATCACATACCCTTTCTGACTCAGGATGAACAAATGATCGGTCGGACTCTTCAGCTAAGTCGTGAACTTCACTATCAAAAAGAACCTATTGCACCGTCGAGTAGACGTAGTTTAATGAGAAACCGCGCATCTACCGAGGATATATACACAAACAACAATCAAAGACAGAGAAACGAGGAAGAAAAAGAACAAGAGACAGATGAAATACTTCATTAGCAAGAGACGCAAGAGGGGAAGTGAATAATTGGAATCAGTCAATAACAAATGACGAGACGGAAAACAAGGATAAGACTGTTCTTGGATGAAGGCACCATACAGAAGCACAGCTTTCACAATTTTGGATTCGAGTGGTGAGGCGAGAAAAAAAAACACTTTGGCTTGGACGATGTTCGCTGGCTACATTCGAGGGGGGACACGAGCACGATATCGATGATGAATGGGAAGAATAAAAAATGGAGCAAACAAGGATTCTTTAAGCACCCTGGCCTTCGGCGCCTTGGCCTTGCTGGCCGTAATATCCTGAAAAAAGAATCGTTGAGTAAGAGGTCGTTGGTACGTGTGAAAAGAAGGTACTCACCACCCCAGTAATTAGCATAGTAACTAGCAGCAGCATCTCCAGTGGGCCATTGAGCACCAGCAGCACCAGCACCAGCACCAACAGCCGAAGGATCCGCACCACCCGCTCCTCCACCGCCAAGGCCAGAACCGACGGCACCAGGAGTAGCCTGAGGCATGCCAGGCGTCGGAGACCCACCAGCACCACCTTGGTTAGGGAAACCACCGTATCCACCAAACCCATACTGGCCGTAAGTATTAGGCTGAGGTATCCCATACATGGGCTGTCATAGAATCAGTGAGCCTTCTAAGGAATATTTTTACAAGCGAAAATACTCACCATATTTCCATAGGGAGCCGCTGGAGTCGTCGGGCTAAGCGGCGCTCCGGGCTGCGCAGGAGTCCCGTCAGCTCGGTCTTTGCCCCAACTGCACTTGATGGGACGGCCGTGGACCATCTGTCCTTGCAGTTGCACGATAGCCATGGCAGCGTGCTCGTGCGTATCGAGCTTGACGAATGCAAATCCGCGATCTGCCTGCATGCGAATCTCCGAGAGGTACCCGATGGACTGGAACAATGGGATGAGATCTGCTTGGGTGCAGTACGGGACGAGATTTCCAACGTAAACGGTGGAGTTATACGAAGGAGTCTGCTGGACGACAGATTCATAAGAGAGGGGCCCACCCTGGAAGTTAATGGGGGCAGGTGCGGTGCCGACGCTGCCTCCGGGGCGTGGAGGAGCAGGCAGCCCTCCCTGAGTCTTCTGATTTGCCCAGTTGACGCGAATAGCACGTGAGCCAAGCCATTCGCCATTCATAGTCGCGATGGCCTGCTCTGCGTCAGTCTTGTCCCTGAAGGCGAGGAACCCATAACCGCGTGATTTTCCCGAATTCATGTCCCACATCACGCGAGCGTCAGACATTGTGCAGAACGCGTTGAAAGCCTTGCCGAGGACCTCATCGTTGACTTCTGGGCTGAGGTCACCGACGAAAACATGATAGTGACCGGTAGTGTCCTCCTTGTTTTGCTGGCCTTGATAGGCCCAGTTAACGCGAATCTCAGTGTCGAAGATCTTGCGTCCATTAAGGGTTTGGAGAGCGGTTTCAGCTGCGCGCATGTCGATGTACTCGACGAAACCGTAGTTGAGACCACCATGCTGGTAGTTGCGGTCAGGGATGATTTTGACGTGTTGAACTGCACCAGCAACGGCAAAGATCTCTGTGAGCATGTACTCGGTGACTCTTGGACTAAGATTCCCAACGTAAAGATGGGCCCTCCGCTGCCATGCATGAGACCATATCTATGGGCTTTGAGAAGGGTACTCACTGGTGCCTCCGCATGGCCACCCATACCACCCATTGGATTCATGATTTAATATGGATAGTGAATGAGAATGAGAGGCTATAAATTTTGAGTGAGCTGGGAGAGATTGATGAGGAAATGAAAAGACGCACAGGAGAATTGATTACTGAAATCAGAGAGAGCTTAAGGATTGTCCGTCGAGAATAGACAGAAAAATGAAAAACACGAGAAGAGAGAGAGAAAGAGACAAAGAAAAAGAGAACAAGAGAGACTTTGAACGACGTTGCAGGCCTCTTCGCACTTCGTCGTCGACTAAGATCTTTACAATCCCATTTTTCACCACATCATCCATGGGAATTCATCCCACGGTCATCGCCGATTTCAATTCAATGGTAGTAGTAGTAGAACTTTGTAGATAGACTACTTTGTAGGTACGTTTAATAAGACACCATTGCTCGGAATATATGTCACATTCCCATTGGCAGCCAAGCTCTGCACGATAGCCTTGCTTGCCTCTATTTTACGCAGTGCAATGAAGGCGTCTCCGGCTTTGTCCATGGCCTTTGAAATCGTTGCTGCTGCTTCTGCCTCACCTTCTGCACGAATAACGGCGGCCTGACGCTCTTGCTCCGCCTGCATGCCGTCAGTAACCTGATCAGGTGAACTCCTTACCAAGGACCCACCTTTTCAACGATGAACTTGGCTCTCTCGGCATCTGCAGCACGTTAGGATGTCATAGTAATACAGTAGCCGAAACCTTACCTTGCTGTGCGATTTGCTTGGCTTCAACAGCCTGTAAAGTTAATTAGTACAGAACCAATATATCGTAGCCTCGTACAAACCTGAGTGAATTCCTACAAAGGGTGTCAGTTGCATAAGATGAAGCACAAGGACTACGGACCTTTCCGAATGTCAGATGCGTGATAGACACATCCTCGAGCTTGATGTTAAACTCGCCGGCACGTTGTAGCAAGTCTGCACGTATTCTCGACGAGACCTGGGCAGGCTCTATGAAACTGACCCGACGATAACGAACAAGTGACTCACCACCTCACGCTGGGTGATCAATTCAGCAGCATCAAACTGTGCCACGATAGCCTTTAGGACTTCGTTCCCGATGGAGGGTAGGACACGTTCGTCATAGTCCAAGCCAAGGCTTTGGTAAATGCGAGGTAGATGCTCGACGTCTGGTCTGGACAAGACACGAAGTGTGATGGAGACCATTTGCAAGTCTTTTGAACCGGTGGTTGTCGAAATATTCTAGAGAATTTTTAAGGAGAGGGACAGTTGTAACGGAAATGACGTACACGGGGTTTAATCCGGCAGTCATACAAGATTGCTCTCTGCAGCCATGGGACGAGGAAGTGGGTGCCTTCACTGGTGGCCTGTATTGGATGGTCTATAAAGTGGCCGTCTCGTTTAAGAGTTTGCATACCTTGTCCTTTACACCAGAAAAGCGGTCAAACATGACTGCGCGGAAACCACCTGGGACATCGTAGATACTGGCTTGCGCAACGGCAACGGCCAAGCCAAGGGGCACTTTAGCAGTACTATGTTAAAATATTTCTTTCTATTCGAACAGTTTCTTACCGAGGAAACGACTTGCAGCTTGTGGAAAGGCCATGAAGGAGAGAAGGAAGGTAAGCCAAGCACTGTACAAACAACGCGTCTGCCGTTTTGCCGAGCCGCGCGTTTCAACTTTTTGTTAATTTTTTGAATTGGTATTACTACAAAACAAAATAATATATGATGGTCCTAGCCTACAAGAGCCATGTTCCTTAGTGAGCTCTTGAAGTTGAGCTTGAGCTTGAACCTGATTCAAAGATGACTCATCGGACCTTCCTAATTGGGTATATTCTCGAATTTAGTGGAAGTGACGATGAATTAGTGGACGCGTCTGTCAATTACGCGTCCATCTGCTCACCAAGACGATTCGTCATTCCACAGTTCAGTCCAGGCATATAAATTCACTGCTCAACATGACATCTCCCATAATCTCATCTCATCCGATTTCAATTCACAATGTTGGTATTCGCTACACCCCACTACCCCTCTCATGCTACACAGCAGCGTGCATGGGCTCTCCAGCAGCAGCGGCTTAGGAACCAGTCCATCTCAGATGCTCTTTATGCCCAACACTATCCAAGCCAGCTGCGCAGCACAAATAGTCTACTTGATCGTGTGCTAGAGCGCGATGACTGTCTCCATACCCAGTCTCCGTACTATGGCTACACCACAAACGACCTTGCGGAGTACGAGTATGAGCTTGCACTCTCAAGGGCCACCCGCGAGGCTGCAATCCATCAACTCCATCGCGACTACAATGCCGCTATCCGAAGGCGGTATGCTGCTTTCCAGGCTCAACGCAAGGAGCAAGAAATGGAGCGAGAACTCCGCGCTCGCCGCCGCGCTGCAGAGGTTCATAGCTTGCTCGCAGATGGCAAGTCGTTCGTAGATGGATATTGGCCTTGCGGCTTGCCTGTGGATGCTGTATGTTTACTTCTGTCCACCGACTCTACTTCGTTTGACTTACCACAATCCCAGGAACTCCCCACTCAGGCCACAGCTTCCACCTCAAAGGCCCCTGTCCAGAACAAGCCTTGGCGCGAGGAGAGACTTGAGGGTCGTATGGCAGAGTTGCAATCCATCTTTGACCGTCTCTCTGAAGGCTCTTCTCCTTTCGAACGTGTTCCAGTAACATCCGCCACACCCACGTCTTCGCAGGTCAATGCCAGCCAAGAGGCAAGGACCTCCACGCACGAAGGAAAAGGAAAAGCCAAAGAGATCCCAGGCTCCGACGTGGAGCCTTCAGTCAAGGAGAGGCTCGAGGAGTGTCTGATGGACCAGTACCAATCTGAATTGAGCAACATTTTCCAGTCGATCCTTACTGGTTTGTCTGAGGGCACTTCAATCGACTCTCCTTTCGAACGCGTTCCAGTGACATCTGCTGCAGCTAGTACCTCTACGCAGGTCAACGTTAATGAAGAGGGCACTACCTCCTCACACAAGGAAAAGGGAAAAGCCAAAGAGATCCCTGACTCTGACGTTGAAGAAGAGCCCTCTGCAACTCCAGCCCAAGTCGCATCTTCGCTCTCCCAGATCACTTCCATCGTATCCCGTCTGGAGACACTCATCGCTGGCTTCCAATTCCCTGCCGAACTCGATTTCTCTCCCTCTCGCTCGCCGTCCCCAGCTTACTCAGCTCTCGATACCGATGACGTGTTTGCGTTGACATACACCGCGACCAACGCGCCTCTCCGCGCACAGGAGCATGCGCTGTCGTTGCTCCTCACTGACCTGGACAACGTCCCAAGCTTTGGGTCACACGTAGTGAGAGATGCAAGGCGCGCAGTTGTAGCACGCGTAGGGGAAGCTCTGGAAGAGCTGGAGAAAGGTGTGGAAGAGCGAAGGGGCCGTGCTCGTGGCAGGAAGGGAGACCCTGTCACTGTTACGGTGCCTGTCGCGCAGTCCTCGGAGCCGGAGAATCTTACCTCTGCGGATCTCGTGCCCATCCAGGTCCCCGTTATAGACGAAGTTTCTACGAACGTCTTTGTTCCTGCAGTCCCAGTCGAAGCACTCGCACCCGCCGCATCTTCTCCCATCGAAGCAATTGCAGGCCCTGTAGTGCTTGAGGCTAGCATCGAAGCACCCGAGATCGCAACCACATCTGTGGCGGAGCCGAGTGTTGCTTCTTCTGGTTCTCTTCCCACAGCATCCTCTAAGTTGACAGCTCAGGAGGTTTCGGTCCCGCAGGAAGAAAAGTCCGAGGAGCCGCTTGTCGATGAAGTCAGCACCGTCTCTGTCTCTGAGGACGTAGCAAACGAAGATGCAGTGCTCATTGAGGCCACCAACTTATCCACTCACGCGGACCTCACCCAACCGTCATCTCCATCCGCAACACACTCGACGCCACCTCCCCTCGATACCTTAGATTCACATTCCCAAAACACCATCGGTATCTTTCCTCCCGTCTCCATTCCCGATTTTGAGACTTTGACCCATGCGGACGCTAATATCCCCGCGGAGGTGACAGATACCGCTACTGCAGATGAGCCGGCATCGTATGCACCGGCAGCGGCGGCGGCGTCTTCTTTCTTGGGATCTGATCATGAGCAGGCTCGGAGGTGAATGTGCCAGAGTCCGATTCAGAGTCTTATTCGAGTGTGGAATCTTCGTCTGAGGCGGAAGTGGATACGTTCCTCCTTCTCTGAGGGGATGAGTGGGTCGTGGGCTGTCTATTGTAATTGGTCGATTTTGGATTTTTGACTGTTTTAAATTTCACTTATGTTCTGGGACGTCTTATGCTTACGTTGTTGATATTCGTTCATGATTATTCGATGACTGGACTCCAGTTTGAATAATGAGTGCTTAGCTAAAACAATGGTTAATTTAATGCATGTTTGTTATACAAAATCGTTGGATGACCTTGAGTGATTGTGAATGAGATGTCTGCTCGAGCAGCATTGATCGCAATGTAAGCTAGGACTTGAGCAGGGAAAATTAATTCATGAGATGATAAAAACAAGCAAGTGAGCGTCTCAGCATCCTTATGAGTATGCATGTACAACACTAAAAATATCCTCCTACTCCAACTCACGCCCTCCCCTTCTTCTTCTTATTCACCACCTTGAAGCCCCATTCTGGCTGAGCAGCCCGTGGCGCTGTCTTCACCACGTCTGCGATCGACACCTTCCCATTCCCATTCGGTCCTGGTCCGGCTGTCCCACTAGCCCGGCGGCGCTTAACGAACTCTGCTGCGAACCTCCGCCCATCAAGCGTAGTGCTGTTCGCATAGATCAGGTCGGAAATGATCTCTGATGTAGAAGGGTCTGGGTCAAGGGGGAAAGAGAGGAGCATCTGCGTTATGTCTTCCACTGCTCACCCGAAATAATATCATATATCAGAAACAGTTAATAAAGCGATCTAGAACAATGACTCACGATTCACGGAATTATTGAGCCCTTTCAGCGTATCGTTCAGCCACTTGAGGAAATCGTGTGTAGACGTGACAGGCGTGTCGTCTACGCGTGATGGTGTGGCAGCAGCAGCCTTTGTGAAAGCCTGCGAGGTTGAGCGGACTGCTATACCATTGGGGCGAGGCGTAGGCGCTGCTTGTGCAGACACGGATGGAGTAGCGGCTGGACGAACGGGCGCTGGTGCGGGTGCGGGGGTGCAGGTACAGGTGCATTTGTCTTGCCATTTGCGCCGACCGTCGTCCATGCCCCACCACTAGCCTGTGCACTGGGAACCACCTGCACAGCGTTCCAAAAGGAATCAACAAGCAATCTCGCATTGTAGAGGTTTTTGCACACACCTTGAAAGTAGTCTCTGCATATCCGCGCCTTGCAGCTGTCGCCGCCATCGAGTCCTTCAGTCCCATCTTCTTCCGGCGCTCCTCTTCCTCTTGGATCTCCTTCATCGTCTTCTTGGCAGGTGCTGTACTCGTTGATGTCCATACTGGAGCGCTCGCCGCAGGTGTTGCCGCAGCTTCTCCAGCTCTCGGCGTCACAGCAGCTCGTGCACCCGTTTGAGAGGTCGGAAGTCCCCACGATGCAGTGAATGGCTGCGCATCCTCGACGACAGCAGGTGGGATCGGTACATTGGCGCGTGCAAGCCGCTCGCGTTCCGCAACTTTACGTGCCTCTGCCTTCTTTACCTCTGCCTCCTGGATCTCGCGCAGACCGACCGATGCCTTGCCCTTTTTCGCATCGTCTTCAGTCGCCCACGCAGGCTTTGGAACAGGAGATGGGCTCTTTAAAGCAGGTGTGGGCGCGGGAGGTGTATATTTCGGTGCTGAAGTCGGGGCGGGTGTCTGAACCTCACGAACAGTGGATTTGACTTTGGCCTTTGGCGCTGGAAACGCTGGGGGCTCAATGTGTGGAGCGGGGGCCGGGGTCACAGGCGCTGGCTGGGGTATCTCTGGCACGGGTACCGGTGCAGCTTCCTCCTCCGTTTCCCCAATGGGCGACACAGCAACGTTGGACTCCTCATCTACATCCTCGTACATCTTATTATGCTGCCCGAGGTTGCTCACAGTGAGACTGTTTGGGCCAGGAACCTCGCGCCATCCATCATCGACGACGCCTAGGGAGGCTGTCAGCCAAGGTGAAGGGTCTTTTGACTTGGGGGCGTTACGAGCGGGTTGCGGGGGTTGACTCCAAGCAGCTGGAGGTGCCTGAGCAACAGGGGGTGGGGTAGGGATCTCAGCCGCCGGGCGGCGTACAGTAGCAGGCTCGGGTGCGCCCCAGGGTGATGACACATTCTCAGGCTGCACGGCAGACACTGGTGTCCGCACGGCAGGCGGTTCAGTGACCTTCGCTAGAACTTCACCGAACGGCGATGTAGACGAGCGCTGCTGCGGCACGACAGGGGACTGCGGGAAGTGCTGGACATAAGGTGAGCCGTTCATCCCTAGGTTGTTGAAACCTAACCCGTTCGTCTCAACAGGGTGCCGTGCGATGGGTGAATCGTGCGAGGCGCCGAGACTGCCCATGGCGTTGTACGTGCCATCGCCATACGAGGGCTCTTGTGTGAAAGAGTGGCTCTGCGCAATCGGCACAGGCACCGGTATGACGCCCGAGCCGATGCCATTGTTGAAACCAGCTGCAAGGGAATGCTCACCACCGCCAAAATGTTGCACATTCTGGGTCATGGACGGTGGCCATTGGGAGTTGTTGTTGTTCTTATAGGTGCTGAATGTGTCCAGTGATGAAGTTCTTCCGGGTGCCAAAGTGTTGAACGACGAGCGGGGGTCCCCGACTGGACCGAATGGACCCGAATTTCCAGTAAAACCATGAGAGCCGAGTCCTGAGTCACCAGTGTAAAGGTTTCCAACTCTCCCCGCCAATGCAGAAGTATCGGGGGAGCCGTTGCCAAACCTCCCACCACCAAAGGACGAGGAGGGAGAATCTGAAGGAGATGCGCTATTAAGGTATGGGTCCAATGTTGCAGTACGGAGAGTCCGGGTTGGCACAGGCTGATATCCAGTAAATGTATTATGCTCATGAGCGGGGGAGTAATTCTGGGCAGCAGGGGAGTAATTCTGTGAGGAATCGGTACGGATACTGAGACCAGGAGGTCCAGTGGACGTTGGGAATTGCGAAAGAAATATCTTTCCACCGGCGGACTGGTGGTCGAGAATCCCAACCGCCGTCCATTCTCGATCAATATGAGTACGCTTCATCAGGAGGCCGGGAGTGAAATAGCCCTCATCAAACCATTTCTGCATTAAATCAGCTTTGAAAGGACCTGGGAAGTAACATCACCTCCGGAACTCGTGACTGCAATCTAAAGAACTCACCTTGCACTTGACCTTGAGGATCCAGGTATGACCACTCAACGCTAGCCGGATCCAGACCTGGTGGTGGACCCGTCAGACTGTCGGCCACCGGATTGAGATGAAAGTTCGCGTTGGTCCGCTCATTTTTATCAAGACTCATTCCAGTCATACGATGTGTCACAGAATCCGCACTTAGCGCAGATTGCTGGCTCGGACTATTGCTTGTGGTATCGAGGGGCTGGGAATCAGGGATTGGAGATAATTGAGAAGCGCCAGAAGGGCTAGGCTGGAGCGCAGTGTTTTGTACTGGGTGTTCTTCCTCCACTTCTTTGATGTTACGTCCTTTCGCATCCTCTTCTCTGCTCTCCGGACGGGTCCCTGTAGATACTCCCCCAACTTTCAGTACGCTCTCCGATGTTCGCCGTCTAGCCATCCAAGAATCTCCGCCGTTAAGAACACCGTCGAATCCTGAAGCAAAGCCACCTATTCGGGTACGAGGGGAAGGCAGTGCTCCGTCGCGTGGAGAATTACCTTGTGTATTAGATACAGACAATTTACGAGGTAATGCAAGTGGTGGTTGATCTTAGCAAAACCTGGATCAGTGTCACAACACGGGTCAGGGACACTCCAGTGTTCACCTGTGCTATCCCTCCTCCTTCCCATGAGACCAAACCCTCTCATAGGGCTCCCTCCTCCGGTATTGGAATGGTTCAACCTGGGTCTATCAGATGGAGATGACAGCGTGCTTATGAGGTCGGTAGACTGGCGCCGCCGAAGTTCGGAATTAAGTGGCCCAGCAAACAGCTACATGCCTCGTGTGAGCCAATGAGACCGAAGACATAAACTATAAGTCCAATTTGCCTGACCTTCTTTTCCGCATCGCTCATTTCGCGCAATCCTGTGGGTTCACTGCTGACTTCGTGTACAATGCCCTCCCATCTTTCCACCTCCAATCCCAGACCGCCTCTCCCGCCACCCTCTTTGTAGATTCTGAGCATTGCTTCCTTTGAATATCTGAAAGGACGGCATTCATCACGTTTCTCAGGCTCTGGTGCGGCAGCAGGTGTAACGAGTGCAGAATAAGTTGACGCGTTCGCTTGCTGTGTATTAGATATTGCCGGTGGAGGTGGAGAGGGAGGTGCTTGGGGGCGAGTAGCAGGAGTTTGTGGCTTCGCGCGCATCCACTCGGGGCCAAAATGCATGGTTGTAGTCGCCATTTTGCGGTTTTGTGGTGGTTAGTGCAGAACGATTGATTCTAACAGCTATTGCTTAGTGCGAGAAGTGACTAGCGAAAAATCTCAGCGGTATGGTTTGCACGTTTCCGTGGAAAATAGGATATGGACGCGATCTGAATTTAGGGCAGGCGAGAGCCACCTCAAACAATGAGTACTGGTTAGCATCAACGGTACATTGATCAACTTGTGAAATGAACAAGAGCTATCTACCACCCAGTAATATTGGAATAAGTAACAAACGATAGTCCAAACCCTAGCCTGATTTTGCACCCATGCTCACTCTGGACTAACTCGCCATCTGTACATGGGAAGGGCTAGACAGACACCTGAGTTAATTCCGAAGTGACATAAAAGTTTTACCTACCTTGGAGTTTGCGTGCAGTGGGAATGATATAAAACACTAGGAACAGCACGCCAAACGACATGCATATCGCCGAAACGTAATAGTATCCATCACGTTCCGTGATGCATCTTCCATCAATGTCCAAGCAGACCTCCTTACCGTGATCAGAGACGCATTCGGCAGCTGGGTTCGAGTAAGCACTAAGGAGCACTCATACCAGAAAATATCCATGCCTACCTCTCACAAGCAGTTCACTGTGCGCCTCCTTTACTTCGCAGTACGCCTCACTAAAGTAATCGACGCCTTGGTCAGAGCATTAGTGGCGCTCGACGAATATAGCCGACATACACCCTTACCTTTCAATACAAAATACTTCGGCCACGTCCCTCCAAGATTAGTAAACGTATTGAGTAACTAACCAGTATGAGGCTATTAGTCGACAAGTAAGGAACCGTGCAAATTTCATACCGTCATGTAGGTCCCTCCAATGAGAGGATCAGAAATTCTGGTGTGGAATGCTGAGATCCCAACGAACTGAATCGTCCTACGAAAGCAATCAGCCTTGCTCAGCATTTCATTGATTGGGCATACGATGCAAGTCCCTGTAGCACTGTGTGGATGATGAGGTAGACGAAAAACCCGTATGAAAGAGGGGGTGTTGGGAACCAGTAGACGATGAGCGTCGACAAAAAGGCAAATGCCAGTCGGGGCCAAAATGCCCATATCCATGGACGAAGTGGCCTGTCGCCAGCTAGACCACTTGGCCGCAAACCAACCTCCCAAGATTTGAAAAGGAAAATCTATGAGGACAACAATAGCGAGGTCTTCGCGACCCAAACCCTTCTCAATCATTTTCAAGCTAGTGACTGCCTCATTAGCTTGAAACCCGATTTTTGCGAAGAAGTGCATGATAATGAGCGCCTGGACGTCTGAAAGAAACCATCAGTTACCAAATGATCCGAAAATGAAGTTATTCACGCTTTAGCTTGCAGATGCTCCATATGGTTTTGTAAACCGATGTAACAGTCATTTCTGACTTGTCTAATGATTCATTACCCTAAAAAAAACGCATCATTTTGTCATCAGTTTCGTTGCAAGAAGTTTCTTTGATAGTCACCTCTGTTTCAAAGAAGGTTAACCAAAAAGTTACTCCGAAGCACAAGAGGCTGCAAAAACGAAGATATGTGCTTAACTCGAGGCGTGGAATACCCCATTTCTCACTGCAATTTGTCACTGAATGATACGGGGCATTGAACACAAACTGCTTACGCGAATGCTTCGCTGTTTAGCGCTAGGAAGACAGTGAAAGAGGCGAAGAAGCCTGTGTTCAACCCAATTGTCTGGCATGTAGACGCGTAGGAAAGATTCTCCTGAGAGAGAAGCGTTAAAGCCCATCCTGGATTGATATTAGTATTGACGTGTCTGAATACAAATCAAATAAGGGACCATCAACAGCGATATCTGCAAATAATCTCAGTACAAAACAGGGGGCACGATGAACACACGTACCTTGCGTTGCAGAAAAGAGTACCAGTGACGTGAATACAAAAGTGAGTTCATAGATATTATTCGCAGGCTGACTGCACGTCAGGGTGGACAACTGAAACTCTAGTTACCACGTACGTTTTCCATTAATCTCCCGACGTTCGATGCTATGTAGAGCATTAAGGAGCCGATTATGAGTTGCATGGGAATTATCCATGATTTTCGACGACCAATGGAAGGAAGAAATGTTGAATCAACGATAGGAGACCATAATAGCTTGAGCGAATATGGGTAGTTGGATAATGCGAACACGCCAAGCTGTGAATATGATAGATGTTCTCGGAGAATGAACGGGACAGAACCTAAGAAATGTCAGAGAGTGAGCGGAAAAAAGAAGTGCATCATACCAAGGGCAAGCCCAAGCTGTTCATGGAATAGTGAGCATTTCTCCCGGCACGACATCCGAGGTGGATAAATAACTTACAGGAACTCCTTGGATTAAATCTAATAGGATCATAAGGTCATGTGAACTGGATTGAAAGCTCGGAGATATGAAAGTGACCGACAAAGAATGATCAAAAGGGTCATTGCCTTTTTGTCTCTAGAAGACATAGCAGTCGTTTTCGCTCCATCTGCAGAAGAATGTGCGTCACCATCTTGGAGGTTTCGCCCAGCACTCGTCCGTTCCTCTTCGGACAACAAACTTAGCTCGACGTCTTCAATGCCTGAGGATGATCCTGTAGGTACACGAGGGAGTATTCGAATGCTGTCCAAGGAGGAAGAAATGGTGTTTTTGTGAAAAAGCGGCAACGGGGCCGTGTCAATTTGACCGGTGAAGTCCTCCACGACGACGTTAGCGTTGTTGGACCTGTGGCGCAAGCTAGGAGGATCTTCTGAAGGAGATTTATTCCGGGAGGCAGACATGCGAAACAAAGTCGACCCTTTCTCGACCGTATTTGCTCGACGTGGGTGATAGAAAGCTGATCTGCTTGTAACAGACTGTAAGGAAGTGACACGATCGCGTTAGGCCTCGACGCCGGGTCAAATTCCAAATTTGGTATATTTCCATAATATTCCTTAAATGGCTTTGCTTTGCATCGCTGGCACCATCAGTCAAACGCATGTTTAGCTCGTAGTTAAGTTCATCAAAGTGGAAATCATGTTCATGTTCTCCTAATCGACCGCAGCATTGGACATTTTCGGTGAAACTCATGTCTTTTTGGTTCTCGCCACAGCGACTCAACGACAGAACATAATTCCTGCCAGCAGCTCGTCGCGCCGCGCTCTAACCTCCCCCTGCTACACGGCCCGGTGTCCTTCACGTGTCTTTTTGTTTCTTGATCTTCCATGACTGATCTACCCGCGCGAAGTTCACGCTCTCGCTTAGGTTTTCACCGCTGGATCGACCAATCAGTCGTAAAACAACATCGTGTAGTACAGATACCGCTGTCGGATCGTAATAAAGGACACCCTTTGTTATGCCGCCAGGATCGATAGGAAGATGCCTATGTAGGGCATACTTACTACTACTAACGATCAATCGATGATCATTAATACTGATGCAGACAATACGTTATAGTTCGCTTCGATTTCTGTCTCGTCTCCAGCTATCCTCAGCTGGAAGGTACTCCAGAATCACTGCCGTAAGGCGGCCAGTCTGTCCCATTCTCTGCGGTGCAACTGACTTATGATTATCAGATCTCACGACTGCTTTGTACCCTCCAAGTCGGTCAAGCAACTTAACAAGGCAATATACTCGATACAACATAATTTTTCCCTCTGAAACCAATCATCTGATCGGATTAAGCATGTAGCATGGCTTTGATGTTCAGTCCGTTGCTAACATCATGATTGGACACACGCGGGGCAGCTGTTCTGTTTGTGGATATACTCAATGCAGATGCCAAATGCAAATTCGCCCTATCTTCTTCGCGCCCATCGTTCTGCTACCCATCATTCCGCATTAAGATCAAGTGCGATTCGGCAGACTCGCGGATGGGTACTACAGCGAGCCAGTGACTGAGCTCATTATGGTGCCTTTTCAATCATGTCTCGATTGAATGCATCATTGCCTTCTTCGAGTTCTCTGTCAGCTCGTGCAATGTCAATCAGGCAAAGCGTCAATCAGGAGCAAGGACTTGCCAAGTACGACTGATTAGATTTCCTTACATCGCTGAAAGTATTGACGCAACCATAACGCCACGGCGAACATCATAATCCGATCGATCTATAATGTTTGCCCAGAATATTACGCGAATTGGATGTACCAGGTCACATAAAAAGGTGCTCCTGATTGCATCCTCAATCGTGCCACTACCATACAGACGACATATTACGCTCCAAAGCTCTTCCAAACAGTTGCGCATTCCATGTTGTACATCTACCATTTCTCCATTGCTTTCGCCTTCGTATACATAACACGTTTCTTTCAACAGCGACTCTCGTCTATGTTCGCCCTGCGCCACGTCCCTGGTCCGAAGACTTCCTCCTGGGTGTGGGGCGAAGAAAAGGTGTTGTATCATAACACACCTGGTGCCTTATATCTGGACTGGCACCGCACATACGGCAATATTGTGAAGTTTACAGGAGCGTTTGGTGTAAGGGCATCCTGTTCGAACTTTATTGCATCGCTCACTGCTCTCACTCATCAGCATCAGCTCCTTTCTGTTACGGATCCGCACGCGATATCGTTTATTCTGGGAGAGGGCGCATACCAGTTTCCCAAGCCAAAAGGTGTGCGTGCCTGGTTTCGTATGCTGCTCGGAGAGGGTATTCTCTGGGTGGAAGGTAATCATTCAATATAGATCTTAATCCCACTCACTGATGTATGTGGCAAGGCAAAGAAGCTCACGAGAAGCAACGGCGTAGCGTTGGCCCAGCATTAAGGTAATTGGCGCACGTCATCTTGGTGGTAACTCTACCTTGACGCAGCTTCAGCCCGCAGTCCGCGCGGAACTTGACTCCGGTGTTCTACGAAAACGCTGCCAAAGTAAGCTGCGTATATCGCATTGCAATTGAATGCTTCTCTAATTTCTTCCAGATGGTGACTCAGTGGCACAGGCTTCTTGATGCCCAACATAGCAACGAAATTGTGATTGAGATGACCAACTGGGCCGGGCGCTTCGCGTATGTATTACCCCGCAAGTGTGTCGTGTGCCCTTATTTCAATTCTATGCAGCTTGGATACAGTTGGGCGAGCAACGTTGTCGTACGACTTTGACTGCCTTCGAGGCCAGCCACACGCTCTCGCGGAAACCCTAGATGGCTTGACGAATCATGAAAAATCGCTTACCTCATTTTACATGAAAGCTCTTTTTTGGTTATTACCATCTATCCTGCATCTTGGCAAGAAAGGGCAGATGATCAGAAAAACCCGAAAAGAGCTTGGGGATCTGGCTACGGATATCTTGAAGGATGCGGAAGCTGTCAGTGATCCGAACAGCAAGACGCTGATGTCACTGATGCGTATGATTCTGAATTACTTGAGGATCGTTACTTTGCTGACACAATGATTTACACAGTACGAGCTGATAAAGCCACTGCCGCTGTACGTATGGATGAAGAACAAGTTGCAGCGCAGATGCGGACCATCATTTCAGCTGGTTATGAACCAGTCTCCGCCACGATTGCCGTATGTTTATTTAACTAGTCTCAAAATCTGATTGACAGCGTCTTCTAGTGGCTGTTCTTCGAGCTTGCTACAAATCTGGAATGGCAACAAGCAATCCGTGAAGAAGTTTCAACTGCTGGAGACCCTACATTTGACGAACTCAACAATGCCTACCCTCTTCTTGACGCATTTTTCCTAGAGACGCTCCGCCTTCATCCACCTGTTCTCGAAAATCACCATGAGGTAAGGTCAAATGCAGGCAGCCGAAAGATTTACCAAAGTTCATTTGCGTAGGCTGCTGAGACCATCAGTATTCCTCTTTCGGAACCTGTAGCAGGGTCTGGTGATCTTCACCTCGTCATTCCGAAAGGCACAATCATCTCACTGCCTGTCAATGTGATTCAAAAGGACAAGTTGACATGGGGATTCGACGCGGATGACTTCCGACCAGAACGCTGGCTCCACCGCGGTACCAGGACCAGTCGCGAGTTGTTGGCTTTTAGTGTCGGGTAGGCGTACTACTCCTTTGATGCTCGCTTCTTTTGCTGATCCCTGACAGCCCCCGGGGCTGCCTCGGGCGAAACTTTGCGGCTGCAGAAATAAAGGTAGGCGTTCATGATGTTCGTCCTTGAATACCCCATCTGATTATGACGTGTCGAAGGCTCTGACAGTGACTCTGCTCCGACACTTTGCCTTCTCCTGTCCATATGAAATTGAGGCTTTCCAGAGTTTTGTCATTCGTCCCCGAGTTAAAGGAGAAGGCTCGAGCTCACTACCGCTTACGGTTCGCAGAACACTGTGACAAGTCGGTTGATTGAGATTGTGGGCACATATTTATACCACTTTTGTAATGTACCGAGATGTGATATAGAACTTCGACCTATGTACCTTGTAAGCTTATAAGGACGCCATATTTTTCCAGTATCTACACTAGATGTCGGCGACTCCTACAGTGTGTGGAGGAAGCACAGAATGGCCATTTCTCCTGTCTTCCGTAGCATACATATACTTTCACAGCACGTATCGCGTCGCCATCACGGTGCCAGCACTTTGCAAGTGAAGCCGCAGTTTTTCAAAATTCCTTTTGTCGCACCGAACAGTACAACTTACTATTTAGTAATGCCGAAACTCACTATTCAAATACATGTAGACGTGCTATTCACCCGAGATCACTCAAGAAAACCACGAGAATGGGTGCTACTGTAAACAACGAGTGTGATAAGCCAATAAGACAGTCAAGCTGGGCAGCTGACAAGACATAAATACGTGTATCGAATAGATGGTGGTGATAGCATCTATTCCTTCTTTTGTTTTTTCGCCCTTGGTTTCTCCAAATCAATTTCTTCAGCGTCATCGTCATCATCTTCGCTGTCCTCCTCCTCGGAATCAAGCTCATCACCAGCAACATTACCCATGAAATAATCTGTGGCCTCGGAGAAGATCTCATTGGCAATTTGCGTACCAATCTAGAAAATCTGTCAAGTTAGGCACCTATGGCGACTGACCGACGCTACTCACCTCAAAGGGGTCATCTGCAATCTCAAAGAAGTTGAAGAAGCTGCCAGCTTCTGCAGGCATATCGTCATCCCCATCCACCTCAGCCACACGGGGATGGAGCTTAGTCAGGGCGTTCTCAGGATCCTTCCAGTGAATAGGAGTTGCCTACCACAAGGTTAGTAGGTGATTCAGCGAGGACGCGCGCAACTTACGGAAGGCTGAACATCACGGGCCCAGGAGAAGTCGAGCATGGAGTCGGTGATACCATCTGCATCGGAGTTTTCGTCCGAAGCGGCGGGTGGAGGTACGTATTTGTAATCCTTTTTCAAGACGGAGTCAGTGAAGTATGGGTTTGCCTTGAAATACTGTCATGACAATTTAGGGTGTTCATTATCGTGGCGCATATCAACAATGACGCACGAATTCAATAGTGTAGCATCGTGGCTCCTTAGGATCGCGAACGATCCATAAATCTTCAAGGTAGCTCAGCGCAAGTTGATCAATAGTGTGTTGTGCATGAAAAGAGATCATGGTGTTGTTCATAAGAGCCACAGGCCAAAATTTCTCTATTGATTTAGCAACGGCACGGCGTTTTTCGTAGACCGGATTCAGTTTTTCCATAGCCTGGCGCTCTTGAAGATTGTCAATTTGTGTTACTGCTTTCTCTGGGCCATACACTGAGAAGCTCACCTATGACGAGTTCGACGCGTTGGATATCTTTTTGAATGTTCTGAAGTTTTTGAGCATCTTCATCGCTGAGTTCGACATTTGCTAGAGGATTTTTCTCGACGTCTGCGCCAGGGGAAGCGCGTTTTTTGCCAGACATGGTGAGGAAAGGACACAGGAGAATTTATGCTCCCGACATATGCTAGCGTGACGTGCCACAGCGGAGTTTAGATTCTATTTGCGGCGCCAAAATGGGAAATTTTCCAGGCTTATGTAAGGCATGATCGAGACTTACCAATTACCTTGCGGAGTACTAGTAGTGAGGGCTTGTACATGAAGAAGGGCAAATATATATTCTCTGGGTAGCATCGATAGGCACTGCATAACATAGCTCAGTAACAGGTCTCAATCCACTCTCTTCTTTGTCCCCTCTTCCATCCCACTGACCGTTAAAGCTCTCTTACGCCCGTTTAAGAGTAGCCTGGCACCAAAGCCATTTAATTCACCAGAAAGATCCAATTTCTGAGCTAGAGGGCCAGTGAAACCCTTCCCGTTGTGAGCTGAGCGGAATCCTGGTCCTTTGTAGTGGATAATGTCCGTGGGAGGAATAAGCCGCGGCCACGAGACATACTCGATGCCATGCACCATCATGAACATGATAGCCAAGGAAGCGATGACGAACCACAACATGAAGTAATACAATAGTGAGTAGTCTGCGGGTGCCGGTCAGCGAAAATTCACTAAATGCCGTAGATTGCAGCTAACCTGATGTCCTTGGCAGAGTAAGTCCAGCGCAGATCATGAACAGCGCGAACGACAAGATGTAAGGGACCTGAAGGAGCAATTCAACGAGCTGTTCCGAGTGCAGACAGACGTACGTACCGATCGGATGGTTAATGGTCGCGTATCAGCGATCAAGGACGAAGCGGTAACTGGATTCTTCTGAGGAGTCCAAGCTCCAGTAACAAGGTCAAATCCGTCCTGTAAATCTGTCAGGGCAGTAAAATCAAACTCTGGGAAATACGAACTTGTCTAGCGCCATCGAAATAATTGTTCTTAATGTATCGCATGACACTCTTGTACCCATCTTGAAGTGCACCTATTTTCGTTCGCCTATTTGTACGAGTGAAATCCGTCTTTAGCGCCCCAGAGCCTGCATATGCCTTTGAGATTAAATCCGCATGATCGGCCCACACTGAATAGTGCAATGAGTATGCAATGATGAGACTGCAGCGACAGCCTTACTCTCACGGAAACCTCTGGTCAACGCTTCAAAGTCATCCAGTTCCTCATTGTCGGACACTACCCCGATGGCTTTCAACTGTTGATTAAGTGTCCATTTCGCTAGCGCTGCTTGGACTACGTTCGTCCGATCCAGATTGTCCATACAATTTGTCCTCATCACGCCTGTCTGTATTTGTACGGCCTTATCCTGTGCCGTGTCGAGGTGGAAGTATCTGCATGCACATTAGTAAAGGGACTCTTGAGGATTGCTCGTTCGAACCCTTGCTGAATGAGGTCCTCTTGCATCTTCTCGATGAGAACACTGATACGATCCCATCGCATGTGTTTGCACTCATTGTGGAAGTCGAAGTATTGATACTTCACGTCCGGGAATTCAACCTAAAACACATCAATAAGATGCGGAAGCAGTATAACGGCAACGTACTTTAGAAACAGCGCGTTCGTAGGCCTCCTTTACCGGTTGCTCGCGACCTGTTTGATTCACCAGATTGATGAGACTTTGACTGCCATACTGTGAAACTTGATCTCGAAGGTGAAGCTTAATCATGTCAACCTATAAGTGGTCAAAACAATGACACCCATCAAAAACAAGAAGTAAAATTACTGTCTCCTGAAGGTCCATAACCTGCAAGTCAGGTTTATATCTGAGTGTGTTGACCTCAGCCCAGAAGACCGGCACGCTGCCTCTAATCTGAGTGAAGCTCAGTTTGTGCGTTAAGTTCTCGGAAAATGATAAGCGTCCCGCGGCTTTCTCGACAACCAGGAGAATTTGTTCGGTCTCGTTGAAGTTGGCAACGTGGCCTTCATGGTCGATGCCACGACGGAAGTACCTCGTGCCTGCACGATAGCGCGACCGTCGGCTGATGAGGCAAAGCTGGATGCGGTGTCCGTGGATATATACAGTACGCATGTCGAACGCTAAAAGCCGTCAGACAATTAGCGGAAAGATTGAGGCAGACTTACTGCCATAGATAATCGGGAGAATGTAAGGACTGAGCTGTATGAAGCATGAGATGCGTACTAAAACTCGAGAAAAACGACTCACATCATGTGCGATGTCTGTGTCTGCGAGCCTAGACTGTAAGAACCTGTGAGAAATATCAACATGCACATTCTGCACGACTATATAAGTGACCAACTTGTTCCAGAAAAACCTGTCGTCAGCCTAATACTCGGTCATTTTCATGGCTTCAAATGCATATCTCTGCACTCACCACCTCCCATAAAGCTTTTCTCTCTTCGTTGTCCCGGTCTTGCCATTGTGCTTGGAGTCTCCTCGACAAGTCCCAGCCGTAGCTGAATAAGAAGTGTCCACTGAGGAGATGCGACCGAACCAATGACAACAAGTGTCCCTCTACTGGGTTGGGTGGATTCTGGACAGAGACATTTGGATTTAGAGGCAGAATGTCAAAGTCAGCCGCGCGGTATATGTCGTGGCCCATGAGGCGCGCACGGTGTTCGCGGCCTGTCATTACAACCACATACTCAGCTGCAATATGGGATCAGTATATGCAAAGCAGGCTCTGGAAGTCGCAACACGCACAAAGAGCTAGTGAAATCATTCCTAGAATCCCGTAAATTGTCTTGCCGTATCTCGAGGCAGTAGGGTGGACAGGTGTGTTCGGTGCTGAGCAGAGTTACACGTAGCTGTAATACTGTATGTTCAAAGCATCTCACCATTGAGTACTATATCGCCGGTAGCCCTGTGTATGGTGAGAGACTGCGCTCCAATGGGTTGCACGGGGACAAAGGTGTAGGCGTCCTGGCCGTCAATAAATCTGCAAAAAAAAGTCAGCAGAAAAAGATTTAGTGAAAAGTGGGTCGTACAGATTGAGTCTCTGGTATATGGGCTTCATGGTGGTCACGAAGGAATATGTTGACCGCGCCGCGTCGTAAATATTGTACCGTTTCCTCGTTTGTTCCTCGTTGTCTGAGTCTGAAACGTAGCGTACACCTTCAACGCTTGACTAGAGCCGCCATGGTCAAGCTCACCCCCGAGCTGCTCGCGCAGGCCCCGTCTGCACTCAATCCCATAAAAGAGCGGCAGCTCGATCTACGAGGTGAGCTCGTAAAATCCAGTCGCAACGCGAACCATACTCATCGTTCCAAAGGTTACAAAATCCCTACTATTGAAAACCTTGGTGTGACCAAGGTACGTGCATTGGCCTCATGTATATCGTGCCAGCGGATATTACAACTTGCATTTGGAATAGGACCAGCACGATGCTATAGATTTCACAGATAATTCGATCATCGTGCTGGGCAATCTGCCCTTGCTTAAACGACTGAGAACGCTCCTTCTTGCCAACAACCGAGTTGCTTCGATTTCACCCTCAATTCACCTTTCAGTTCCCAATCTAACAACTCTTGTCCTTACTGGTAACAGTATCGTTGAGCTTGGCGATCTTGAGCCTCTCAAGGAGATTAAAGGATTGAAGTACCTTGCCCTGTTGGGTAACCCTGTGAGGGAAAAGAAATGGTATCGCGAGTGGCTTGCATGGAGAATACCATCGCTGAGAGTTCTGGATTTTCAGAGGATTCGCGATAAGGTGCGCCCACGACGTTCAAAACTCAGCGCGGTCGATAGCTCAGCACACCCGCACCTTTCAGGAGCGGGAGGCGGGAAAGTCTTTGTTCCTTACAGCGGAAGGTTTACCTACTGCCCTTGCAACAACGATATCCACCACCGTATCGAAGCAGGGTTCAAAAGCAGCCGTCACTCTTGACGAGCCCAAGCCAGCGGCGCTGTCAGGGAAGGCAGGTCGGTTGATGTCAAAAGAAGATGCTGAGAAGGTCAAACTGGCCATCGCAAAGGCAACATCCATTGAGGAGATCAGGAGGCTGGAGAGAAGTTTGAGAGAAGGATACATGCCATCCATGGAGTCTGTAGGTGCATGACTGTACTGCTTAGAACTGTATTTTTGCGTAATATCTACTCTGGCTGTTGACACAGTTGAGAGCTTCACGGATGCTCTTAGGACAGATTTATGATACCCTGAAAGTGCCTCACAAGCCGTAGTTTCCTATCCACAGGCCGTGAAAGGTCAGGGCAATGACTGCACTCAAGTTGGCCAGCGAGCTGATACCATGCAACATTCCAAACTTCGCATTCAAGGCCTTCATTTGGGCAGAAACCTACCATTCCTCATCAGTGCGTTATGATCGAAAAAATAGCAAGAGCTTACTTACCCCGGGTTCATTGTGGTCTTTGCCTTCTTCTTTCTCCAACTTGTGTCGCTGGAACATAGTACTGTCGGGTACATCAGGGTTCAGTACCTGGCGTTCGAGTAATTACATTCTACTTGCCTGCTAGTCATTGGCCCAACAACTAACTGGTTGCAGCTCTGCAACACTATGACAGTTCCGAGCACATATGCCTGTACAACATCAGCCCGAAGAGGGCTGGTGATGTTGGCAAGAAGTCCGGGATGAGCATATGCCCAAAGCCCCAACAAAGCCGAGGAGAGTCCAATTGAGGAAGAAAAGTAGACCGGGAAGGTCTTGTGCTGAAGAGCACCAAATTGGTGCCTAGCTGTTTTAACGAAGTAGGCTGATTATTGACAGCACGAGGTACACGTAAATCAGAAAGACGAACGCAATGCCCGCAAAGCAATTATTCCTGAACACATGTCCGTCCGTCAGAAAGGCAAATTCGTGATGAATATAAGTAGTCTCATACCTCCAAAGAATGACACCCATACAGCTAGATCCAGTCTTATGAGTCAGTGCAAAAATGGATGGTGACACAATCTTACACATCCCATAAAGCCAGCCATAACCTAGAATGTAAGCGCCTTTAGGCGACAGCGTACCAAGGAGGGATGTTAGTGATAAGACTTCAACGCATGCCATGGTTAACTGGGAAGTAGAACTGGTGAGAGTGTAGGAGTCTCAGTTATACGTGGCAGACTCACTACTTAAACATGAGTCAGTCCAAGACAATAATTGTACACCAACACAAACATACGAGTTCCAGCAAAACAGTAAATCACCTTCCAATTGCAAGTATGATCCATGAGTATTTGATGCCAGGTAAGGAAAGGATACACGATACGTGGCACAATATTCTTCAAGTAACTATGGGTGCATCCCCCAATCCCCTGGCATCATCCCTTGTCTACCCATCCCCCTCCTCCTAACAGTTAGAGTGCGATCGTCCCGTGATCCTCCTGTGAGTACAAGGTGCTTGTCGACAAGCTACATAGCGAGCGCCCATGTTGATCAAGACTGAATCGGGAAACTGACGATTGGATATCACTCACGTCATTCAAAATGTTTGTTGATTTTGTAAGCGATGAAAGAAACGCAGTAAGCTGGACGTCTTCATACTCCTGTATGACATATGACATATCAGAGTGAGTAAGGGGTAATGCGAATATTGAATAGATATGGACAGTAGAGGGTGTGAAGTAGAAAAGTTACACACAGTGTTAAATTCATCGCGGAAGCCCTTGTTTTCACTGGCCGGTAACGAGGCAATCAGGGCAGACAAAGATCGAAGGGTTGTATGATCTGTCGGAATTTGGCCTGCGTACAAATGTATGTATATATCCTGCATTTCAAATTGGCACATACAACGTACCTGCGATCACGTTTGTCACATACTGCACGAGAACTAATATTCGCTCATGTAACATTTTGACTGCTGCCCGTTGAGACTGAAGATGAGATTCAACTGCAGAGAGGATGATGAGGTGGCCTAGTAGAAGGAAGGATTCACCCACGGCTGGTACTCCCACCGCCACCCTTGGCTGTCCAATCGACAGCAATACGCTCGGCTTCACCTGTCTCTACCTTGTATGGTGCCTCTATAAACACAGAACGTGTCTTCTTATCCCTTATTTCGATAGTGGGCTCATAAGCCTTGAAAGGAAGTGTCTGCCCAGTGATATCAGAAGAAGATATCGTGGATGGTTGTAGGACAAGCAGGAGCGGCGTCGAGCAGTACCCTGTAAACTGTGGGCTATAAGCTTCACAAATGAGAACTCAGGGATAAGCTGCATGCCTGCTCATGTAACGCGATGTGACGAGAGGTCGGTACAGGAGCTACTGTGTACCATCCAATGAACTCTAAAGAGGGGAACACCTGTTTATCTTCGACAAGGACATAGTTCGGCCAGCGAGGACGCGGATCACATAGAAGACTTACACTGATCTCGTCTAGACATCAAAAAATCGTGATCTACAAGGTCATCGCGACCTTCTTCTGTGGCAAGTTCGAATGTATTTACAATCTCGACTTCTCGACCGTTCTGGGTGCCTAGCAATGCGCCGAGGACTGATCAATCTGTTGTTAGTGATAGGTAATGAGCAGAGAGAGAAATGAACATGCCGAAAGGTGAATGGGACCGAGTCTGAAGCTTTAGTCTCGTCAAATGTTCAGAAATATTCAGGATTGGCAGGGGATGCCTGGAAGACGACGTCAACGTTATTAACGGTGCCAGACAGTAGACTGACAGTGACAAAGACAATCCGGAAGTTGTACTGGAGGGGAGGACTACAGATTGCTCGTCTGTATCCATTTGCGAGTTCATGATGGACAGTGAGATTGACGAGTGCCACAGCGTTGGATTGGCTAATGATGCAGCAGATTTAAGTAATAGGAGACCAAAAAAAATTTCCCATTAGCCGACTTGAACGACTGACCTCGTCATTACTAGTGACGCGCTCTACCAACTGAGCTAAACGGGAGTCAATATGTAACCGTATTCAACTCGCTATATCCGTCTAAAAGAAGGATGTCGCGTATCTGTCGGCCCTAAAGGATAATGTGCCTCGCGTCTTCCACATCATTGATTGAAGATACTCCTTTCTATTTCGCTCATCAATGTCAGGTTTCGACGGAAATCATGTGTTCACCGTTTCGGTCCACGACCCACCAGCTGTTGCATCTAGTGACTCTCCATCCCAAACTGAGAAACTCTTGTTAGAGTTTTTGTTGCAATATCGTGTCGGAGGCGAATTCATCTACAGGTCAGTTTTGTTATCTGCTGGGTATCCGACGGTCATTAAATAGGCTTGCAGAGATCAGCTTCGTGCAAACTTGCTCCTTAAGCAATACCAGCTGGAGGTGGATCTTCGGCATGTTGGTCTGTATAATGATGAGCTAGCACATGCAATTCAAGACAGACCGGCAGATATCTTGCCATTGGTGAGTACAATTGCCGTGTTCTTGTACTCGAAGCTCAGAGCATGTATAGTTTGAGAACGCGGCTACTAAAGCGGCTCGTAGCATCCTGTTCCCACTAGCTGGTGGCTCTGATGAACGCGCAGAGGCTGCTCTACAATCAATCCCCAGAGTCCACATCACCATCAAATCCGGCCTCCAGATGCAACGTGTTCGCGACTTGACGGCAAACACGATGAACAAGCTGGTCCGTATACCTGGAATTGTTATTTCTGCCTCTGTTCTTTCCTCGCGAGCAACAAAGCTTCATCTTCAATGTCGTGCTTGCCGGTCCACAAAAGTTATATACCCTGCCGGCGGCCTTGGAGGAATAGGTAATGGCTCGGATCGAGGCCTACCAAGAGTCTGTGATGCACCAGAACTGGAGAATCAGAAGAAGGATTGTCCACTGGACCCCTACATTATTGTTCACTCAAAGTCGGCCTTTGTTGACCAGCAGACTCTGAAACTGCAAGAGGCACCGGACATGGTTCCAGTCGGTGAACTTCCACGGCACATGCTCCTCTCTGCAGACCGATACCTAACGGGCAAGGTCGTACCTGGCTCACGAATAGTCGCGACTGGAATTTATTCTACTTTCAATTCGTCAAAGAACGTGAGTATCCCCTCAATCTCTCCCGAATACACATATCAAATTATCACAGAAATCTGCTGGTCCTGCTGCACTTCGACAACCTTATCTTCGCCTTGTTCACATCGAAATGTCTTCGCCGACTGCCGGTGGTGGCGCCTCAAATCCTTTTGGAGTGCAATTCACTCCTGAGGAGGAGGAAGAATTTGGCGAAATGGCACGTAGCGATGGTTTCTATGAACGTTTTGCTAAAAGTGTTGGTCCAAGTATTTATGGCAGCCTTGGTTCGTTGCGAACTATGAACTAGGTTTTTAATCTCTGCTCATTGCCTTCGCAGATATCAAGAAGGCGATTACCTGTCTACTTTTCGGTGGCTCTAAGAAGGTCTTACCAGATGGTATGCGGTTGAGAGGCGATATTAATGTTCTTTTACTCGGAGATCCAGGGACAGCAAAGAGTCAGCTGCTCAAGTTTGTCGAGAAGGTATGCAAAGGCACTAATCCTGCGTTCTACGCCCTCTCATTGCATCCTGCAGGTTGCACCGATCGCCGTGTACACCTCTGGAAAGGGTTCTAGCGCAGCTGGACTAACAGCTGTTGTCCAGCGAGATCCAGTCTCTGTAAGTGTCGATTTCCTTGCAGAAATTTTTGTTTTTTGTCTTAACTTTCCGCATCACAGCGCGAGTTCTATCTCGAGGGTGGTGCCATGGTTCTCGCGGACACTGGGGTTGTCTGTATAGACGAATTTGACAAAATGCGCGATGAAGATCGGGTTGCCATTCATGAAGCTATGGAGCAGCAAACCATTTCGATAGCGAAGGCTGGTATCACGACGGTGCTCAACTCCCGGACAAGTGTCCTTGCAGCAGCAAATCCAGTTTGGGGACGATATGACGAAGGTCGGAGCCCTGGCGAGGTATTCGTCCTCACCAGAGGGTTTTCCAGTTTGCTGATATGGTATCCAGAACATCGACTTTCAAACAACCATTTTGTCACGTTTTGATATGATTTTCATCGTCAAAGACGAGCACAACGAACAGCGAGATCGTGTCAGCGTCCACTTCCTTAATCTTAAACCTTTACTCACGAAATATCTAGATGATTGCCAAGCACGTCATGAACATCCACATGAACCGGCCAAATCAGAGTACAGACGACGATGGAGAAGCTGTTGGCGAAATTGACATCGACAAAATGAAGCGCTATATCTCGTATTGCAAGAGGTTTGAAGTATCCCCTATTCCTGAAAGGCAAGCTGATTATATGGTCTTCAGTAAATGCGCACCGCGATTATCTCCAGATGCTCAAGAAATGCTTAGCAGTCATTTTGTTAGTCTTCGGAAGCAGGTTCAGCAAGTGGAACGTGATAATGACGAACGGAGTTCAATTCCAATAACAGTTCGGTTGGTATCCACCATCAGATTCACCGCTGTCGAGATTAACACCTTTTACAGCCAACTAGAAGCCATCATCCGAATATCGGAATCGCTTGCCAAGATGACATTATCACCTACTGTTCAGAATCATCATGTCGAGGAAGCCATCCGGCTTTTCAAGTTCTCAACCATGGACGCTGTCTCGGCAGGTTCCGTCGATGGCATGTCTCGCGGCGAGCTGAATGACGAGATGTCACGGATAGAGAAGGAATTGCGCAGACGTCTTCCTGTGGGCTGGAGCACGAGCTATCAAAGTTTAGTAAGGGAATTTGTGACGCAGCAGGGCTACTCGAATCACGCACTGGAACGGACACTCTTCATCCTTGAGAAGAGGGAAGTAGTACGATTTTCTGGTCAGGTGAGCATTCTATGTCAGACCACGAGAATGAGGTGATAACCCATGTGCATTGCAGAAAAAGGTCGTGCATCGGTAAGTTATTTATTTAAATCTCAGTGCACGACCTGAATGTTGCCACAGGGTCGGTGTTTGATGTGTTGTACGAACGATGCTATCCATTCGTTGTTTGCTTTGAATGTCTGTAGATAAATAGTCTTTCTTCGTATCAGGTAGATACAACATTTTTGCCCTTGGGCCAATCTTTTTATTCTTCCTGTGCTTGATAGAGGTACCCGTGGATACCAGGATACCGCCCGCCTAGCTCAATCGGATAGAGCGTCAGACTCTTATGACTAGGCGATCTGAAGGCTGCGAGTTCGACCCTCGCGGTGGGCTAATGTTTTTGCATATTCTGCCACGTCTCCTGACTTCTAATGATATCTCGACCTTCCTTTTAACTCGCGCTTACTTGTCAGATGAGCTATGTCAGCATTGACGCACAATATTGCGATGCACTAGTCTCTGCCCGAGGATGTGGAAAGCGCTTTGTCGATGACCAGGCGAAAGTTAGAGATCCCTACTTTCTCCATTTCGCATTCTGCAAGGCCTAGTAAGGTCTTCCTCTCGCAATTGCAACCACCTCCGTTCTGGATTCAAAAATGGCCCCACTCACAAACGCAATAGTCCCAAAGAGCACAAAGATGCACTCAAAAGTTGTCCGTATCATCCATTTCGTTTCCATCATTCCTCATCGGCACTCACCCACTGTCATGCGCAGGTTATAATTGGGTCAGGTCCTGCAGGACACACCGCCGCTGTATACCTTGCACGCGCGAACATCAACCCTGTCCTCTTCGAGGGCTTTATGGCAAATGGTTTCGCTGCCGGTGGCCAGCTTACCACGACCACAGATGGTACGTACACGCACCATCCCGCTCTTATCTTCAGTGCATCTCATCTATCACTGCAGTCGAGAACTACCCCGGTTTCCCATCTGGCATCCTTGGTCCCGAGCTCATGGATAAGTTCCGTGAGCAGTCCATTCGCTTCGGCACGCAGATCATCACAGAGACCGTCTCCAAGATCGATCTCTCTGCACGCCCCTTCCGTTATTGGCGAGAGGGTGAGGAACACAATGAACCAGAAACTACCGATACTATCATCATCGCGACTGGTGCAAGCGCGAAGAGGCTAGGACTCAAGGGCGAGGTCACATACTGGCAAAGCGGCATCAGTGCATGCGCAGTCTGCGATGGTGCCGTCCCTATCTTTAGGAATCAGCCGCTAGCTGTCATCGGTGGTGGTGATTCTGCAGCAGAAGAAGCCACCTGTAAGATATTTTAATTATCTGCTCCTATGAGACCAAAAACCAAACACCAAACACTGGCAGATCTGACAAAATATGGCTCCCACGTCTACGTCCTCGTCCGCCGTGGCGAACTCCGCGCCTCTAAAATTATGGCCAAGCGCCTCATGAATCACCCCAAGATTGTACGTCTCCCTCTATTCTCATATCCCCTTACCACTTGCCACCTCTCATACGCTTCCACAGACAGTCCTTTGGAACACCGTCGCAACCGAATGCCAAGGCGACGGCGACCTCCTCAAAAACCTCCGCATTAAAAATGTAACGACAGGAGAAGAGCGCGATCTACCCGTGCGTGGACTCTTCTATGCAATCGGACATGAGCCAGCTACGTCCCTTGTGCGCTCGCAGCTGCAAACGGACCCCGATGGGTATATCATTACTGTCCCCGGAACCACGCAGACGAGCGTCAAGGGCGTGTTTGCTGCCGGCGATGTGCAGGATAAGAGATATAGACAGGCTATCACCAGTGCAGGGAGTGGGTGCATGGCTGCGCTTGAGGCGGAGAGGCTTATTGCGGAGGAGGAAGAGGGTGTAGAGGATTAGAAAGTCAGTAAGATTTAGATGCGTATACCGCTGCAATGATCTTTGCCACATGACATTATCTACCATCCCGGCCTGTTTGATATGTACGTCGGAAGCGCCGACTGCTTCAGCATTAAACTTGCTTACCGTTTGCTGTCAATATTTGCTGATCTTTGGCTGCTCACAGGGGTATCATGAGTAGGCCAAAGCTTGAATTTGAATTTGTGTAAGTCCTCCGATCAGAAACCTCATGCAACATAGCTGGTCTCAGTCCGCCAGCTGTGTAGTTTGAAATGGAGGACAGAACTGCAAATAGCTGGTCTCAGTCCGCCAGCTGTGTAGTTTGAAATGGAGGACAGAACTGCAAAATGAATTGGAGAGGCTAGCAGCTATTGTACTAGAAGTATGGATTACCTTCAAAACTTGAGTAAAACATTAGCCCACCGCGAGGGTCGAACTCGCAGCCTTCAGATCACCGCCTTGCACAAACTCGTACAATTCGTAAAAGTCTGACGCTCTATCCGATTGAGCTAGGCGGGCCTTAGAAGAAGCCACCAAGAATATATAATGTGGAGCGGAAATCCAACTATGGCCTATCACATTCAGATGCACGTGATGACGTTGACATTGTCACGGGACGCCAGGAACAAGCGCGTCTCGACGAACATTGTCCATTGCAAATTTGCGTAGCCACTTGTCAGTTTCAAACATCTTATCGCCAGTCCAGTGCCCATATATTATTGGCAGGCTAACCCCGTCATCTTTTTTGCCACTCGATACTTAGAATTAATGATTAGCGGGTTCAGTCTAGAGTTAGTATCAGATAGCGAGGAAGAGAGACTCACTGGCAGGTGTGTGACCTTCTCGTGAAAACCACTCTTTGATGTTCAACAACTTGCACATATATGATGTATAGAAAGTGTCAATCCGTCTCACTTGAAGTCATTGAAATATCCTCGGACGATGATGACAACTCGTAAGACTATGGCAGTGATAGTATATGTCCAAACATATTCACGTGTTCTTACTTTCAAATGACTATCCAGGATCATCAAAGATGGGTGAGTAATGTCTTGCGCGCTATGATATCAGATACTTGATGAAGATACAGTACTCGACAGGGTCAGAATACTATTGTCAACACAAGCTCATTTCGTGGGCCGTCGGAAATCATCGAATTGACAGATAGTGATACCTATGATACATCCTCCGACTTTCCGGACAAATTAACTGATCTCGTCAAGAGTCCTCCCAAAACGCCGAGGAAACCTGTGGCTCAGCGCCCGAAAGACTTCTTGTCACTTTATGCTGATGACAGCGATGCAGACGATGGTTCTATTCTCATTCTGTAAGGCCATACCCGCTAGTGCTAATTTCGGGCTTACCATTAACCGGATAGGAACGAGCCACGAAGTGCACGCAAACCCATTCGTCGTGCTCAGATATCTACTGTCAACGAAACCATTCCCTCCTTCCCGATTACTCGCTGTGACGATGAGTCATTTCACTCACATTCCCCTGGAGAGGATAAGACGCGGTTTGGTACTCCTCGGGAAATCTCTGGCAGCATAACGCCACGAATAAATAAACCACCCCCTAGGATCCCCAAGCGGGGAAATGCAGATCAAGCACGTCGCGAAAAATATACTGCACAGCTCTTTGAAGAGCTTAATAGTACAATATTCGATAACGGTCTTCCCCGAGAGACAAAGTTGAATTGGAACAAGCGTCTCTTAACCACCGCGGGAAGGGCCAAGTGGCACAGGTAGCCAATCCTTGTGCTACATCTCCTACTATGCTCATCTTGATGGCAGGTCTAGGGATGGTGTTCAGACGACAGAGATTGAGCTGGCTGCCAAGATTTTGGATTGTGATGGTAGAGAGGTCTTTGTTTCTACTCTACCATACCCCTGATTTGTGTGCTCCTAGAACGGATACGAAATACTTTGTCGCATGAGATGTGTCATCTGGCATGCTGGATCATCAACGACAACCCGAAAGAAGGTCATGGCCAAGCTTTCAAAGCCTGGTCGGTGCCCGCATCCTTTTCATTGTCACTTATTGTTCATCTAATACCTTGCTAGGGCCAACAAAGTGATGATCAAGCGTCCAGAAATCGAAATCACGGTAGGCATCCACGAATGCAAAGTGACTGCTTTCTGACAGCTGCAATCCCAGACGAGGCACAACTATGAGATTTCATACCCATTTGAATGGAGTAAGTATGAGATTCTGCTTTAACCAAGCGCCACTTTGATCATTTTATGAAGAATGCGAAAGGTGTTCAAAAGTGTAAGTCAAGTTTCGCTCCGCCACCAGCATCCAATGTCTGATGGTCTGGCACTAGATATGGGCGATATAGCAAGTCCATCAGACCAGATGAATGCGGTGAGCTGCTCTCAAATGTACTTTCATAGGTGCATTGAATCTGTCCTAGTTTGTGGCGTTTGTAGGGTCGGAAAACTCATCCCTCTCTTCGTGCAAAGAGCACCCAGGACCCCTAAGGTCTGTAAGATGGCAACGGCTCTGCCTCAAGGTGAGGTCTGTCTTAGTATTGAATATTCTTGGATTCATGGAGTTCTTCTAGGTTCCCCTCGTCCTGTCGCAGCTCTCGAGGAAACCAGGCAAATACCGGCTGACAGCACGGTGTATGCCATATCATCAGAGGACGAGGTGGATATATTGATCGGCGCCATCAACGGTGTGACACTGCGCGATGATAAAACTCCACCGCGAGCTATGTAGTCCGTCACTTAGCCCATGGTGATCTACTCATCAATTTATTGGACTGGTGACCAAGTGAATACTTTAGCTTTAGCGACGATAAGGATAGACTAAAAATACAAAACATTTGCTACAACACTGAACAACAGGACCTTGAAATATACCCATCTACAAATATCAGAGATTTACTCGACCAATCTTTACAGGTAGCCGCGTGCCGAATTCAAATTGATCGTACACGTAGGGCCGCGTCAGAATTGCGTTAAACTTTTGTATATCTGCAGCAGGCTCAAAAACAAAATGAGGGATGAGAGTCGCCAGGAATATCTTGGTTTGCAACATCGAGAACTTCCAGCCTGGGCAAGCATGTGGACCGAATGAGAACGTCATTAGGTTCGCGATTCCTGGATGAGAGGGAGCTCGTGCAGGGTGAGGCAGAGAAGACCAACGATCAGGGCTGTAAGGTTGTCAGGAAAGCGGCGCAACGAGGAAAAAAATACCTACTTAAATAGTCTTGCATCCTCGCCCCAGATGTCAGTGCTAAAATTCAAGGCCTCGATGGGAACGTGCACGTAAGAGCCTTTGCGGAGATGGATGGTCTCGCCCGGTTGAATGATCATGCCATTGCGAAGAACTATGGGTGAAGATATCGGAATATTATCATCACGAGTAGCAACTCGCATTGTACCGTGGACGGGAGGACACAGACGCAGTGTTTCGCGGACTACTGCGTCGAGGAAAGGAAGCCCATCAATGGCTTCTGCGTGTGTCGACGCAGAATAGCCTGACACCGATGAAGAGTTGGATGCGCAAGGAGACATCGAGTTTAATTCAGAGCGTAGGCGACCTTGGACACCAGGGTGGAGGGAAAGGAGGTGGATGCACCAGGACATAGTAAGAGATGTAGAGTCAGAGCCAGCAAAAAGGAACGTCGAGAGTTGGGATAGAAGATCTGCGTCAGAAAGTCGCCCTGAAATATCCGCCGATAGGTTTGATTTGACTACAATTAAGATGTCAGATACAGTCAACAAAGAGTGACGTGAGCACTAACTGAGTAGACTAAGAATGTCTTTTTCTTTGATCTCGCTGGCACTCGCTTTTTCAGCAAGAATGGCGCACTTCTTGCTTTGGATGAGCTGTTGGCCAGCTTCGCTGATTACGCGTTGACTTTCACCTGTGATACGGGTGGCTTCATTAGGCTGCGAAGAAGACAATGTATCAGTTAAGTGTCCGCCAAACTGATAATATTACTGACAAATATCCTTTCAATTATCGGGAGATAAAGCTGGATAAGTTCTTGCAATTTGGGACCCTTGTCAGCGACCCTGAACATATTTCTGTATGCCAAGTAGACCTCTTCTGATTCACACTGGAGAGCATGAAAGTGGTAGTCAAAACCTGCCAAGCCTATCACGTCGAATGTTGCAAGGGAGAACCAGTGAGCGATGTCAATCACTGCCTCGGCAAAAGAAGGAGAAGGAGAATAAGGTGGTGCAGGAAGGGGAGGAAAGTTTGCATCCTCAACCAATGTGGGAGAAGAAGCAAGACTCTCCCATTTTTCCCGTAACTCTTCAGCTTTCTGGAAGAATATGGGGGTCATGGCTTTAATTGATTGTGTTGAAAAGGCCGGTGCAATCAGCTTCCTCTGCGAGAAACCATATGAATATTGTTTCTTCAGAAATTAAGTGCAGTCCTCACTAAAGCTTTGTGTTCTGCACCCTCCATGGCAAAAATACCTGGCATGCACCCGCTTAGAACATTCACGTCTCCAGAAAGAATCAAGTCAGCGTACCGCGCCCAAAAAGGTTCGTCAGCAATGTTCGTGTTTGCCATGGTTTCTCGTAGATCGGTGAGTTGAGGACATGCGACATAACGCAAAAGTCGACGGAGAGGAGACGAAAGTCATGCTAAATGTTTTAAGGAGGGCGAGTGGGGAATAGATTGCAAGCACTCACCCTACCGAACCCATGAAATCTGAATGTCTTCCCGAATGACCTGACCCACTTTTCATGCGTATTTGGAGATACGCTGGGGCTGAAGTAAAGGTAAATCAGCCTCGCGATTGATCTTGAACTGGATATGCACGCACTCCATGACCTCACGAAAGTGGTTCTGCAGTGGAGAACCGTCGGGTCCCTGTATCTTCTTGAGCGGGTCAAACATAGGAGCTACGATCATCATGTTAATCAACCACACGAGTCCTCTTGCTACCAGAATCAAGAGAACCACACTACATGCTTTTAGCAAGCTGAGTGAGAGAGTGGACGCGATGGAGGTGAGCATTACGGTCAGGGCGGGCTGGAACTTCCTCGGGGAAGACGACGTGCCAGATGGGTGTTCTTATGAATGTTTTATATGTTTATACGACGACATGGCGCTTATTATAAGCTTGCGCTGTCGCTGCCTAAGGAGCAGCTTCAAACGAACATCCCTTTTGGGACAGATCCAAGCAAGCCGCCTCACATGCACAGACAGCACTAACCGGTACCTCAGGCATATACTTCTACAACGTTTTCAAGAACTAGCTTGTCGCTACGGTAGCATTGTTCCCTCCAGAGACTCGATTACAATGTGATTTGTATTATTGTAGGTTCTTCCAGTCAACCATGGCTGCCAAGTTGTTGTCGGTCCGAGTCATCCTTCGAAGTTCCAGTTGACGGTAATTGAGGTCAGGATGTCACATGTTGTCTTTTGGTTGTCTTGTGCAGTTGTCTCGACCATCTCGTTACCGGGTTAGCATGGCACAACATCTAATGGCCCGGGAGGGCAACGACCACAACATGGTACCTTGTTTCACCTTGTATCATATCATCATGATGAAAATCATGGAATCATACTGAGTTCCAAACTGTTCAATTCAGTCAGTCCTCCTGGCGACCATAACTTAGTTCTGAGAATGAATTTGGATCATACCGTGAGGTGTTTCGAAGTAGGTGCACGAATACGGAAGCATGAGTGCATATGCAAGACTTTATATTTATGGCTCGAGAAAATGCAATACATATGTACCGTTGTATGGACCGCGAAGTGTAAAATGAGTGGTGTCTGCATCTAAATCGTGAACAATCATTCTGATGTCTATCGTGCAACCATGAGGATTCTGAAGAAATAAACACTGTTAAAGTAGGGCGAAAAAAAAGTTAAGGCGGGGTGTATATTTCAGATACCCCAAGACACAGGAACCCCATAAAATGACAGCATCAAAAAAATCAGGTTCATTACCAGCTGTCGACGCCTACCCACTCGTCGTCCTTCACATTTAGCCAATGGTGATCAATCATATCGCGAACCTCCTTGCGCTCCCTTTGATCGACCGCAAGCATAGGTTCAAGGAAGGAGCATAGATTGTCCGCTTCCGAGGTAGAGAACAGGTATTTCTCTGTCATGACACGATTTAAAGGCCACGGCCTCAACGTTTTGATGTAACGGAGTGACCCTGAAGATAACGTGAGTCCTTGACTTGAATTGCTATTGCCAGCTTGACTTGCCTGCGTGATCAAATATTTCACGACTATATCTTCCTCCTATCTTCGCGTCTAGCGGGAAATCACCCAGCAATTCAATTATCTGCGCCATGTGGTCATCGTCCTTTGTGAACATCTCGCCTTGTCCGTGAGGGTCAAACAGATATTCCGCAGTCAACAACTCGAAAACGACGCAAGCAACGCTCCAAACGTCAGCTCTTGTGCCCCAGTCGCGTCGTCCAAGGATAGCCTCTGGAGCGCGATACTGCCGTGTCTGGATATCCTCCGTAAAATGCTGCTTAGAAGGTGTCGCATTGCCTAGATCGGCAATCTTGATAGAGAGCGGTGCAGATAGCGGTGCAGATAGCGGCGTAGATAGCGGTCCTAGAACGGGCACCCCTGAAGAAGGAGATAACGGAGTTCGGTCAAGAGACGGCGCGGAGGATTGATGCGGAGCAGTCTGTGTCAAAAGCGACGGCCCAGGAGTGATGTGGTGGATCTCTGACGAAGCGTGCGATTGGATGAGGGGAGAAGTAGATACGTGTTGCTCGGAGGCAATGACACATTCCTTGGCATCCAGCGAAGCATTCATGAGTGTAAGCGAGGCCATTTTCGTCAGGATGGGTATGTCTGCACTTTCCACCGAGGTAGGAGGCGTACTAACAGCACTGTTAGAAGCCGCTGGTGTGGATAATGTGGAGGAGATGGTAGATGAAGTGGATGAGCTGCTGGAAGGTGGGTCATGAAGGATGGTAGTAGGGTCCACTCTAGCGGACTTCCTGAGCAACTGGCTGACGGGTGCGCCGCTGATCGGAGTTGTCCCAGAAAATTGCTTTTGGAAACTATGGCTACTCGCGTTAGCGCTGATACTTCCAGATCTCGACGATGGACTTGATAATGGCTGTGAATCAAATATTTGTACGCATCTCTCGTGTGTAGGTACATGGCGATAAGGAATGGTTAAGCCAGAACGGGACTTGGTCGGCTGAGGAACGCCTACATGATACGACGTTGGCTTTGGCGAAATAGACAATTCGGTGTGGATACGAGCTTCAACATCTGGTATGGAAATGACTAACGAAATAACTCGTCAGTGGGGTGGACATGAATCCAAAGACAATTAGATACGTACGAATGTTCTCAGGTTTAATGTCAGTGTGAACGAGATCGCATTCATCATGAAGATATTGAAGACCGAGAAGCACTTGCTTCGCGATGACCTTGACAAGGGGTTTTGGAACACCCTTCTTCTTGTTGCGTTGAATTAATGCGAGAAGCGTCTCTCCAAGGGGCTCAAATACAATGCACACGTGAGTGTCCTGGGGAGAGTGATGTTGAAAAGAATCGAGGAACGAGACAACATGTTGTCGACCAGGATGGTGCGGATTTGCGGCAGCTACCTGAGATAAGAGTTTGATTTCATCGCGTGCAGTCTCAGCATAACGTGTAGCAGACTTGACCACTTTGAGAGCGGAGTAGCGATTCTCGCTATGAAAAGATACTTTATGAGAACATACATGTGTTTGCAGAACTGGAATACCCACTGAGTATCCTTGATAAGCCAGACAGTTGAAAAATGGCCCCAGCTTGTCGAATGAACAAGAATTGTACGGCAAATGAGAGGATGGCTTACCCTAACTTGCGTGCTACTATATACCTACCCTCTTTGAATGTGTCATCGATCTTAATGACCATATACCCGCCAGTGTTGTAATCAGCTGGTGATTCTTCATCCTTGGGTTCCTGGTCTGGGACCGGGACTATCTTCGGGGTGGAAGATGTAAGGACGTACTGATATTTAACGCATGGTTGATGCGGTGCCATGCAGTATTTTGTGAAGAGACAGTTTACGAAACGGACTCGGGATACCCGGGACAGAGTGTGACAATGTTGTCACGCTATGACATAGATATGAAAATCAACGTTGCAACCTTAATTTGGCCCACGTGCAGGAACAACGGCAAACCTTAATACACCGATCCCAAGTTAGACATGACGAGAGAGCTGACAGTATTCGGCAGTCCACGCGCTGGCTCAGTGACCGCAGTCTTATATATATTTCACTCCTGGGCGGCTCCGTTGCCCATTTGAAAACATTTCAGGGAATGCTGTAGGACTCATCAAATGACCGTTAATATCCCCAGGAAATTTGTCGGTTCCGTCAAAGACGACTGGCAGTTGTATAGGTAATTCAAGCCTTCACAGAAGTTATCAGGTTCGGACTCACTTCCTCTCAGTGACCGTTCTGCGGACTACACTATTGGATCTCCCATTGGTTTCGGGGCATCATCTGTGGTCTATGCCGCTGTCTACAACCCTCACCCGCCAGGGCGTCCTATGCCATGCGCGTTGAAAGTTCTTGACTTAGACGCGCTGCCCCCTCATTCGCTGTCTTTGTTACAGAGGGAGACACAACTCATGTCCTTGACAAAGCACCCAAACGTGTTGCGTGTACGTGGCAGCTGGGTGGATGGCCACAAGCTATATATTGCCGCCCGCCTCATGAACAAGGGTAGCGCCGCCGACGTAATGCATTACGGCTGGCCCGGTGGAATGGAAGAAGAGGTTGTCAAATGCATTCTCAAGCAAGTCCTAGAAGGCCTCAAGTTAGTCCATCTCGTGCCCTCCTTTCTCGTACTACAATGACCACATTTTCACAGCTACTTACATACCAACGGGTTTATCCATCGCGATATAAAAGCTGCCAATCTTCTTATCGACGACGACGGCACAGTTTTGCTAGGCGACCTTGGGGTAGCCGCGTCCCTCATGGATGATGCTGATTTGTCCAGCAGATCTTACAATGATGCCGGCAATCGTATTATCAACTTTGACCCTGTGTCTGCTGCCAACAGCTCCTGTCCGGCATTCCCACTTGAGCGCCCTGGTATGGGGAAACGAAAATCGTTTGTCGGAACTGTGCGTGCCACAGCTTATCTCAGATCCTTGGATTTTCTAATATGAACATTTCTGGTCAATGCAGCCTTGCTGGATGGCGCCTGAGCTTATTCAGGGTCACCGTTACGATTCAAAGGCTGACATCTGGTCATTTGCAATCACTGCTATCGAGCTTACTCAGGGTCGTCCTCCACGATCGAGAGAAAGTGCTCATAATGTCCTTCTGCAGACGTATGTTTCATCTATCCGTTTAGGTCACATTCCTACCTCTAAGCCCTTTCCAGCGTTCAGGGTAAACCACCGAAGCTTGATTCGGTAGGAGGTGTCCACCAGTATTCACGTGCCTTCAAGGACGTAGTCGATGCTTGTCTGGTCAAAGATCCCTCTAAACGGTATTTTTTTTTCAGCACCTCGCTACTTTATATCTTATATCTCCTTGGCAGTCCAACAGCTGCAAAGCTACTTCTCACCCCATTTTTCAAGTCTTCCAAAAAGAGATCCTATCTGGTTAGCACAATATTGGACGGCCTCCCACCCCTTACAATGCGCCAAGAACGTCGCAGACATCATCCAAGCACGATGACTCATTCAACAATGGAATCATGGGACTTCAACTTTACAGAGACAACCTCTTCCATGCCACCGATCCCTTTGGGCTCAAACCGAGAAAGTTCAGGGGGTGCGCCCAGAAGGGGAAGTCTTGATGTTGGATCACTGGCAGATGATCACCACCAGCTGGCTCGCCTTGACTCAGTACATCCAGGATTCGGGCTTTCACACGATGTCAAAGAGACAGCGTCAATCATGCCTACTTCAGACTTAACGTCCATCAACGCCCAGGGTCGTGATCTTGAGAACGAGAAGACAGAGTTTCTCCTTCCAGGTTCGCAAGCCCACGCTGGATACGGAGAATCCCAATCTTTAAGTTTGGATTTGTCATATCCCGCATCACCACCTGCGTATATGCCTAAGCGTTCCGTACCAGCTCCCATCCCCATCCCCATTCCAAAGCGAGCGTCATCCAACTTTCGTAATTCATCTTTCTCGAATTCCAGAGACAGCGCGGCTTCTTCCCCCACCTCTGCCCCATCATCGGTTTCTCCGAAACTTTGGCAGCGCTTGACCCGCGCTACTTCTCGCAATGCCATAGGGGAAGAGCCACCTGTCAAAGAGAGGACGATGAGCGGATTATCACGTATACTTAACAGGCGGAGCTCCGCTTCTTTGGCTCAACGCCCTACTGCATAACTTTACCATTGTCAAGACTACACTATCTACGTTATCATTGAGTTTATCTACAGCCAGTCTAGTCCATATCCATCATTACTGTACTGTACTGTTTAGTGGCTATTAATGTCACGTATACCCCAAGCGTCTCAGCGATAATTGTCACACAAGTCTTGACAAGACACAACTGCAAGCTGACTTCTAGTAATATCTATGACTCCATTACAGGACAGTAAAAACAGTATATGATAAATCTCATCCAACAATGAGCTTTCCGTCGGCTTCATTGAAGTCGTAAGGAGGGATCTCTAAATTAAGCTTGCAAGGTTGTGTCAGTATGACTTCGGTAAACAGAGGAAAAACCCTTACCGGAGCAGGTCCCTTCCGGGCACGGCCAGCTGTAAATTGAACTTTGTTAGTAATACACAGGTGAAGGAATCACAGTGGCATACAAATATCGTAGTGAGAACCATGACATGGACAGAACCTAGATAACGAGACAGTCAGAACAGTTGAGTAATGAAAGAAAACTGACACACCATCCTCCGTAGTCGCCTGACTCGCCAATCGGGACACAACCTAGGTGCGTGCAAACGCCAAGCATAACCAACCATTCGGGTTTCTTCACTCGGTCCTCGTCCCTCTGAGGGTCCCTGAGTGCCTTCAAATCGACAGTCCGTGCCTCTTCTATCTCCTCGGGGGTCCTGTGACGGATGAACACAGGTTTTCCGCGCCATTTGATGATGACATTCTTGCCCTCCGGAATGCTAGCAAGTTCTACTTCGGCCTTCGCGAGAGCGAGGACGTCAGCCGATGCGGCCATGGTCTCCAGGAAGCCAGTAATAGTGGACTGGGCAACAGAAGCGGAGAGGACGCCGAGGGAACCGACCATGAAGTACGACATGGCACGGTTGGTGGTCTCGTCTTTCGGGCGGTAGGGGGCGAAATCGGGTACTTGAGGAGCATCTTTCGCTGCAACGGACGTGTGGATGAGGCGCTGGTGGAGATGGGTTGTGGGGGAGGGAGCTAATGGCAAAAGACACGTTTTGGTCGGCGTAAGTATTAAGAAAGTAGGCCGAAGCAAGGTGAAAAATTATTACTTACCAACGAAGGTCCTGGAAACTAGACCGACTGAAGGGCTCGTGACTGTTCCAGTCAAGCGAGTGGGGACATCAGAACGGGGACCTGCTGCACCATGACCATGGCCATCCGAAGGTGCTCGTGCCGCGAGGTTGAGACGTGGCGCGCTCGGGATTCCATTTGGGAGCGCACGCACAGTCGGTGCGAGGTTTATAGATTTCCTGACGGCATAGGAAGCCATGTCAGACGATGCTGGCGGTGGTTACAAGTAACTAGTAACTGTTCAAGCGGAGTATTTTTCTAACAATCGGACGTTTACGGTCGTTGGTCTTGCCAGTACTAGTAAATTTTCGCACGGTCCCACCAATTCCGAAGTTCCTCGTTCGCTTCAGGTGCAACCAAGCAAATATTTATATTCAAGATGAACGAACATAAACAAAGTATACGTAGAACATAAGTGAGATTTAAATAAATACCACAGTAAAAGATACAAGATGATCAAGCCTCGGCTGATATGATACCACGCCTCATTCTCACAACTCACAACAAAGGAAGAATGCACCTTCACTGACGTCCTCCGAAAGGTCGATATGCATTTGGTAAGCGAGTTGCTCGACAGACACAGTAACAGGGTCTGAGCGTGGAAGAGAGAGGAATCAAGCTCGGTAGGGGACTGAAAGTTGGCGAGAAGGGTCTCGAGACTGGAGGAGATGGAAGTGATCTGGGAGAACGAAGATGCGACTTGGGTTGGAGATGCAGAAGGCTCTTCAGCGTCAAAATACAGGGATCTCCTTGGCTTCTCCTTTCCTATTTGGACATGGTTCCCTCTTCGTCGACGTCGACCTGCATCGAGCTAGAAATCTCCCCGGCAGTGGTTGGTACGGGAACGTGTTCGATAGGACCTTCGGTCGAAGTGACTGCAGAGAGACAGTCAAGGATCGATTGGAGCGTATCGTGCACTTCAAACCGGTACTCTGTCATGACACAGTCTTCGATCATGTCCTTCAGCAAAAGCTCGTCCTGAACAAGGACCTTGGAAGTGGAAGCTGGAAGCTGAGGGGAGAATGTCGGGGATTGTGGTAAGTCACATGACACAGATTTACTGGACGAGTGAAAACATACGGGAGTACCAGGCAGGTCGAAAGGCTGAAAGGCGCTGAGGCATGGCTCCTCATCCGGAGGGAGAAATTCGCTGAGGTAGGTCTCAGCTTCTTCGAGGAATTTTTCAGCATCTGCACGCCGGCGGGCAAAGGCTTGTTCCTCCTCGATGTGAGCATTTAAAGCGACAAAATACTGCCACGCTCGGATCCTGGACCACTGCATTTCAGCTGTCTGGCGGGCTGTGTGGTTGGCCCACTGCGTTTCAGCATGCTTGAGGGCCATAATGTGGCCAATATTCTTCTCATCCTGCGACCTACAGGTATGCAAGACGCGTATCATGCGCTGCTGGTCGGGAAATTCATCGTACTCGTGAGCAAGGAGGGCAATTGGGCTAGGCTGATTCACGGGCTGCTGTTGGTAACGCAGAGCCCGTGCACGCTCACGTTGCTCCGCAAGATACTTGGTAGCAAGAGCAGGGACAGCGAATGAGATTCCGGGGCGGTAGCGGGGATAGTAGTCAGGAGAGTAGGGACTCATGGAGACAGGTGTAGTGAAGAACACTGTGATGTGAATGGAGCAAGGGTGGGTTGATGGGAGATGTCATGTTGAGTACCGATTTATGTCTGGATGATGTGGACTTGTGGATTGTGGATGAATGACGAACCGCTTTGTGAGCAGACGCGTCCACTAGATCCGACAAAGCGCGATCGCGATTTTCACATTATTGTCACAATGCGATGAGCAAGCAACCTTTTGCTCATACCACAGTTGTTTTCTTAAACAAAGGGCATGACTCCATCATGCGCGGCTGGACGGTTCGAGACCACAAACATCCTACTGCGAACGGTGGATGAGTAACATAATGTTTTATTTACTTCCTTGCAGTAAACACCACCAATACCGGAGATGTGCCCCCTCGCCGGAAGAAATCATTGTAAAGCGCGCCCTGGAAGTACACCGGGCACGATTTATGTCGGTGATGTTTTAGTGTGCCGTCAGACAATCACTTGGGGTTTGAAATGTACCATCACAATCATCGACAACACAATCAGACGGCTCGAGTTGGGAAAGTACAGAAGGATTGTGGGGCCTCCAGAAAATGTCGCATTTGAAGAAATTGATAGAACTGATTGGTAGGCGGGGTGCGAGCAAGAGTTACTAGGCCTAGATATTCGATAGTGTTTGCCATTGAGTTGTATGTCGGTGAGCGGCTCTTCTTCAGCGAATGAATCTAGCGGCTGAAGACTGTCAACCTGGAAAGAAAAATATGACTCGTAAGTGGAAGTCTGCAGCACGAGAAGCTTCGAATCGTTCAACATTCGAGTCGGCGCGCTGGTGCCGGGCAGCAGTGGAGCCTTCGTCCGCTACCATGCGCACTGTGTCGGTACTTAAAGTTCTTGCATGAGCCGCATCAGGCGTATGACTGCCTCCGAACATTGCATGATGTACCAGCAGTAAACCTCAACGATGACGTCCCGTATTGGGTTGACCGCCAGTTCGATCGGTGGCTGTGCGGCATTCTAATTTTAAATACAAATAGAGTTGGTTATTCCCTGCAGTCGGTCACTGGTAGCTGTCATCGAGCTGACAATACCTGCTGGCTCCATAGGCACATCTCACCAGTCTATGATAATGAAATCGAAACTGCTCGAGGCTTGACAAGTTGCATGTTCGACGGGATCCCCTTGGCTTCGAAGGCTCTATTGCTCCTCATTCTCATCTACTCGTCATCTTTCATGTTTTCGTCAAAAAATGGAGTCCAAAGGGGTTGGTGAGCCAAGAAATCTTCCTCGATTTAGGGGTTTACGCGCGCACGTCTATACCATGGGTGGCAGTCAAAGACTCGGACTTGACTTGCACGGACCAAGTATTCAAAGCCCTTTCTTTCTCTCTCAACTCCGCAGAAGAATCTGCAGCTGCTCTTCAAACTGCTAGCGATGCTCACAATAGCCAACTCACAGGTGCTGCAAAACCGTGCCTCCTCGAAATGCAGCCAGAAGATCTCTCGCATAAAATGGCGAATGGTTACTAGATACAGGCGTGGACTGCATTCGTGAGTCGACTGTTCAACTCTATTTTAGATCGCGGCTAAGAACATGTCATCTAGCGAATAATGATCAGACTGCTGCTAGACAAATGGTGCGCGAGAATAAGAAGGGGAAGATCGTACTGGTGTTTTCGACCTTGGATATGTCTTTGATCGAATATTCTTCATATTCGCCTGCAAAACATGCTCTGCGAGGTAAGTAATAGCTTTACTCCTGGGTTTTTAGTGATGCTGATGATACGGTTTAGTGGGACTGGCTGATTCGTTGCATTCAGAACTAATGCTCTATGTCATCGATACTCACATCTTCTTCCCTCCGACAATGTATACCCCTGGCTTTGAAGAAGGAGACAGGACGAAGCCGACTATTACTAGAGCGATTGAGTCGGCGGATGAAGGTCTGACAGCGGACCAGGCTGCTGTTGGATTACTCGCAGGAACGTCATCTCATGACCACAACCACAACTTTAACGCTACCTTTTGGCTTGGCTAGGTCACGCACATATCACTGCTGATCTCACCAAAAGTTTATTCCGAGCTTCGATGCGTGATTGTGCACCTAGGACCAATGCTTCTCTCGATTTTGTGTTGGATTTGGTTGCCCTTGAATGTTTTCGTCGTGCACGTACTCGGGCTCGTTGTTGACATTTGACTATAGGTTGGGATACCAATTTGGAGACGCTCGGTTGACAAGCAAGTGCTTGCGCATTGCGCTGAACATACGGACGACCACGTAATTGGCGTGCTAATCAGCCATCTCGCAATTAGCATCAGCATTTTAGGTATGTTTCCTCGTACCCACAGCGTCTGTTTCTTCTGACTGGCGGCATACAGTATTTGTTCCATCGATCTCGGTGACAGATGCAGTGAGTATTCTGCATCGATGTCTTCATTCCCATTCAATTGTAACTTGGTCAGACTGCCGCCCGCATAACCGTTACACCAAAAGGTGAAATACTGAAAGCTTAGCTTTCAGCATCAGCGACAGTATATGTACTGATTATGGGAACTCAGGTAAGCCGGCGTGCTTACACCAATCATCCTATGTAGGGGTGAGTGACATTCTTGGCCAGCTTGTTGGTTCAGGATAATGACTGCCACAGCTGTGAGTTCGTTCGTTCGGAGTGTGCGACTCTGCCAGGCTGGTCACTAACCGGATTTTCCAGGCCGTATAATGTTCGTTACACTTAACTGGATGAGTATGGTTGTATTTGTAATACTGGGCAGTGAGTGCGATACCTCAGTGATATTGACTTGACTAAAACATGGCACAAGTCATCATGATCACTCGGTTATATGCCATGTATTCACAATCCAGAAAGATGATCGTATTTCTCGTTGCCATATTCCTGGCTGTCAATATCACTGGCGGAGTGATCACTGCAATATCGATGAGTGATGTTTCAGCGGGTAAGCTTCGATCGTGAATGAAAGACTTAGGTGGCACCACCAGGCTCGCCGACGAGTTTTAGAGGAGCTAATTCTCTCTGGCACTCATCAGTGCACTGCTTACTATGAGGGAAATGACCTCATTCTAAATTCATTGACTTGGATACTCCCCACCGTATAGGAGATCCTCGCATTGTGTCTTGCAGTCTGGACTGCTCTAAAACACTTCCGTGAACTGCAAAGACCATTGACAGGGTGGTTAATTGAGGACTGTTATACGGTATTGATGAAAACTCACGTGGTTTATTTTGCGAGGTGAGCCTATAATGTAAGAGCTGCTCTCTTTATTGCTGAAGTTTCGTGTATGCTACTTAGCTTTATTGTTGTTTCTTGCTTCAACCTTGTTTATTTGTCTCCGACAATCTTAGCAGTATGCCAGTCTATCATTGACCCTTGTGTACGACCACAGTTCACCATTTCTATAGGACACTTGCGCATTAAAAACTCAGATTTATATTGGTTTTCTTCAAATTTCCTTGCTCGTGCAGAGGTTTGTAATGGGACCACGGCTTATCCTTAACCTTCGGGAATTTCACGCAAATCTCGTGGCCGACTCCGATGCAGAAACCGGCATGATGTCACTTACTTTCCAGGAGCGCGTGCATGTGTCGACTGGTAGTTGTGTGTAGTGTGGAAAGGAGGGATAAGCACGGAGAGAAAGCAAACGCCGGGCCAGAGTGGGCGAGGGTTGCGGTAGTGAAAGGCGATTCGGAGAGAAGTAGGGCCACGGAGTCACTCATCCACTTCAACTTGATTGGTGCGTCCGAGTATATTGTGATGACTATGTCCAATGAGGTCATACATTAAGACATACCACAACCGAGACCACCCATGCAGCGACGCCCTCCAGGCGTCGAGATTCATTGGGTTGAGGTTTTCCAACTCAACCAGCCCTGACGCAAATTAACCACAACGCCTTGAATGAGTTCGACCTTTGATAGGCGCAGATGTCTGAGCCATCTCCGGGACCTGCAAGCGGTAGGATCTAGACGCCCCAATGCTCATAGGATGAGTCCAATACGAGATGCATGAGCTGAATTGGCTAGGAGTAACAGCCTGGTCAGATGAAAAGACAGCACTTAGGAATGAGACGAATACCGTGAGCTGCATCACCCGCTAACGCGATGGCTGTACTCACCCGTGCTATAGGTTCTCGATTTCGTGGACTAGCCAGATAAACGTGCTGCGTCAACGAACTCTCTCACTAAACCGCTATGCCTAGGCTTGGTCGCAGGCTGATTCAAGCTGGCATATGATAATCAATTTCTTCTTCATGATGCCCAGCAACACTTCCTGGATGACCCATTGCATGATCAACATAGAAGCAAGACCACAATGCTCCACAGAACCTAGCCGAGAGGCCACCGGACGACGTATACATATGCAACCATGGAATATGGCTGCCATCAGGCCTGTGATGAGGGGCTCCCTCCAGTCCAAGCCCTTGAAGAATGTGTCCCATTTGGCATTACGATTCCGCTTTCGATCGGCGTCGTACGCCTCGGGCGACTCTTGGATACTGCAGTATCTGCATTCAAGTGAGACGAGGATAGGGTTGCTGTGGCCTGTATAACGATCTTGTGCCAATGATATGAGTTATACTGATGATGTCGAGTCACTTACCCCATTCAAGTTTTGACGTGACACTTGCTCACCGTGGCATTTGAGATGGACCTCTCGTTATATTCATCCATAAGAGAGGAGCTGCAGTTGCCTCATGCGATTGTGTGTACTTGGTTGTGGTAGACAGTTTACCGACCAAATGCGTGATTCGGAGCGTTCTCAGTGCGGCGGATAGGACAATAACCCCTATCAATTCAATAGGTCACACTGAGGTTCCACATTTCTTGATTTCTTCGCATCTATTTTCAGCAAGTCTCTAGAATAATAGAACATAGGTTGTACGTGTCTCGTCTGTATGATGGTGATGTCTTGATATGTTAATTTGCGTCTGATGAGCCTGGTAATCGTATACCGAAAATGTTACACGAATGAAGAAAATGATGGTCTATCCTCTAGTGCATCGCATCAAGAAGACTAATGAGTGTGCTGGCGTAAACAGGAGAAAACACGTTGTGTAGGATATTTGGGCGCCACCTGAAGCCCCTGTTGTTTGGCCCACCGCCTAACAACGTTTGGGTCTGATATACCTTCCGTGAGTAATCAATAACACTTGTTGCGACTTGAAACTTACAATCTGTAATAATTCCGTCTACGCCATCCTTGACGAGCTCTTCAACGCGGTCCAAGTGATTCACCTGCAATGGGTGTTGTGTAAACATCATCTATCGTGAACAAGTAGACCAGTGCTCACAGTCCAAGGTACAACTTTCATGTCGAGCCTGTGAGCTTCGCTAATCATTTTAGGAGTTGTGAAGTGAGAGGATCCCTCATGGGATGAAGAGGGTATGAGGAATGTTCCAGTAGGAGACAAAATATCTGCTTGTACAGCATGTGCGGCTTGTGCTATCTGCTCGGACAAAGATGGTCCGGGAAATGATTCAAGGCGTAGGCCAGCCAACCACGGGGAAGTCGAGCCACGCGAAGTAAAAGCAGTGTCCCTGAATGGTGACGGTTGGTGTATAACGTATTAGCTCGAAATCCACTCACTCATCGATAAGAGCAGAAGTCACAAGTTTATCGTCTAAAGCCTTCAGCTGATGATCAGAAAAGCAGAGTGAACGAACATGAGGTACAAACCTTCATCGCCACTAAAGTTCGCCAGTCAAAACTTTGATACTGGCAAGGCAATTAGAGTATTGAATAGTAGTAACAGAGCCACACTCACAGTAATAGATTGGTAGTATGGGCTAGATACGAATATCTCATGTTGCTTCTGGACAAAATCATCCACGCCAGCAGTTCGATTTGGGTATTGAGGGTTAATTTTTGACTCGATATTCCAAAGGATCTGGTGCGACGGATCTGCGCAGGACACGAAATCGAAGACTTCCCGTAATGTAGATATCCGTGCCCCAGGATATACAAGCTGGTGGGCTGTGTAAAATTCTTACGACAGTGGCTACAGTTAAAAAGGGAGCACATACGATAATTTGTTTGGCGCTTTGATCCGCAATCGAGGGTCTTTATCTGAGCCAACGTCAGATTTGATATAAACTTTCCGACATAAGGATATGCGGGATCATCTGGGACCTGTGCTGGTTAGTTAACCATCACAATTTATGCTACAACACTGTTCACCACTGGTGCAGTGTCAGAGCACTTTTCTGCCAATATATTCTCGTCATGCCATACAACGACTTCACCGTCCTGTAAGCCCCTTCAGAAGGACGCGTGACCCTGAGAAGTGAGAGCTTGCCTGAGTGATACCATTGTCTAATTCGAGTGTAGTGGCGCCACCGATGAGGCCCCTGTGACGGGAATTCGCTTGAGGTAAAGCAAACATCGACCTCATCCACTATACCATGCAAAGCTCGGTAGAGTGCTCTCGACAACATTTCCTCTTCCTCCGCGATGAGCCTGGGTTACGGTTTGTACAAGCCATGACCTCGAATGCGCTACCATGACGCACCTGTACATCGTAGAACCGATGGTTGTTAGATACAGTTTGGAATGAACCCTGAGATGGTGATGCGTAAACCAGGGTAATCTCTGTGAATATGAGGGCATAGACAAATGGTATGCACATGATGAAGGAAGGTGGGTCTATTTTTCGACTTCGGTCAGTCCATGACTCATATATGATATCTCTCCTTTCTCTCGAATTGCTCACCACGGCATTAGGAAAATCACCGGTTATCAATAAACGCCTAAACGACCAGTGTCGAGACGAACGTTCAAGGAAAAGATTCTGATAATTTCCAGCCGCCAGCGATTTGAACAGGTGGCACTGCCAGCCGCAACGTTCGCTTGGCAGGACAAGTCACTGGCCTGCCAGCTATTACTCACTACCGCTTTTGCAATGTCGTTGCTAGAATCGAGCACGCCTTTCTGCAACTGGTAGTAACGTGCGTCGTGCCGTTGAATGCAAGCAGACAACCGTGGTATCAAAGGACTGTTCCGGTGGCGAACTAGTTGGGTGGGAGGAACGTGCGTGATGTTATAGCCCCAAGTTGCCCAGGACAACACGATATAAGTAGCTTCATGCCGTAGTGTGTCATGGTAATGGGAAAGACTGGTTTCATACCTCAAGCGCTCCAGAGTCCGCGGTCGGGAGATAAAGATCGTGCGCTAATTATTAGGGACGCTCACACCAGGGAGCTTCAGCGCCTATAGTCCATGCTTACACCCTAGGTACCTAAACAAACCAAAATACGTTACATTCCGCATCTATAGTCGAGGGGCTAGCATGCTCATATGAACCAGTACGTCCAACTCTGATCATTAGTGATCCGATGATATTGCTTTGTGTGTTTCCTCCCCGCCCTCAAGCCTCATGGTTTGGAAATGTAATACGAGGAGGCCACGCTTAGTGCATTGACAAACAGACCGATTTGCGACCCTTTCCATTCAGCGTTGCCTGTCATTAGGTGTTTCTTTCGTCTCAGCTTGATCCTTCCAATGCCTGTTAAGGCATGCTAAGCGGACTTTAAATTTTCTGGTGACGGCATGACGATCAGACCTAGGCCTCGGATGCGTTTCAAAATACCTTTATGCTATGAGGGAGATCATCTACATCCAAGCAGGCTCATTCGCAAACTACGCCGGAACGCATTTCTGGAACACGCAGGAGAGCTATTTCACATACAACGATGACGATGAACCTATTGTAAACCACGACCTTTCGTTCCATGAAGGACGAAGTCCTCAGGTATGTGGACCATTTCCAAGTGAGATCCTCAAGATAATGTGCACTACCGTCGCGTCTTACCAGAATCAGCCAACTCTTTGTCCACGCCTGCTGGCATTCGATCAGAAGTGTATGCCTTCGTTGGCGCATTGATATCCTATCGGCTGAGCTGCATCTGAGCAGCAAACTTCGGAACACTCGCAAAAACGAGCCAGGTTGATGAAGCTACCGATGCTTCACTTGATACAACCTGGTGAGTGTGATTGTAAATGCTGTTTGTCGTACGAACTGATGCTTTGCAGGCGAGGACGGGTAGTTCGTGAGACACAAGATCCGATCCCTCAAAGCGAATATCACGCCCGTCTTGAAGGCGAAATAGAAGAAAACGACGATCTGGAACGCACAGACCCAAATATCAGATACTGGTCAGATTATAGTCGCGTTTTCCTCGATCCAAAATCTATACAGCCCATCCCTGACGCACTTGAAAGTACTGAGGCTGGGTGGAGTGTTGGTCAAGATCTCTTCCGGCGATATAATGAGGTACTTGCTTTTTCTCCCTGTCTTGTGGTATTTACAAATACTTTTCCAGGATACAGAGCTCATGGAAGGGGCGCTTCGTCTGCTCGTCGAGAACTGCGATAACTTCCAGGTAAGCTCTGTTTCGTACCATTTTCAACCATCTGCCGAATTGTCCTTCACTACAGGGATTGCAAATGATGCACGATACACCAACCTTTGGGGGTTTCTCGCATGCTTTCCTGACTTCCTTCCGTGACGAGTTTCTCAAAGCTTCTACACTAAACTTTAGCTTCCTTTCGGGTGCAGACCCGAATCATGCCTGCATCGACAATGTGAGTGAATGCGCTTTCATGTAGATGGCACATAAACATTTGAAAATAGTTTCTCGACACAAAGAGAATTCTTAATGACGCATTATGCTTGCAAAGCCTCCATCAGCTCTCGATATCATTTTCCCAATCTTAAATCCATCCCAATGGTCTACGTTGGAAAGTAACTTATCCCAGGGACTTGCCTATGATGTTCGTCTCTTGCAAGACTCTGGATATGGTTTCCTGACGAGACATTGCAGAAAAACAGCTTGTATCATACGTCTGCAGTAATGTCGTCGCTGGTAGAGACCGCTACGCTGCCACTGAGGTATGTCATTGTCTTCGACAGGCAATGAGCACATCATTACCTGATTTTCTAGACTTAAAGGCAGTCGGGAGGACATTGCAATGATCGCTGACCACTTGAACTGGCGGAAATGTTCTCGATTGGGACAACTGGACGGCATAGTCTCCCTACCTTTTCCTGCGACAGAGGCAGCATTCACCGATCTGTACTGCAACTTCTCGACTGGTTTGTCAAATAAGGTGAGGATCATGTTGACGCCTTGATCGCACGAACCATGGTGAAGCACTATGTGACTCTAGGACGAGCATTCAGTTTTTGCGAGGCGAAACGTAACTCGAGGGCTGCAAGATCAAGACCTGGTAGCATTCGATGCATTGTGTGACTTGTCATCGCTACAGGAACCTCTAATTTCCAGGTAAGTAACGGCTCACTCGATTGTATAGCGTGCATCCGAACTTATTCATGTCATGGGATCAGTATTCACGCACCTGCTTATCCTGTGCCGACATCCTTTCCGTCCATATTCCGGCACACTAAACCAACGTCGATGAGGATGACTTCATCGCTTGTCACATCACCTTCTACATCGATCCTGCTTACGGGGTATGCTAGGTTTGTGGAACAAACTGCCAGGACGCGAAGGGGTGATGGTGTGCTTATGAGCATGGGCCTGGAGAGCGATGACGTGAAAGAGCTTGCTAGTGCATTGTGGGAGATCGTCGATGGGTACGGGAATGACTGAGAAACATCATCCTATTCGGAGACAGTGGTCTGCATCAACCCGAAACAAGTAGATAGGATTATGGATAGATACTTATAGGACAATCAAATGCAGGATATATATTGAACGAACCCTCAAATCTCGGCAATGGAGGACTCTATTCCTATCCCATGTTAGGTTAATGTCTGATTCATCCAGAGAAACAAATGTTAAATTAGGGTAATTTGTCCCATTTGCGTCTTGCAAGGCGGTCTTCCGTCGTCGCAATTCCACGGTGTGACACAGCTGAATATGAGGAGAGTTTCAAACGCTGAATGGAAGGGGGAGGGTCAAAAGGGCGTCCATTATCATATAGAACACACAATTTAGCCCGAAAAAGAGAAGGAACGAATTGACATGTACCTCAGGATCCCACACTTGCGTGGCAGCATCAGGAAAGAAGCCCGTTGCCACATACACATATAAGGATCGAGGTATTGAGAAACGGGTGCAGATAGCATAGAGCATCAGGACATTGACATGCGCAACGCTCAATTCCAGTATCTGTACAGTCCTGAGGACTTCCGGATTACATACGCTCAGGAGTTCATCGCTTCCCACAAGTGCTCCATACAATTCCATCGAACCATCAGTGGACACGGGACATGTACTCCACAAGTTAAGATGTTCGAGTGCAACAGGACGAACAAAGCCTTGGTATTTCGATTCGATAGTGGTTTGAGTGAGTGAATTGGAATGCGTAGACAGGGAGAATTTTTCATCCTTGGGAAGGTTGGATTGGATTCAAGAGGGGCGGGCGAATTTAAGTTCGGCTAGCTCTGGGATAAAATGAAGCAAAGGACGGAAAGCACGCACGACTTCTGAATCGCAAGGCATCGGAGTTGTAGCAGGCCTTGCAATGCGTTCCCTATGAAATTGTTTAGGAATTGCGAGGCAGCAACTGGGCTGATTATGGAGACGGAATGTGTGTAGTCGGTGAGAAGGCAGATAGTCCATGACCGTTACCAAGCATAGTTTCGTTATCACAGATCGTGATGGTCAAGTCAGCAACCTGCCTGAAAGCGATTGGACACGTTCCATCATACAGTTGCCCAAGAGAAGGTTCCCAAGGCTTCGTAGCGTGCACAGTTTCGAGACTGGGACTGGTTGAGACCACGAACATGAACGATAGCAATTAAAGATTAACGAAAAGCGGTAGGGTGTCGAGTAGGATACATTATATGCAATCATCTCCGTGTTGGGGCACCAATAATATATCGGGGCATTCCCGATCGGAGCGGGGCGCTCTGGTAGATTTGGAATGTCAGGGGTCCTGGCACAGGAGCAGGAGTCCTGCGGCGTGTCGTAATCGGTCCTCGATAGATAGAGCCGCAGCCTTCCGCCATAGAGGTTTGGCCTTGGGTTTCCCTTGCAGTCCGGGCCCGTTCCACCGAACAGCATGAGCGATGGGTGCCAGTAGGCGCCGAGGAACAAAATTGTATGCGTTACTTTGTACGCTCAACAGTTTCGAGACGGTGAATAAAGCGCTGGTTGTTGGTGTCCGGAGAGCATGGACAGAATGTCAGCGAGCGAAATAAGGGAGGTTGCGCAAGATAACGAAAGGACTGGCAAGTGAGGGTAATGTCATGAAGGGTTCGGAAAGGAAGGTGCTCAAAGATTGCCAGCCAAAGCCTAAGTTCGACGTTCAGGTACCAGACTCACAACTTGGGGTATAATACTCCTTAGTCTCGTCCAAATGTAACTCCCATTGACTCTGCAGTCACCACAGATGTCAGTCCGCGTGGTAAGAAGACTCGATGGATTTTGGGCAAATTCCCATGCAAGACGAAGACTGGTAACTTTCGGAACAGGTGTTCGTCCGTGTAGATAGTGGGTTTGTCAAACCATGATAATATAGGAGTTATCACAACGAAGAGGTTGATGTGCTCTTTAATTACCATCGAAAAACGCATTAACTTCTTCGGGGGATAGTTCTGGAGAACCATAGTCACCATATATGCATGCAAATACTGCTCATGGAGAGAAATTTGTTTGTGCCATTGGCTTCCTCGCAAGTTGCTAATTGACAACTGGCACAAGCAGTAATCCCTATTAACGTGTAAATTTACGATGGCGTGATGAGCAAGCACTGTTAAACTACGTGCGTCGTGAGGTGCACTCTTGCACTACTACAGCTCTTCGCAACTCACGCCTCAGTTGGACGTTCGTCAGATCCGTGATGTTGTCCACGGATTTCGTTTTGTGGAGCGGGTATAGATACATCAGGATGAAGTGCGCGTTGGTTTGGCGGGATCACCTTCTAGGTTGGCTAGTCCAAGATTCCTCCATTCATCGCGCTCCATAAGTCCTCTGCAACAAATGTGAGCTATTGAGAACACAAAAACAGACGTTGGCGTACTTGGTCATTCGACAGTCAAGGTATTGTTTGCTCATGACTCTGCACGGAGTGGATTCACTAGAATTCTTGCGCAAGCAAGCCATGTATTGCATCATCTGTTCCTTGCACTCGCCTGCTAAATCGTACTTGGTTAATCGTGTCATGATAAAAACAGTAAGGCAGACCATCATGGTCCAAAGGAAAGGAACCGCGATCTGGAGGGGAAGTCTTGAATCCAACGTTAATTGACGGTGGGCGTCCAAAAGACATGTGCGTGAGAACACTAGCATTAAGGTATTTGACCAATTATAAATGAACGTTTCAGTAATATATATTGAACTGATCATTATATTTAATGTTAATGAACGTTAACCATGGTCTAGATCTTGACCTTACAAGGCACCTACAAATGTGCGAACGTGCTACAAAATCCTGGCTGCTACGCTGAGCTTATACTAAGAGGTGGGGCTGATAAATACACCCAGAGGGAAAAACATCTCCGTGACATCTATGATCTTGAATACAAGCCTCTTATACACGTCGACAAGCTATAGCGTAAATGGCCCGACTTCAACCACACGTTGTTTCATTTCGTTTCGCGTGTCTCGTGACCTTCTTCCCCGTCGCTGCTAGGATCAGCGTCGTGGCCGTCCCCTTGTGCGGATGAAGTGCTTGCTTGTTGGGAGTTCCTGGATTGCGAGCCACCAAATGCGCCCCTTCTTCTGCTTTTCAATAGCACAATTTCCTTCAACCAGCTATTCTCTCGTCGCAGCTCCGATGCCTCTCGCTCTAATTCCTCCGTCCTGCCGGTCAAGTCGGTAACAGTTCGCTCAAGGTTGAGTGTCTTCTGCTTCTTTTTGATCCGGAATCTAGCTAAATGGAGGATCAGACTCAAGTGTGTCGGCACTCCAAGAACCACGAACCTGAAGCAGAGGTATTTCGTCTGCGCTTATCTTCAGCAATGGCAGCAGCTTCGTCTGCGTTATCACCTGCGTCTGAAGGGGTCGTATCTGATGACGCAAACGCTGAAGGCTCATTGACCGTACTGTGGAAGCCTGAATGTGGGCTCATCATAGCGGGGGGAAATTGTGAAAAAGGTCCTGTAGACGACATCGCAAGGGGTAGATTGGAGTGCATGGTTTGGTGGGGTACATTGGGAAAAGCCGAGGATGTAGAAGGACCCGCCGGGAATTGTCCTTGACTTGGGTATGGTAACGATTGGTTATGTGCTGTTTGGGGTGGTATAGCTCCTTGCATCGAAAGCAATGCATGTATAAGATAGTTGTATGCCTCAGGAGGAACTTGAGGTGGTGCAGCACCGTGAAAGTGATGTCCTGTCTTGTAAAATTGTCAGTCCAACTCGGTTTGGAAATCTTGTCAAGTACCCCTGTATTATCGGTGGAATTGTTGACTGGCTTTGAGGTATGATCGCCACTGTTGGAAGATGCTTCCCTCTGTTTGCGTGAGTCATCCATGTCACCTTGAAATACGATATGTTCCCAATTGGCGAGCTCTGCTTTTATGTATTCGAACCTCAGCGAATTAAGCTGTTCGCTGGTGATAGAATTGTCTTGAGAAGATAACATGGCGAGAACAAGAGCCGGCCCCACGATAAGTACCCATTGATTCTGAACTCAATTCCACTGGGAAGCGCGAGCGTCGCGGTGTAATTCGCAATCCCTTCTCATGATTGCGACACTAGGAGTGTTCGGAAGAACCGAGAGGCATTACGTAAGGAAGGAAGAATTTTAAAAGTCTGTTCCAAACGCTCAGTGCTCATGGCGCCCGTAAATCCAGTCTACCAACGGAAAAAGAAACTGACTTTATCTAGTACAATGTTGACCCACAGTTGCACTCCAGCCAAGTAAGGTGAAGTTCAGCCGGGTCAGTTCTTGTGAGCAAGCCATACGGAGAGCTTAGTCAGCGACGGGTAATAGATTGAAGATCATGATCCTAAATTGTGCTGTACTGGATTACGCGTTCCTCCTACAGACATCCTACCTCTCTTGAATTAGGGAAGTGATATGGTTAGTATTAAGCTTTCCATGTATCGCAGGATCTCACTACTCGTGTAGTTGTTGCGAGTCAGATCGAAGATGGAAACTTTCGTTTCGAACTCCCCTCAACCGCTGATATTTCAGTGCTCGCGAACAAGGTCAGTGATGTCGACCACTCTTGAGCACTTACACACCTTACACCTCTGAATTTCAGATCTTAGAGACGACTGTGGATGCCGATCCTACGTCTCTTACGGTCTCGAACCAACCCAGGGGCAATGAAACCTTAGTGTCCACTCTGAAAGGGCGAAATCTGCAAACTCTCGGGCTGAAGTAAGTAAACGTCTTTATTTTTGTATGTTGCGAACTTAACCAGGACAGGCATGGGGATATGATATTTGTGGGGTATGCTACCAAAGCTTCACAAACTCCCGCAACACCGATGTCCATCGATGCACCGAGCTCGACGCGACTGCAGCACTCAAATTTATGGGAAACTGTACAAGAAGACGCGGTTGACATTTATTGGCACTCGAAAGATGGAAAAATTCCACGAGGTCGTGACGCCCGTTTCTGCAAACATGGCGTCAACGGGATGTGTGACTATTGCATGCCACTTGAGCCATACGATGCTGCTTATCAGGCCGAACATAGCATAAAACACCTATCGTATCACGCGTATCTTCACAAGATATCGCCAAAAACGTCATCCGCCTGCCGCCACTGCTATTCCTCCCCTATCTCCATTATCGTACAAGGTTAAAAATCCGTGTCCCAGTGGCGGGCACCCGCCTTGGCCAGCCGGAATATGCACAGGCTGTCAACCTTCTGCAATCACGCTCCAGTCTCAGCCGTTCCGTATGGTCGATCACCTGGAGATCGCTTCACCGGATATTATTGAACGCTTCCTCCAAGCATGGAGATCCACAGGATTGCAAAGGTTTGGCTGGCTCATTGGACGCTATGAGCCATATGAAAAGGTGCCAATGGGCATCAAAGCCGTGGTTGAGGCCCTATATGAACCGCCTCAAGAAGGTGAACTCGACGGATTGACTCTTGGCATTCCATGGGAGGACGAGCCTCGCATTCGAGAGTTAGCCAAGATGTCTTCAGCTCCATTGTCCATCGTGGGTTACATTTTTACAGACTTGGACCCAGATCCAGAAGATAGGACTAAAAACATATATAAACGTCATCCTCATTCTTTCTTTGTGTCCTCCCTGGAGGCCATCTTTGCTGCCACTATACAGAAGTCTAACCCTACTCCTTCGCGCTCATCCCCTAGTGGAGCATTCGGATCACGGATGGTCACCGCCATTCTGACAGCCACGGAAGACGGAAAAGTGGACATCTCTGCATATCAAGTCTCCGAGCAAGCGTGTGCAATGGTAGACGCTGACATGATCGAAGCCAGTGTGGAACCTGGAATTGTTCGCATCAAAGAGGAAGACCGCAGCCAGGATACGGCACGTTACGTACCCGACGTGTTTTTCAGGTATAAGAATGAATACAACCTCGAAGTCAAGAAGACTGCCAAACCCTGCTTCCCGGTTGAATACCTTCTCATAAACGTGAGGCTCGGCAAATGGATTAGTTATTTATATAATTGAGTATGGTTTACTTCACAGGTCACGCATGGTTTCCCCCAGAGTCCATCACCACTGTTCCGTTCGAACCAGTTCGCCATCGAGAACCGCCCAGGACTTGAAGACCAACACATAGAAGATGTACTCAGGACCTTGGCCAGGCTTGGCGCTCCTCAGTTGTCAGATAGTCCACTTACATCAACGAGCGATGCGTCAAAACATCTGGAGCTCGCCAAGTGGCTCAGCGATTGGCATTTACTTGCATTCCTTGAGACCACGCAACTCGTGTCGAAGGTGTGGCATGAACTGTATTAGCCCCCAAAGCAAGTCACTGACACCTCGAAGGTCGACATGAAAGTTCTCGTTAGCACAGTGACTTCACCATCATTGTTGGGGGATCCTTCGGCACTGAACGCACTTTTCAAGACCGAAAGCTGGCAAACACTCATGACATTCACCCGGGAGAGTGCTCGTAAGTGTAATCGTCAATCACTGGATACCGCTTCTTATGTGCATCTTTCACCAGCATCATTACCTTCTACATCTGCGCCTGGTCCGTCATCATCGCATATCGATGAAGACATACCTCAAGACGTGTTCGATCAAATCGCTGCCGAAGAAGCGACTCGAAGGGAAAGTCCTAGCGGAGTGGGCTCGGGTGTCAAGATTTGTCCACATTGCACATTTGAAAATCCCCAGGGAGAGACAGATTGCGAAGTGTGTGGATTGCCCTTGGGCTAATGGTCGACTAGGGAACGAGATAACTGCGAAGGAAGAAAAAAGAAGTTATGCATCACTAGATTGCACAAGTGTAACATCGGGAATAATGAACAGGAGACGCAGAAAAGTGAATGCTGCAGTGTCTTTCATGCTTTTTGAGATCCGAAAAAAGTTGTAGAGATGAACAAGTCCACGAGTGAGATACCGATCCGGGATCGTATTAGTGAAATATCATAATGAAAAGAATAGTATTCAATGAAGATACTAAGCCAAAATCCATGATAGCAAGGGTCCAGAAGACACTGCGCAGAGAAGGCTCCTCATGCAAACACCCACCATCCGGCAAACACAAGACCAACGAGCACACCGATCGCACGAAGAACCAGGACTACGAGTAAAGCCTTGCGAACCGCGGCGTAGAATGTATTCAGTGCCGTGCCCGACCAGTTGACCCTGAAAATCGTTTCATTAAAAATATACCAGATTCCGATGGGAATGCCAAGTACCGTCGGACATTGGAACCTCCATCGCGTACACTAGCTTCCCACCCACGCACAACCTCGCGATAACGTTTTCCAAAAACCCTGAGGGAATATCATTTAATTACCTACAGCCAATGTTAAAAGTAGACATACCAGATCCAGAAGTTGACATCTGGATAGGAGAAACGAGGGAAGACACTCGCTAGGCTGGGTGCGACAGCATCAATGCGCATTCCTTCACCCCCTACAGGGTGGAAGGGCAGGTGCAGACTAGGCAAGGAAACTTTGTACAGATCTTGAGGCGTGGGCTGTTTATTGGGATCGGCGGAAGAGGGAAGCGCCGTGGGCGGTATCATAGTCGCCATCAGGTCGAGCGTCATGCCAAGAGAGAGACCCCACAACTTGAGTTGGTGCCGCGACTTATTTTGGTCCTTCCCTGAAAGCGGCTTCGTAGCGGTAAATCCTTTTTCGAGCTTGTCCTGCGTCAGTGCGGGGTACGATCCGTTTTTCGGGAGTGCTGCAGAACTACTTGTGGATGAGCCTGGTATCGCGTCGGACTCTGGAAGATCGAGTAATATGGCGGGGAACTGCATGCTGCCTATGAGAATTCTAACTAATATTTTCAAGATAGCAGCGCGCCGAGGTGTGAGCCTGGACGCAGCATCCACAGTCACGCTGGACCATCTGCTTTTTGCGTTCATCTTGTCACCTATATGTCCTGGTAAAACTGCGCTAGCAAGAGTCTCGAGCGGTACCCAGTGGATGTTGGTCCCGTCCGTTGGGTCGGTGGGGAGAGGATTTGGAGTGAGCTGCAAGAAAACGAAAGGAGACAGAATCATGAGGAGTCGCTTGCCCAGCGATGTAGTGATCTCTCTGTCATCGAGTTGACCTATGAAAGCAAAGTCACGCTCTGCGAGGTCCAAGCCAATCTCTTCCCATGTTTGACGCATGGCTGCCATGAGGTCGGAAGTGAGATAAAGTCAAGAAAGTGGATGGAACGCATATACCTGTATAAAGACCTCCTTCATCTCCTTCTTCAGTACGTCCGCCGGGGAAAGCAACGTGAGCTCCAGCCTTGCCGCTGCCCTTCGAAGTCCCATCGCCAGTGAAGTTCTGGAATGCAGATGCACGCCCTGGAACTGCATCGGAAGGACCTGCACCATCGCGTCTCAAAAGAAGAAATTCTGGGCACGCGAGAGGGTCCTTGACCCAATCTAACTCGAAGAATTGACTTAAGGTAGGTAGGGGGGTGTCAACTGGCACTGGGATGGTATTGGGGGGAGGTACGACACGGATAATGATGGCGACAGCGGCCCGACGAGGTTCTGCGAGATCGCAAATTTATAACAGGTCAGAAAATATGGATTGCCAAGAGATAGATCATATGACTCACGAGTTGCTGGCGAAGTGATTATTCGAGGAGGCGTTGTGCGGATTCGGTGAAGGGCACACGACAACAAACGCACCACTGAGTCCGGTTTTTCTGCAATAGTCCGGGTGTAAGTCATAAACGTTTTTCAACCGTGAGACCATACCCTGTGCCATTTCGTTACAATACTTTACAAGTCGTCCACAAAACTAGTAAGTACTGTCGTCAAAAATAGCAGTTCAACTCATGATCCGAAAAAGGACATCCGGCACTCCATCCACCGAGACATCTGCCACCCTGTTCCCCAGGATCTTATACGAAGCGCTATAAGTACTGAACTGACTTAGATCTCCCTACATTATTATCCGAATTGGACAAGCTCAGAGTTAAATTATATTTGCCAGCGGATAAGATCATTCAAATAGAGGTAATTGCGCCACAGATCGACATGAACTTGGCAATTCAAGTCAATAATCCTTGCGCCATTGAGTGAGGATCATGGGCAAGACAAGATCGCGGCCTCGTATATACGCTCATGCCACGTCACAAGCTGCGCAGAATCCCTGAAGGGCATGCGCTAAATATCGTGTGATACCAGACATTTGGCGTTAATGCGCAGATAAAGAACTAGTGATGGGTTAACTTACAATAGAGCATAACACATGCCTCGACGAGCCACTATAATCAATCGATAACGGGAATTCATGGGCCGTGCACTGCTTCAGGTGTGTTGAATAGGTCCCGGTATCACGTCTGATCTTTAAGGCTATTGCAGAGCATCAGCCGGGGGTTCCGAGCACTGATTGTTGCATAACAGGCCACCATGCAAATGCTCAGCGCTGCAGCCGGGAAAAGAAGAATGGAAGAGGTCGAATAGATCGGTTCTTATGAGCAAGGGGTAGTAGGTGGGAAATGTATCAGCTTAATTAGGTGTATGACTGGGGCGTACTAATAGTCCTATTAGTCCAAGCCTTTCAACTCATCACTCCGACTCTTTCCTGCACTTTCTTGTTATTACTCATCTTCACACGTCCTTAGTATAAAGGATAGTGTTTTCTATAAGTTTCCATTATCCAAGCGATCCTCGCCACCAATTTCAGTCTAGTTAATAATCACTTCTTCGCTCCTAAGCTAGAACACCAGACGAAATGGGGATGAAGTACCGTCGTTATCTCGCTGGTGAGCGCATCTACGGCTGCTCCAAGTGCAAGACGCATCTTGCAACGATCCATTCTATGATATCACGAGTGCGTCGCCACTCTCATCCTTTGTCTCCAGGTTTAGTGGTGTGCTAATGCGGACATTGTCAGGCTTTCAACGGCCAACATGGCCGCGCATATCTCTTCGAGGGCGTGTGAGCTCTAAGTTCGTACTAACATCGGTGCTCATCTCACTAATCCGATCGCAGCGTTAATGTCATAGAAGGCGAACCAAACGACCGCCAAATGACGACAGGCAACCATACTGTCCGGGATATTTATTGCGTCAAATGTGCTACTGTCCTCGGCTGGAAATACGTACGTCATGACATCTAGACATCTCATTCCATAATCCACCTCATTTCTTTCTTTCGTCATTCAAGGACCGTGCATACGAAGAATCGCAGCAATACAAGGAGGGCAAATACATACTCGAGCGAAATCTTCTCATCGACGTCCAGTAGCCCAAATTGCCTCAGGTCCCCTATCCACCTAGCTAACACACGACCACACAACTCCAAGAACGCGACAATTACAACGACCCAACGGTACATCACGTCATTATTTGTTGACCACTCGATAGTCCTGGCCCCATCACCTTAACATCATTTCCGTCTTCGAACCTCATCCAGGACTGTCAATTTGTTGCTTAAATCGTTATATATGTAGGATGAAGACTTACAGATGCAGATGGCGGATGTAGAAGGGTTGGCGGAGACATTCACACCACCAGTCGTCATCCTGCCTCAGCCATCGCTGTTCGAATCTTCTACACGAGGCACGAACCACGCGGCTCACGCACCGTGTGCCTCCTATCGCGCCATCTTGCATTATGCCACTATGATCCTCCCTATGATCTCCGCAGTCACACGACTCGAAGAAATGTATTCTGTGCCCTTTTGTCTCCCTCCTCCCAAATTTATTGTGTACTTACTATCTCATTGCATCCTCATTTAGTTTCGTCCTTAATTTTTTTTTTCAATGTGCTTATTTAGAAGCATGGCATATCCTGTTTCTCCACATAAATTTCAATTCCGGAATCCGTATCGCTCGTTATCAAGAGCTGTGTATGGATATCTGCCCAATCATATCTCACACTAATATCAATACATAGATCGTTATTCTGGCAAGTAGTGATGAGACTACACCCGTTCCGCAAGTCATGTACTTCAAATCAAACCGCGTTGCAAGTCCTCTAGTACGGGGCGTTCTACCAGACCAGAGGTAGGCCTTGAGCATGCTCATGAAGGACATGGTGATCGGAAGAACTAAGTGGTGCTATGAAACATTCCAGTATTCCGTAAACACGGCGTCATAAGATAATTATGTGATGTGGAGTACACCGCGGTCACACAGGAACCGAGTGGTAAATAGCACACCAAAAGCGTGTCTTTTATCCGACTGTGGCCTTCCAGCATATCAGCCAGCCTGTACCGCTAATCATAGGGCAAGGGTGTAGGCCTTAGGGTTCGGTGGCTGGTAAACACGCGAAGTTACACACCAGAACTTCGGCCATTTCACGGGGATGACGAACGTGAAAACCCTTAATTGGGTGTAATGACTGGGACGTCATCAGGACTCCTCGTATGCTTTCTACGAGCTAGACCCGGCGGCAAGTTGATCATTACTACTATTTTCAGCTAGTCTCATCACTGTGGGCAGACTAACGGAAGTAAGACAGTCGTTCATTCTATCAGCCACTTGAGCAGGCCACATACCAAGTACACATGGCGGTTGGTGGGTAATTGAAATGTCACAAGCTAGGGCTATGGTCGGCTATATTTTGATCGAATCGCCAGCTGACCATGCTGTGGAAAGCGATATTCACGCGCTGTTAGACAAGTTTCACTGCAGATGCAGTTCAAGTTGCTGGGGTTGATGATAACGTCACACGCGGTTTAAGAGATTAGGTAATTGAACGAATTTAGGCAATCCCCAACATGTCGCATAGTAAATTGAAGTTCTATGCATTCCATCCCCAGAGGATTGCAACGAAGTATATAAATACCAGCAAACGACCGTCACGTCCGCGACGCGACGTCTTCACAGTCTTTCACCATCTAGCAACACACACCTTTCGACGTCAACTACCCTTACAGCTCCCCGTACAACTGCCCTAGCCCGGTTCTCGTAAATTTTCACCTGCTAATGCGTATGTTCAAGTCTTTGACTGCGGTGCATAAGCTGTGAACTGATATGTCTCTCGCAGCTGCAATAACCATGTCTGCGGTACACCCTGCCCTGAGAGCATCATCTCCGATGTCATACGTTTCTTCACCCCTTGGTGCATCCTCATTGAACACCTCGTCTGGCTCGTCGAGAGCACTGCCCATACGACCATCATTCCCTCACTCTCGCCCTTTGAGACCCTTCGTTTCAATATCACAAAGCGCCTCGTCACGCTCATCAAAAAAACCTGTCAAGTTCATAGAGCCACCAAAGGACTCCAAGACAGTCTTTGTACTTGACTTGACCCAGGGAGAGCTGAGCAGACAGGATTAAGCAGGCGGGATACATGTGTTACTCTTGCACTAGACTAATGGGAGTACCCAGGAGCCATAGATCGATGTTCCAACTCCCGTTTGGCGCGTTACCCTTTTCAACCAGATTGTATGATCGGTAACTTCTTTTTATTTGAAGTTTTTTTATTATCTGTGTATATAACTCATTCCGACACAGTACTAGTACCGCACACTAGCATACAATAGGTTCCTTTCACGCCATAGCTTCATTCTGCCACTCGCCTTTATCACGATGCGTATCATTCTACGTCCCACACATGCTCCCACCTGTTCAACACAATGCGTATCATTCCATATACCCCCGCCTGTTTCAACTACGCATAGCTTATCACAATGGGAAGTTTGTTGTTTGTTTTATCTTTACGGGACAGGTAGTGTTTCAACTTAGCCTCTTTCCCAAGTCATCGGGTGAACTACGGTAACTTTTTAAGAAGGCACCTGTTCCTCCTGATCATGATAATCTGTGCTTAAGCGTAGTAACTGTCATTTACTTTACCACGGCTTATGACAAGCTTGGCCTGATCACTAGCACAGCGCTTCTAGCTGGTTTATTTTGATAGCAGTGAGCAACTTTCCCCTCTTGCAACGCGTCACGTGTGAGCTAACCCTTAATCCTCGGAAGAATCATCGCGCATTATGTGAGGAACACTTGATACAGGCATCACTCCGAGGTATGCGTGGAATTTCCTGCGAAATCCAACGTCTGTGCGGAAATAAAGCTCATCTCATATCAGTCCGGATATTACAAACCCCCCCTTTTCCAGACGTCAAACATATATAGTCGGACTGTCGAGAATGAAGTCACTGGTCTTGAACGGCCAGAAGGAGACTCGAACATCGCTTGACGGAACCAGCCTGAGTGTAATCACTTGACCTAGACCTAGAAAACATACCAAATGGTTGCTCTGGAAGAAAAGATGGCTGCAGTAAGTAGCTTATAGGCTCTGTTAAGTGACGTCGGCATCATCACCAAAGAGTTGATTAACTCTGCCCCAGTCATCCAATGTCTTGTCTATGCCATTACCTATGACATGCATATGCTGACTACCTCTGACCTACGAGTGCACGGTTACTAATGACCTGTCTGTCTTGCGTTGCTGACCCCATATCCATCACCCATCGCCGATCAAACTTCGAACAGACGCGGCTGGCGGCATGCATGAATCAGGATTCCTATGCTGCGGGACCTGGGAAATTTAACCGCCCCCACTACCTCTGAACCCGAGTACAGTGTCATTTGGCAATCTCAACACTTTGCAACTGCTGCCAGACACCATATTTGGCACCCATCAAAATCTGATAGACAGCACGGCAAGAACGTTTCAGGTTTCATGATCGACCTATTCCGTCCTGACTTATTGTTCTTGCTTTCCAAGAGAACATTTATTATCGCCGCTCATATACCCTACCGAAGAAGAGGCGATTTTGCGAACTTTGACCACTCAATGGTTCTGCTTACCCAATTCCCTTTGTACTCCGTAATCCAGAATCCACATGACTCATATACTGGGGTTGGTGAGCCAATTGTTCCGAGATGGCCGTTTGTCGTAGACGTAAGCAATGAACGGAGAATACTCGGAGAATAAGTCGTGGCTTTGTTTGGACCTTCTCAGTTATGCAGTCCTCCTATCAGACTCAAGTGGTATCGCACTGTGCCTGGATCAATGGACGCGCCAGTATATAGTAGCTGCGTCCGAGTCTGGATCTTCACTTCTTCATTTACTCAGGGAAGGGTATGATAACATCTTATCATGTCGAGATTGGATATATTATCTATAATCAGTTGCCGCCGTGTGCAGGTACCAGGCGCAAGGTACAACGTTCCCAATCAGTGAAGGTCTGAACGAGTGTTGAAAGAGTTCGAAAGCGGGTTGTCTGGAATCTAGACCACCTATTTACCTCTTCGGAGCTCGTTTCAGAGCTTACTCCATGGACATGCGCAGAAGGCGTGTCGTTACAATTCTTTCCTTCCAAAGAAGTGATCGGAAAAGGCTCCCGAAGTAACTTGTAGTTTCCTCAATTGTGGTTTCGAACCAAAGTTCATATGTTCATGTGCGCCAATCATTACCTTCTTTTCTTCCGTCCCAAAATAATTCTCACCCTCGAGCACAGACGCTGAGCGACAAAAAAAGACTGAAACTTAACTTTACCAATCACTGGAAATTTAGTAAGAACGGGAGCCATTCTTATTTCCCACTCATAATTGAATCTGGGGATTACAAGTGTCAAATCTAGAAAGGCTGACCACTGGCAGAGGTCGAATGCTAATTCTCCATTCTCGTTGGGCTGAGGCACGGGTCTTGTTTCTGGGTACTGGCAGCTCGCGAGGTGACAGGACAGACAGCTGAAACTCCACGATCCCCCGAGCTGATTAGCGCTGACTCCTGAGTCCTGACATGTCCAGCCCTGTGTCGCTGGGGTCAACTTCCGAATAGGATATTTAGCCTGTTATGAAAGCAATACAGCATGGGTAGAACAGGGCTGAGCAGAATTACGATGAGACGGTGAGGTGTCAACGAGTGCCGTTGGGTTTTCCCGAAGATTCAGCGTGGTTATCGACTTACTCGCATTTCAGATAGTGGCGTTATGACATTCAGGTCAGCCGTTGATCCTTCAAGTTGGGGCTGCTTCAGGCTGTTGGCTCGCCTAGAAGCCAGACTGGACCAGTTCCGCCATGCTAATTTCGAGTCTATGCATCGACATTGGATGTGCAGCACCCAGTAATATCAGCAATGAGACAGAATCAGACTCGCTTGCCCACCGTCTACTGCAAGACACGTGTCAGAAGCGCAACTCGAGAGCGATTGCTCGCCACCTGGTGAGAATCGCTGGAGATGACTAGACGAGGTTGACTCAGATTGAGCACCCGTACACCCGGGCCAGGCATCATCTCTCCATAAATTAGCCGATGAGTCAGCCTGTCTTATGGCAGTATTTTGACACGACGCACTTTGTCAGAGTTTGTCAGACGCCCACTAAGTTTCGATCCTTTTGGCGGGCCGAGCAAGCTGTGAGTATCAATAAGTACTTATCACCATACGAAGGCAATTTCTTACGATAGATAGATACTCATTTTAGGTGCCGAAGGGTGTTCGCAAAGTTTACAAGGTTTTCACACATTCAATTAACTTGTCGGGGAGGTGTCCACCGGGACGAGTAAGTTAGACCCGACTCGGAGAGCATCGTGCTGTGACGACATAAACATCACGTCTAAGTTACGTGGCTGAAACTCGGATGGGAGAGTTTCGTCGGCCTGGTTCTGCGTCGAAAAGAGCAAGGGGTGTCACATCAATGACGATAAGTGCGCTCTTAACGTGTATTCTATAAGCCACACTTGGAGACAAATACTTGGCGCGGCTTCCGTGCACCCCGTCAGATGCTCCGTCGAGGATGCCAGTGACGGAATGTTGATACGTAACGTCCCATGGTGGCGGTGGCGCGATTGTCGTTGCTCGTAAAGTTCATGGTGTGGCGAGGTCGAGGGGAGCCTGGTCTAGGACGGCATAAATACAGCCGCGACTTTAACCGTGACTTGTGACAGCCTCTGAATTCTGTACCAAAAGCGAGAACACGAGTAGCATCTCAACGTCACTGATCTGCGGATACACACTGCCAATCAGAGCCTCAGCTTCAAGCTTCAGCATCCAGTTAGATCACAGTAATTGTATCTGTGAAAGGCCTGTTCTCCCCTTCGGATTAACGAGTCACGATGAACGATACGAAGTTTTGACGAGCGCCTATTGAGCGTATACCTTCCAAATGTAGTTCGGCTGTTCGGTTAAAAGTCACTTTTCCGATCTGACAATAATTATAAAAGAAAGACGATGATCGTCGCGGCAAGTTACAGGAGGTCGACCGAGACCGCCCAGCTTTATGGGTATCTGATGGCGTTCCTTACCGCGCAGATCAAGCTGGATCATTTGGGTGAGCCATGGCCAAAGATGGCCCTGAATTTTGTGGCCCCAAGGCCCCAACTCGATCTTCCATACGGAATAGTCAAACAACCCCATTGATGGATACAAGGCCTCGTGTGACAGTGTTAAAACACTAAGAGGAGCTGAGCGCTGATCCTGCAAGGACATGATATCACTTCCATACCTGGAAGTCGCCGTGTTCATACAAAGTGTCTCGGATGGGTCGAACTTACCTCCAGAGTTGGATAATGATAATTTGAGTCCGGAGGTCAGATGACGGCCGGACGAGAGAATTTCGGAGCCGTTGGTGGGAGTTATCTCCAAGAAGTTTTCAGTTTTATGGACGGTTTAATGTACCAGTGAACTGGATGTGGTTGACATATGGCGACTGACTAAATACGAGGGTCTTGATACTTAGATGCGGGGCTAATTAAATGGTATGATTATGATAAGCCAGGAGAGCTTGATACCATGTATGGTCGTTCTGACGGCAATTAATTAGGTGGACCGCAATCGTCCATACCTCTTTACACTGCTTTTAAGGGGAAAGAACATTGCTTTGTAAGGGGTGGATGGAGATGTCCGTAGGCGGTGATTTGTTAATAAATAATAAGTAAATAAATAAATAAAAGTAAAACTTTAAAATTATCTTATATGATAAGTGGAATACTTGGAAGGAGGCGTAAACAAGCCAATTGGTCGTACATCAACGCAGTTTCTCTTCTTTCCGCTTCCTACTCCTTTCTCTCTCTAAGTCTTCAAGTCCATTTCTGCGCCTTTCTTTACGACCATATACGATCTGCACGACTTCTGAATATTCTTCCTTCTCTCAAACCTCATCTCTTATAAGGTATCCCTATATACTTGGCACTTTCTCCGGCTTCAAACTCCATTTTCGGCTTCTCAAGGTACGCACATCCCCTGTACCCTCTCTGACAGTTGTAATTCACTTCTGAAAACAGAACTCCTGTTCCATCTCTTTCGATCACACTCAAGGTAATCCTTCTTCGCTTGCTTTCATCTCCCTATCATTCCTAATCTATCATTAACAGCTATGGATAGCTGGAGGGTTGCTGTGCTTGGCGATGGTGGTGTCGGCAAAACTGCTTTGGCCGTTCAGGTCAGTCCCTGTGACTATATTGTTGCCCATCCACGCCTCATGTTCCCTCCTAGTTCACTCTCAATTGTTTCGTTGGTAAGCACAACTACAATAAACGTTCTATTGCAAATTAATGACCTCCATCCTTCATCGTATAATATTATGCAGAGGTATGTGTTCTTGTGAACCTCGTATCAATTGACTCATGGTCACTCGCAGACTTACGACCCGACAATAGAAGACGCTTATAGGAAGCAGTTAATTGTGGATAACAAGATGTGCTTCGTCGAAGTCATCGACACTGCTGGGCAGGGTGAGTACTATTCATTACACCTATGCCACCTCTCTAATGTCCATGCAGAGGAGTACGCCACACTGCGTGACCAATGGGTTCGGTACGTAATCATTATGCTCTCTTATGTTTGACATGTCTCACTATCTCATAACTTTAGGGAAGGCCAGGGGTTTATTCTGGTCTACTCCATCGCATCTCGGTCAACATTTGAACGGCTGGACGTTTTCAGACAGTCGATGCTCAAAGTTAAGCGCCAAAAACCTATCTTCATGCTGGTGGGCAATAAGTGCGACAAGACATACGAGCGCGAAGTCTCACGTGAGGAGGGCATTGCACTCGCTCGGACATTTGGCTGTGAATTCATGGAAACATCAGCAAGAACAGCATATAATGTCGAGCTCCTTTTCACCAACCTAGTACGTGCCCTACGGCAGACGAAACGATTGGAATCTGGTGGATCAGGGGGAAAACAGAGCGACAAGCAACCAAGGGATGGCGGCAGCAAGAAACCCAAATGCGTCGTTATGTGAAGGACATCTTCTCGGGTTATTGGCGACTTAGATTTCATACTCCCTTTACCTCTGTTTGATGATACCTCCACGATTCTTTTGCTTTATTCTTTTCGCTCGCTTTCGGGCTCATGGTTTCCTTCTAGCTACAATATCACACGTCCCACTCCTCACGCTGTGACTTACGCGATCTAGTCCGCGATGTATTTTGCAATGCACTGGCAGTTTTCTGGTACAGGTTCGCAGGTTTGATGAATTTCGTTCCTGGACTACGGAATTGCTGTGATCAGACATTCCCACTGTCCCGCACGGTCATATTGAGTTGGTACGTCAACGGACACGATTGCAAAAACGTTGCATGTTGATACCCATCGCCCTACTACTTATAAAGGACACAAGTGAGTCAGGGGTGGAGGGTATTCACTAATTTTTGATATGGCTAGCAAAAATATCTCCAGTACAAGCTATGCCGATTCCAGTGGCCCACTGGTTGACACAAAGCTCCACGTGCGCTCACTGCCTGATGGCACAGAGTTTCAAGTGAGCCGCCATGCTATTGAAGCATGTGAGGTGTTCCGTACGTCGAAGTCCATCTCTTGTGGTATACCGTATTCAAGTCAATATACCTTTAAGGGAATATGTTTGCATGCTGTGACCACGGTTTCGAATTAGTGGGTGATAACGACGAGCGTGGGCCCCAGGAAGCAGTTCTCGACTTGGATGAAACGGAGCATGCTTTAGCAACTTTGTTCCGCCTCATTCAACAACCCCCCGACCCTCCCTTGATGGAGAATTCAGATGGAACGAGACCTCGTTTCAAATTTGACGCAGGCTCAGTTATCCCGTTCCCGGTTCTTCCGTCCATGCTTCATCTGGCTGATAAGTATGGGCTCCCGGAAACAATCACATGTTCACTGCATTTGCACGTGCAAGCCAATGCTTCAACGAATCCGCTCCCCGTGTATGCATATGCCACAGCAAATAACTTGCCGAAGATTGCGGCAGAGGCAAGCGCCCACCTCCTACACCCCCCATTATCGTCATACACCAAAGAGGATATACAAATTATTCCCACTGTCACCGCATACCATGAGCTTCTGAGGCTCCATGAATACCGGAAATATAAACTGCGAGATATCCTGCTGAATGAGGATATATTTCCGCACGGATACGGCACTTGCCCTGTGCACAAGCAGTGGGTCACTCAGCTCTGGGAACAGAAGCGGGTGTACCTGGCCACCCAAATCGAAGCAGGTATGCAGATCGTGTGCACATCTCAATCTCACTTACTGACGGATAAATCCAGCTACTGATATAGCGGGGGAGATGCGTGACTTGGCTGGCCAGCTTTCGTCTTGCCCCCTGTGTCACAAAGCTTTGACAGCTGCTGTGGATATGCTTCAGGTACGACCAAAAGGAAGGGCTTATCACGTGTGACCATTCTGACTTTTAAAGAACAGTATAAATGTCGAAGAGTTGCAAGAACTGTAGATTACGTGCCACAGGATTACTGGCTCGATGCAATCTAATAAGTAATAAGAGGATATCTGGATAACATGTAAGGTAGCACGTGCATGCGTAAAGGAGGTCTGCACTCACCGTTAAAATCTATTACTCCTCTATGTATTGTGCCATAACAATGTCCTGAGATCTGTCCATACTTCGGAGTCGCGGTAAAGGTATGTCATTGAGTTGAACATGCCAGGTTGAATAGCTTCTCCGCGGTGCTGGAACAACCACATGACGGCACCCCATGATAGAGCCGCGAAGACCGAGAAATACCGTGGGTCTGGCGGGATGGGTCTCACCACAGATCCAGACGCGCCTGCAGGCACTTTCGAATATGGACTACCTGTGCGCGGCATGAATGAAGCAATGACTCGGGATACCACGTAAAGGACTATCTAAATGGAAAGTCAGCTATGTAAACAGGACTGGCACAGACAAGAATTCGTTTGAAGTACCTGCTCGTTCACGGCTGATCTATCGCCAAAGACCACGTACCCTCCCAACAAGCCAGCAACAAATGTATCCGCGTTGCGCTGTTTCCCTCCATTTGCCTTTCGTTGAAGCAGTAACAGTATCTTGTAGAGTGAAACAAACTTTGCTAGGTTGAAGGCGTGCTGCTTGGTTGCTTTGTATATAACAAGAAGACGAGATTTCCAGCTACAGGACAGTAGTCCAGCAGTGAAAAAGACTTTGAGTGCAGAGAAAAAACGTACTCTCCTCGACCAAAAAGAATGGCCATGATCAACGCGTGAGGGAATCTGACTTTGACTCCGTACACAAAGCCATTGCGTGCACCTTTTACGATGGCAAGGTAGTCGTGCATGCGCGGGTCTGACAGCCAGTGGGTGATGCTGGACATGGTTGTGTGCCAGCTAGAGGCATCAGCGAGGATTCTTAAAGAGAGGGTGGAACACCTGCGGACCGGCCGTACAATCACATGTAAACCGAGATTCGCACCGATTCTACCCAATTTTACCGTTCGTTTGCATGTGGTATTTCAGAATTGGACTTGAAGGAAACTGACTACCTGGCTATACTATGGTACATAATGACATGACTAAAATTTATGATCCAAGAAAGTAATCATCCCTGAATGCGAAGTTTGATATCGAAGACCACTCGAGCTACAAGTCAAGTCAGCAGACGCCGCTGATAGAGAAACCACACTACATACCCCCAATCCGCCTTCAGGGGGGCCACGAGTCTCCTCGGATGCAGCTCTGATAACCACAAATCGGCGGTAATTGTCCATGAACGTAGGCTGCAGTTCCATATTGATGAGATCCTGAGAAATCTCCCGGTCCGCCTCAACTAGGATGTCAGATTCACTGCACTGAGCGAAGCGCTCCATTGAGTTTTTAATGCACTCTCGCAGCATATCTTCCACTCCCAACAGTTGTTTCTCAAAGGTGTCGACGATCCAGGCGTCATCATTATATTTGGTAGGCGCTTTCATGACAGAGACGCTGCCTGCGTCTCCCAGGTCCAGAATGGGAAGAAGGCATGAGTCCATGCTGTGGATACGTCATGAGTCGAAGTATCACAGTACAGGAGCATCGCACTGACCTCATGATTTCTGGAACTGGCTTATCCTTGCCGCACGCCAGGGCATGGCTCAAACCCACGATCGAAGGTATCAGGTAACATTCCCAGAGAGGATGCTGCGCGAGGTTACGCATCAAATTATAACATCCAACAGGATCTTCGGTGATAGCCAAAGGCGTGAAGGTGACAATACCACCTTTAAAGATTGTCAGTGACACTGATCGCCCTGCTTTGCAAATACTCACCCAAAGGGAAAATCTCGCGCATACCCCACCTGCTGGACGGAACAGACTCATGTGTACCGTAGGTGAAAAAGCGAACTTCAGGCGCGTCGCGCCGCTTAGTGACCACGGCAGAAAGCTCGTAAAAAGTCTTGAGGGCCCCGATATGTATGAATATTACCCGAGCTTCTCCATCAAGGCTAACTGACGCAGCTTTGGTCTTGTCCAGTACGTATTTCAGTTGTCGGGTCTCAAAGCCAGGATTCAAAGCTGCTCCGTCGGCCGGGAAGGACCAGATACAATATTTCCTATTCGAAAACTGCATGAAGTCCAAGAGCTCGCGTGGAATTGAAAGCAGATCAATAGCCATGGCAGCCTCTCTCAGTATGCGACGACGGCTGTCTTTCGATTGACCACTCGGAGTCGATAGCTGCTGTATGGTTTCATCGACCCGGTTACGCGTCGTTCCTTTGCTGTATTTGGCAGACGAGACAAGCCATGGCAACAAGGCCACCAAAACATGGGTGTTCTGGGAATCCTGTCGTAGATGCTCTGGTACGCGCAAGAACCTACAAAGGGCATCCAGTGACGGGCTGAAAATAAAGAGCAGAGCAAGTTCTGCGCCATCCAACGACAACGGGAGAACAGCAACCTTTGCCTCCCGTCAACATGGCACATCAGCAGGGAACTAAGACCCACCTGTCGCTGAACTGACATATGACGAAACAGTCCGTGCAGTGCTTGACTATCTTGATTTTCCAAAGCTTCAAGTTTGGCAAATTGCTGAGCTTCTCCACAGGCGCGAAAAACCGGTGTGAGATCCGTAACATTGTAGAGTTTTCGGATGCGAATGGAATCGGTTTGCGCCATCATGAAACTCATGCGAGCACCGTTATCGCGTGAATCAGTCGAGTCCTTGATCGTCACTTCACAAACTTTCTCCGCTTGGTTCTTAGCAAAGTCAACAAATAGATCACCTTCCCATTTCCACTTTTTGGGAATCCTATTCGAAAATTAAAAACACTTTTCATATACATGAGTATGCACCACAAACTTTGGCATCACGGAAGTTTTCATCGATGTCAAAGCCTTTGGTCGGAAGGAATCAACTTCCTGGGTGCCATCACTGACTGAAGGCTCCCTGAACGTTGCCATGAGCATTCAGTGAATGAAATCAGTGAAACAGGACGCACAAAGGGCTATTAAGACTAGACATGCATGTTGTGAGCACAAATAAGTGTGAACAGCCCAAGACACATACCCTGGCACATTAAGACTAAGACTTTGAAGAAACTCGTCTGCGGCCTGTTCGAAGGCTGGCTTAGGGGGAGCTGGCTTCGCGAGTTGATGCTGAATACTAAAAGACGGTCAAATGGATGTGTGTGATGATGCACGAGCGCACTTACAGGGGTGCAGGTGAAGGAGGGGGAGGGTTATCATCTGCAGCCGAGAACACCTCTGTATTATAATCCCAGTCGGCAGAGGGCTCCTCTACTGTCTGCTTTGTGGCTAAAGACGAGCCAGTCCAAACGGGTGTTGTAGTGGAAGGACCGGCCTCGACACCCGCTGTGGATGGGCCAGACGGTTCCACATCACTCGCCGAAAAAGGCTCATTCTCGGAAGGCTTCTTCTTGAAGGAACTAGTTGTGGACGAAGGCTCTTTAGCGGATGGACCAGATGGTTGCATACCACCCGCTGATAAAGGCTCATTCTCGAAAGGTTTCTTGAAGGACGAACCAATTGCGGATGAAGGATCTTTTGCTTCAGGGGGTTTCTTCTTGAATGACAAACCGGTTAGAAGTTTAGGAATTGTATGCAATGGCTTTGGCTTGGGTGCTACAGAAGGACCCGATCCCGCTGCTATACGTTGCTTTGTTGACAGGGTACTCCCAGATTGAACCGCATTCGAGGGAAGTTCCAAAGACTTGACAAGAGGGTTGGCCTTTTGATCTTGGTGAGTTCGGACGGGCTGTATTTTGGGTGGGCGAGGTACATTCGACAATGGTATGGCAGAAGACGTCGATAGCCTTGGTGGTGGTGGAAGAAGACGAGATGATTGTTCGGCAGATGGATTAGAGGCCGGGGCTGCTGAAGAGCGTTCCTGTGGAAAGCACGGAGGTTAGAATGAAAGAGAGACAGCAACTATCACGGAACCTTGTCCGCTGTAGTGCTCCGGGACTTCGAGTGAGTGTGTTTCCGCCGCTGTTTCGATGGGCGATCCTCCGATGAATCAGAGTCTGACTACTGTCGTCTAAGCTTCGCAGCACGACAATAAACAAAAAATGGCATACATCTGAACTAATGAGTGTATTGTTACGCTTTTCCCCTCGCCCAGGCAACGTCTTCGGGACCGAAGACCTCTGCTTGAGAGGGACATCGGACTCTTCCGACCCATCAGTATCGCTCTCGACCTGTTTTGGCTCTGGAGCCTTCGCTGTCTTTTATGTATAATGTGTAAGACAGTATAATGAGTATTATCAGGTGAACTCGCCTGCTTGATAGGTGGTTTCTTTGTGTCCTTTTCACTTATACGTTTGGCGTCTTCTGAGAACTGCATGGCGAAGAACTCCTTCTCTTTCTCTTCACACCAGTCAGTTGAACCACCAAGCAAAAAGCCAGCCGAGTCTCACTGATCCAATAGTCCTTCGCCACAATCTCGTATCCGACAGAGTAATCATCGTCATCAGTACCGACATGATCCCAAAAGCTGGATAAGAGCCGCTGGCATTTGCTCACGTTCTGTGATGGCTCCCAACTGTATAACGCATTGGAAAATGAGTTCGTGATCAACGAAAGGGAAATAGATCTGACGTGTCTGCATCGGAGTCATAGCCTGCCCACTATGAACCATTAGAGGACGCGATCAAACGCGGATTAAAACCCACTTTGACATAATATTCCTGGACGAGCGGTTAGATCTTTGTTCGAAATCCAATGGTATGTGCTTACCCAGTCTCCTTCTTCACTGACGCGGGCTTTGGTTATGACCTCTACCAGCAAGCGCGTCAATAGTGATAGCGATGAAGAGCTAAGCTCGCACCGACGTGGTATACCTCCTGCTCGACTTTCTTCTTACGACCCATACAAAGGAATGATGAATGAACGTAGATAAGTTGATTTGACGGCATTCGACGTAAGCGCGCTATTAGACTCCGCTGTCCAAGTCTGGGGTCCTTCCGACTTGCTTGACTCGCACTACAACGATGGCCTCTAAATCAAAGTCAAAGCAGGAAGAGGCCCTTCAATTTCTCGATGATCTTGATTCTCTTAATCCAGTTGCACCAACGGCGCGTGGACCCGTTGCTAATACGGGCAGTGCAGGGGACCCAGCGGATGTTCTTGCGTTCATTGATGAGATAACTCAGAAGAGCTCAGAGCCAACTCGCTCTACGACATCACACATAGAACGACATGTTTCGCGCCCGGGAACCCCATCACTGAGGAAGAGCACTGAAAGAGTTAAAGTCGGTGCTCATCCGTCCTCCTCAACCTCTTCTCTCGTAGCAAAGCCAGAACTATCGTCAGCTCCTGCTGCCAATGCTGAAGCTGAGTCTGCGGCTTCCTCAAGTCGTTGGGGATGGGGCAGTGTATGGACCAGTGCGAGTACCGCTTACCAACAAGCGAGGTCTGTAGTGGACGAGCAAGTCAAGAACCTTCCCAAGAATGAACACATCAGTAAGCTAGGAGAGGGAGTCCTGGAGTATGCAAAGACTGCGCAGCTCGACAAACTTGGTTCGTCTGCGCGCTACGAGTTGATTCAAAGTCAATTAATTCGTACCCCCTAGGACAAGATTTTAAGAGAGTTGGACTGTCTACATTGACAGACATTCTGAATGTAGTTGCTCCTCCGATATCTGAGCACGAGGTCATTCAAGTATGGCTCAGTCATGACATGAAAGGATATGATGGCGTTGAATCGCTTGTATACCGGTCACTCGCTAGGGTACGCACCAAGCCATTACAGTGTCTGCCGTGTTGATGTCGTTGTGTAGGTCATGGAACAGGTCGAGGGTGGCGATTTGATTGTCAATCGAGGTGACGAATCAAAACCCAAGGAATCTGCAACAGGAACTCCTCGGGATTTCAATTCAGTGGACGGATACGATGCTGCTCTCAAGCTCGCGCAGGTAAAGGGCCAATGCCAAGGAATGTGCATGCGAGATTGACTTTTCCGTCAAGGCAAATCTAGATGAATTCATCAAAACCAATTCCAAAGTACCGCCCAAAGAGTCATCTATTCAGAATCCTGTTACATACTCCTCTGTCTACCTCCGCATTCAGCCATTTATTACATCGTTTACCCTTCCTCAGCCCGTTGATATTTCAGGGGAATCCACAGACACGCCCGCGCAGTCTAACCTCCGGTTCCTGTTGCATCTGTCTGATCCCGGACACAAGTTAGTGCACACGACTATAACACAGGCCGTGCCTGGTAGTTGGTTGCAGATCTGGGATGATTACGACTGGGTGGAAGATCTTGTAGCTGAGTCTCTCCGGGTGGGCATTGAGGTGATTGGGCAGGACTACATTGTCGCACGGATGGGATGGGGTAAGAAGGCAGCCGAGCCCACTACACCTCAAGAAATGTCCTCTGAATCATCCAAGTGATGCGTTTCTCTACTCACATATTGTTGCCCCACCTGTGTATTACCTTACGACGACTCACTACGATTGCACTCGGAGGATAAGAATGTTGTGTATATGTATAAATGAATAACGTAGTAGCATCTACTTCTTTGGAGGCTGTTCGGGCTGAGGTGGAGGAACAGGTTTAAGTTCTGCAGGCTTGATGGGCTTTGTCCCTTGCCCTACTTGTTCCCAAGGTGATAGAGACTCGAAGTTGCTGCATATAATCTGGTGATTAGTAAAACGCAATGATCGAGAATGATTCTTGGCTGACCGGAAAGCCTGCGTCAATTGCAGAGGTTCGTAAACGACGCGTTTCCTCTCTTCATCGTAGCGGACTTCGGTGTAGCCCTAAAATGATAATTCCATCATTACGATTAGCGGCTTGTAGTGGTAGCTACGCACCGACAATGGGAAGTCCTTTCGGAGGGGATGACCTTCGAAGCCTAAACAAAAATCTATGACAAATGCGAGTTATCACACCTAAGAGGACTTACCATAATCTGTCAGTATGCGACGCCTGAAAATAGAAGGTCAATACACCGGTCTATAGGGGTATAGAACGCGACTTACAGGTCGGGGTGACCAGTAAAGAAGACGCCAAACATGTCCCACGTCTCCCGTTCATACCAGTCTGCTCCACTGAAGACAGAAACACTGCTGGGTACAGGGTCCGCTTCGCCAGCATAGGTCTTGACGCGAATCCTCCCCGCATGCTTGATGCTCAACATGTTGTAAACCACCTCGAAGCGTTTCTCTCGTTCTGGGAAATCAACAGCGGTGATATCCACGATACTTTTGAACTGACACTGTGAGTGATCTCGAAGGAAAGTCAAAACGGGGATGACGCCAGACGGAGAGATATGCAAAGTGAGTTCATCCTTTAACACGGAGAACTGCTGGACGAATTTTGGGAGACATTGCATGAGGTATGATCCATATGTGTGTAATGACTCAGTTGTCTCAGCATACTTGGTAGCTGTAGGATTTGGTGATGTAGGCTCAGTGAATGGCGAAACGGAGGCTAGCAAGTCGTCAAGACAGCCATCGGCGATTAGGACAGGTATAACTTACCTCTAGGCGATGATGACGACTGAATTTTTCGGGTCAAAGCGACTCCAACGGTCCTCGTTGGTCTCTTTGACGAGCTTTTAAGCAGATTTGTGACCCGCAGACCCGTGCGGAACGACATGTTTGCTGGCTACTGTTCAACCAGCGGGTTCAGACGAGTTAGAGCAACGGTGAATTCACACTCCGATCCGAATCGTGACTGGCGCCGACGGTCAAGTAGACCATGGCTTCACTCACCGACAACAACACTCACAGAACAGAAATATTCGATTCATTACCTTACTATGACAATGATCTCGAGCAAAATCCAATATTAAAGGAAAAAGTCGAGCGCGAGCTAGCACGTGAGCCAAAACCACCGCAGACTCTGCATCCTCGCGTTCCCCCTCCAATAGAGCTCTTCAAGGTATGTTAAGCTACCCTTTGGTCGTTCATAGGCCTGATATGGCGTAGGACAAACCTGGGCTTGCTGCTGAGCTCGCGCGTGTCGAGGCTCATCAGCCTTTAGCACCTTTGGATACCGTAAGATATCAACTTCCAGCGCCAACGTCTACTCCAGGTACAGATGAGGAGTGGCAACAAGCGCTGAAGAATGCTCAGTCCCAACTAGAGCACCAGCGTATTCGGTAAGTTTTCAATTGTCCTTTAAATGCTTTGAGCTCACGGTCTCTCAAAGGCACACGAATCTCGCACTGCTGCAGACATATGGACCTAATGCTTGGAGAATTCATAATTACTTGTTGGAAGCGACAGCCAAGCAAGCAGAAACAGCGCTCGAGGAATTGAAGCAGCGCACCACAGATGTTAACAGAGAACGCAAGAACTCTCAGGTATGTTTCGTGTTGATCAGGAAAGCAGTGTATTCATACTTGTTTGAAGACACGAATCGGAAACCAGTTGACATCGTTGGAGAACAAATGGACAGAGTTGATATCGAGCATCCTTCAGATTGAGATGGCAAATGTAGCTCTTGATGCAGAAGTTGACCGACTGAATAAAAAGGAGGCTGAGCTTGCTAGCATATAACACTATGTAGTTTATTAGGTACTTAACCGAAATAGGCTAACCGCCGCTCAACGTTGCACTCTGCCTGCCTCGTTTGATTTCTGCTCGTCGACGACAACGAAAATCTCGTTTGTCTACTCTATAAAGCTTATAGGCAAGTCAATAACAGGTTAACCGTGTCATTTTCAACGTTTTAACTCATGTTGTGTATTTTTATTTGATTTCCTTCTCGGCTCCTGCTATAATCTCTGTAGGGACTGAAAACTGACTATCGGCGTCTTGAGACGCGTATATGGCCAATATCGACAACTCAAACACGGGGCTAACTGAAAGTCATGCAGAAGAGGAACCTATTAATGCGTCGCTGAGTTCATCCAATGTATCTGAAGAACACTCTGTAGTCGCAGCTTGTGCTCTCAAGACTTCAAGTTCACCTCCATTGATCTCACCTACGAACTCATCAACTCAATCTCGCATTCAATTGGCTCTTCCTGCTTCAGATTCATCATTTGCTGCCCCACATCCAAAGAAATTTACTTCTGTCAACATCAACAAGAAGTTCCTACAGAAGAACTCATCCTCTTCAGGGTCTGCCACCACGTCATCGAACCACGTACCTGTCGTCAAGTCTGGCAGTCCAGCTCGTAAGTTCAATGTTGTGTTTCATAATAATAATCTCAATGTGACGTCCTGTAGCTGTTCGACCTGTAGCTCCACCAATAAGCACGCATTCGCGACTCGTGACCACCAAGCTCACAGCAGCGCCTGTTTTATCAACCACAACTGGTCCAGGTTGGTCGCGTCCACCATCTGCGGCACCTCCAGTCTCTTCAACACCATCAACTTCATCCAATGGACCCCCTCCACAGCCCCTTCTGCATACCGCTGCACCAGCGCCCGTTTCCGTCCCAGCTGCCCCGCAGCTCCCTGTCGCTGGCAAAGTCATTCAGCCACAACCACGAGCTATCGCATCGACTTCATCCGCAACGGGGAAGAAGGATACTACGTCCAAACCGGCCTGGGGACATCCGAAAGTTGTGGTACCAGTCCTGTTCCCGGATAGTACAGGTCCCTCAGACTTTCCTACGGCTGCCGAAGTTGCTCACGGTACGTTGCAAATTTTGTAGATGTAGTTCGTGAATTGATTTGTATTCTTTAGGCCGACCATCACCCAAGGTCCCTGAATCACAGAAGCCCTCTGATGCTCCTCATTCAAAAAGTGTGACGCTTGAAGAAGCTGATGCATTTCGAGGTGTTCACCTTGACCCAAACGCCCACCACTGGGATGAGGTCTGCTTCATTCCACTCTTCCTATTCAATTTTCTAACATTTCGCAGATGGAAGAGGATGATGACCATTTTTTGGACGGAGTCATTGAATTTGGCGACGGAAGACAGTACAAGATATCACCAGCTGAAGCTAGTGCGCAAAGTGTACCATCACCCGACCCAGCTACGGATACTGTCGAGCCTCACCCAGAGATTGTTGATGGCGGCAGAGCACCTGTTAGTAAAGAGGATCGTTTTGCAGACGACTTTGACCGGAGATGGCCACGATCAAGACCCTCTCCATCTTTCGTGCACAAGGATCTACCACGTGCTCCTCGACATCCGTCAATCTCCCCTGCATCTTCGCATCCCAGCTACTCGCCTTCGGAAGGTCCAAGAGTTCTTTTCAATGAACGCTCAAACAGACTCGAACCATACAGTTCTCACCCAAACATCCGACATTTCCCTGGGGCTCCAATGTCTAGGAAAGGCTCTCATATAGAGCATATTCCACCTCCAGTGGACATGCGTAGTGGACGAGATGGACCAATGCGGTCGCCTGTACAACCAGTGCAATTACTCCAAAAACCTGCGGGTGGCTATGATCGCTCATCGCGCACATCGAGAAACGGTCCTGGCCCCCACGCTCCTTTCGGCAGGATTCGTGATGGTTTACCCTCTCCCTCAATGAATGGGCCGCCAAACTGGGATGGGCTTCCGTCCGTTTCTCCTATTGAGAAGCATGAAATCATGTTTGATAGCAGAGGTCGTCGTTTGTCGAACATGGGCCCTCCACCATTACCGTCGAAGCGTGATGCCAATCGGCAGCTTCCACCTCATATTTCAACTGGCCCGCCTGGAAAGCTTTTTGCGAGAGATCCACATCAACCTCTGTCTGCTTCTCAACAACATCTTGATTCGCCCACTACAACTCATGGTGGTAGCGTCGTTGGTCAGTCACCCTTATTGTCCACCATCTCGGTGACTTCCGAGACCCCCGCCCCATTCGCAACTCCTACGCTGAGCATCGAAGACGTTCACAAGACGGCCATGCATATCTCAGCTGAGCGCGCAAAACAACGACGACAGGCGGAAGAAGAGGAGCGGGAGAAAGAGAAAGAACGCGCCCGGCAGAAGGCAGCTGCATTGGAGGAGGAATTCAAGGCAAACGAAGAGAAGAAGAATGCTCAAGTGGGTTTCTGTGACGTGATTAATGTCATCTCACACGGCTCATTTCATTTGCAGGAAGCGGAAGCCGTGAAACTAATACAGGAGGTTGCGGAAGCAGCCAAATCTCCTTCCCAGCAAGCGCTACAACTTGGTGCCACGGTACAACGTCCAATGCCTGTCAAGCCGATAGGGCGACCGCCATCTCTAAGAGCATCTGTCAGACCGCCGGTGCTTCCGAGGCCGATTGTGCCTCCTAATGCAGAGCAATCGCACGATCCCTCAAAAACGGATTCCTGGAGAAGCAAAGCTCCACCTCCATCGTCGCCGCCAGCGCCTCGAGAAACACCTGTGCCTGCGCCGCTGCTCCGAGTAGAAGAGTTTATTACCGTTTCTGCAGATGAGGATCTCGAGGTGGTGGACTTTTCTGATATGGGTAAATTAGTTGGTGCTCCAGCGGCCCCACAATCCGAGGCTCCATACAAAGGCAATGAAAGACCGCCCCGCCCTCCTCGGCCTGTCGCAAGTGACTTCTTTGAAGACTCAGAGCCTCAGACACTTCCTCCTCGCCCAAAGTCTCCAGGCGTGTGGCGTCGCAAAACTCCCATTGAGGTTGTCCGCGAAGCTTTAGCTCCATCCTCGTCGACGAACCAAGAAGTTGCAAAGGAGACTGGGGGTAAACCGTTGCAGGATGCTCCGGTGAGCCTTCCAAGTCCGGAATTGCTACGGGAGGCAGTGGCACATATATCGCCTTCGAAGAGTTCCTCTATCGCGGATGGCTCAACGTCATATTCGTCTAACCACACGACGTTGCCCACATCTCCACAACGCCTAACTCGACCGACCTACCGTGAGGCGCCGATGTCTGCTCTCGATGATGTGATGTCTCGCATCAGGGGAGCCTTGGATGGCATGAAAGAGACAGAATCTGCAAAACAGTCCATCAAGGAGACAGCAGATGCACCGCCCGAACCAGATGTCACTCCATCTCAGGGCAATGCTAATGGTCGGGGTTATTCAGGTGGGCCTAAATGGCTTCCTCCTGCACTGCGGCCACGTCGTGTCGAATTTGGGGAAGAGCACGAAGTCTTCGATGTCACTGGCTGTGAACCACCACGTTCGCCTCGACTGACCGTTGTGGTCCGCCTCCCCAGCCAATCGCGTCCTTTGGATCCCATTCCTAAGCGGCAAGCTCATTTTTTGAAGAATGCGCGTTCGCAAGTTCGATGGGATATAATGTCTTGGGATCCACCGGTCGATGGCATGACCAAGAAAGACTTCTCCTTGAATGACGTGCTCCACAAGAGCTATTCGTCTCCCAGGGGCAAACCTAGGTTTCGCGTCCTCCTTCCTCGAGCGCGATATAACCATTCGTCTTTCGCCATTCCGTCAGGACCCAAGGTCAATCTTCCTGTTGGATCAATAAAGCCGGGTTCGTCATATGGGCGATCGAAGGTCGATGACCTTCCGTCCTGGAGGAGGGTTGCCGTCTGTCCATCTATTCCAGAAGTCAGCCCAGATAGCGCCAACGCAGGTGCCCTTGACACGATCAGTTGCTCGCCACCTCCTAACCCACCAGAACTTGCTCCCGCTGCCCAAAGTGTCTTACCATACGTCAATAAATCGGAAGCGGTTGTGCAACGTCCCAGAGCTCAACCAAAGATGCCGGTGGGTTCTGCGGTAGCATTTTATCGCGATATCCCTTCCGACACAGCTAGTCAAGAGTTAAAGAAGCACTCGATGTCCTTCACTGTCTTCAGCGAGCTGGACGAAATACCGGCATCTCCACAAAGTGATCCGCCAAGCGCTCTATTCTCTTCGGCTGTAGACTCTTCTGACAAAAGTTTTCATACTATGGAGACGGTTACAATCAGTCGCGTTGTGAATGGTCTTGGAAAAGAAACAAGCCCCCCAAAACTTGCTGTTTCGACACAGCTGGACTCTAAGAGCTCGGATGAATCGGTCGGTATTCCGCTGTATTTTTATGCATCTTCTTTGGTCGCTCAAGGGTGTATAGGTTGACAGAAATCTCATCACTCCTGGATCTGCATCGTACAGCACACCATGGACAAAATCTCCTTTAAGCTTTTCATCTGCAAAGGAATCTCCGGCGAGAGCACCAGATCCCGAGCATCTAAAAGCTGTATGGTCGCAGCCCTCTGACAAGACTCTAGTACACGCAGTAAACTCCCTCGAAGGCATTGCGGATGATCTCACTGCTCTACCGTTCACATTGCAAGATGTCAAGTCTGAAGATGGCGAAACTCCCCCTCCTACTTCAGTAGCAAACGTTCCATCCAAGATGTCACTCCATGATGTCACGCGTGCATTCCAGCAAGTACCCACTTCATCAAATTCTGCTACGAGGAGCAGTAGTACGTTACCATCCTCATCTGCAGCCGGGCCCATCAGCCGTCCTTCCAATTATACATATAGTCCTGTCCATCCATCAAGCATGAATGTTCGGCCCCCTTTTCCCTACTCGCCGATGATGGCCCACCCACCTAGTCCCACACCACTCGTGTACCCACCGCCAAGTCCTGCTCCGCGCGGGCCCAATGGACATTCACCCATGTTCGGTGGCGGCCAGCCAATATGGGTGCCTCTCCCATCTCAAAGCCACTCTGGTGCAGTGAGGCCGGTAACTTCGCCATACCCTACACAGCTGATGGCATACCCCTCCCCAAATGGGGTTCCGTCGATGTATGGGCCTCCGCCTATGCCACACGGGTCGCAGTCACCACCACAGATAAACGGAGCTGCCCAACCCCGCCCTCGCAATATGCCAGTGATGAGTCCTGTATTGCATGCAGCGACTCCTTCGCATGCGAATCATTCAATGTATGCTGGGAGTCCTGTGATAATGCACGCACTTCCTATGATGGCTGGTCCACAACCGTACATGACCGTTACTGGCCGTGGACAAGGGCGCCCCGATGGTATGCCTGGGATGTCGCCGATGCAGCAAACACACTCCGCTCCTCAACCTTCGCACGCTATGTATAGTCCTGCACAACCTCTACCATATGGACGACCGTCGTGGTGATACGTGTAATGCTACCTGACGATATATTGATGTTTCTCTGACATGTTATTATATGTTTCGTTATTTTCCTACTTTCTCAATGCACATCTGCTAGCAATCCACGGGTATGAGGTCCGCAGCTGATCACAATAACTTATAAGCAAGTGAGTAATCTAAGTCTACCTCTAAACTGCTAGCTGCACAGCAGTCTCAGCAGCTTCGTCAAGGCTGTCCAATGCAACTATTTTCAGACCAGATGCCTTGATCATCCTATATGATTAAGAGTCAGACTGATGTTTGGCGACAGTCAAGAAAGAAAGCCTACTCCTTCGCTTCCGCTTCCATTGTTCCCTTCAATCTGACGACTAATGGGATAGTAAGAGCGAGCTCTTTGGTCGCTTTGATGACACCCTCGGCAATGTAATCGCAGCGCATGATACCGCCGAAGATGTTGATAAAGATACTCTTGACCTTAGGGTCAGAGAGAAGAATCTCAAAGGCTTTTTTGACCGTCTCGGGGGTGGCACCTCTGAGGATAAGTAATCAGGTACAGACCACAGCAGCAGCATGTTCTACGTACCCCCCGACATCCAAGAAATTCGCAGGATTGCCGCCATGTAGAGCCAGAACGTCCATCGTGGCCATGGCCAATCCAGCACCGTTGACTAAACAACCGATGCTACCATCGAGCTTAATGAAGTTCAAACCGGCCTTCTGAGCTTCAACCTCTGATGGCTCCTCCTGCGAGATATCGCGGAGCGCGAAGATATCCTCATGGCGGAACTCAGCATTGTCATCGAAGCCAAATTTGGCATCCATGCTGATACAAATTGAGGACGGTAACGTAGGATGTGAAATTTCCGCTCACCAAAGTACATGGCCATCAACAGTCTCTGACATGGGGTTGATTTCGATTTGGGTGGCATCCTTGTCCTTGAATATCTTATACAGGTTGATGAAAATGTTTGCCGCTTCCTCTTGGCCACCTTCTTTGATCCCAAGAGTTTTGGCAAGTTCAAGGGCCGTCGACTTGCTCAGACCCTTCTCGAAGTCGATGGGAGTTGTAATGATAGCACTAGGGTTACTCGCAGCAACTTCCTCGATATTCATGCCTCCTTGGTTGGACGCGACAAGAACAACACCTTGGGTAACACGGTCGTTGAGAACAGCAACATAGTATTCGTGGGAAGGATCACGACGCTCAGCAAGCATAACCTGTCCTGTAGTCAGAGACGGGAAACAGCTCGTAAAGAATGTACAGACAGCATTGCAAATTCTACCACCGGCACCGGTTTGTTTCGTGATGAGTTTTGAACCAATCATCTTGCCAGCATATTCCTGTGCTTGCTGTGGGCTTTGGACCAGATGAGTAGGGACATTTCTATGTCAGTTGTGACATACTTGTCGACGGTATGCACACCACCCTGGAAGCCATTGTCGAATTTTCCTTTTCCCCGGCCACCGGCAAGCACTTGTGCCTTAATCACGAGTTTGTCTGTGCCTGTAAATCCGAGTCTTAGCGAGAGGGATACACGTTATGATGAAAGCTCACCAAAATTCTGAGCAACGCTGTAGGCCTCTTCAGGAGTCTTTGCAACGATGCTCTTTGGTGTTGGTATACCATACTAGAAATCAAAGTGGTATTCGTCACGCTATGAAAACGCTAACGATTTCTAAGCAATCTCACCGAGTTTAGTAGATTCACCGACTGGTATTCGTGAATAGAAAGGAAGCGCCTTTGACCAGCAGATGCTACCCGCTATGACACCAATCAGATACAAAAACAAACATGGATTAAATGTCACTTACTCGGGCCAACGAGCCTGTTGTTCTGAAGGAGGCAAGCATTGAGGAAGAGGTGTGATTGAGACGTGACAATTCTCAGCTTCGGGAAAAGCGGGGGCGCGCTTGCTTATATCAGCGGAGTGTCATTGAAAAGCATAGAAACACATGTTTGTGTTCTTCAGCCAGAGTGACGACGACGGTGGACTTTTTATCACAAGAATCTTCCAGTCTCTGATCCGCTTTTTCTTAGCTTGGAGTAGCTCTGGCAGATGGAAATATCGTGACCTCGCCTTGAGTTCGGATAACCTAACTTTAACCGTGGGTTGTTCGAAATTTGGCAGAAGGAACATGCACTATCATTGCCATTGGCACGTACTTAGTACTACTAATCTTCTATCTAATAGCCTCGGTCATGAATTATCCTCGAGGCTAGCCTCATTGCAAATGTGATTCAGATAAAATTTTGTTTGAACAGTAGCCTGAAAGCACCCATGTCAGTTTCCACCATGGTCACTGAAGTAGACTCGTCTCACCCAAACGGTAGTGATATTGCTAGCCTCTCTCCCCTTATTCAGCTTCAATTTGTGTCGACTACTGTTCTTCAACAGGCCCTTGATCTTGTGGAGAATATTCTGACTTCCGACGACCAGCTTACTGCTCAATCCAAATTCCTTCCAGGGTCAACTATTGGTGATACTACACTTCATGTGATCAATACGAACTTGTGCAAGTTACTGAGAGACTGTCCACAGGAAAACATTTGCGGCATGCGCGAGATCATTTTACTCTCCTCATCGAATGTGTATCAGGGCCCGCCCCACATATCTTTTCATATGACACCCGCATCCGTAATACACCAATGGAGAACAATCTCTCAGAAGCTCGAGAGGCCCTCAAGCAAGTTATCTCGCGCGTTGAAGAAGTAGTACCCACGGCGAATCTCGACCTCCCACTAACATTGAACGCCGTGACGCCTTTCATGCAAACCTTTGAGACAACATTTGGCCGAGAGGTAAGAATTGAGAACGGCGATGGATGATCTTCTCACCCCGCCCACTGGTAGCTCTGGTTTGCAGGATTACATGCAGTTCATCATTGGTCCATGGTCTGTCCGTAGTGTTTCATGATGCAAACGAGGTGCTTATATGCTAAAATCCGTAGGTTCGGGTCATAGCAGGAGAGTTGGTCAGTGGGTTTTCATCTGCGAATGGAAGTTCCATTAAGTCCTTGCGCAGGACATCAAACTTAACGATGATTTCGGTTTTGCCCCATCCACTCTTGTCTACAAAGGTAGTGAAGCACTGCTGGGAAAGGCAAAAATCTGAAGTTCGAGTGTGTCGTATAGCATACCTCACAACTAGTACAATAGTACCTCATACTGCGTTGTTGAATCCAAACCGTTGCCGGATCACGTGTGCTCAGGGTGCCTCGACTTACAAAAGTCATCGTTAACGCAATTCGAGGCTGCTGGGCAGTTAAATACCGATAGTCCTTCACTGTTCTGTTCATTCTATAAACATGTCGCAAAACATGATACCCCTCGATGGCGAAAGTCAGAAGAAGAGAGTAGTAAGTCGTCTTCTTTGCGGCCAGAAATCCCTCGATTAGATCATGCTTACCTCCCCGTCAGTGTTACTTCTTTGACTCGGACATCGGGGGTTTCCACTATGGTCCCGGGCACCCGTGAGTTATGGCACTGTCAGGCTGAGGGTTGTGACATGATTATCTGCCTTGAACAGGATGAAACCAACTCGTATACGAATGTGTCATTCCTTGGTCATGAACTATGGCCTGTACAAGAAAATGGAGATATTTGTGAGTGCACCTGCGAATGCATGGACGTTCTCTTGATCTAGATTTCACTTTTCTGCAGCGTGCTAAACCTGCAACAAAACGCGAAATGACACAGTTTCACTCTGACGAATACGTCGAGTTCCTCAGTCGCATCACCCCCAGCAATATGAATTCGTACATAAAAGAACAACATAAATGCAAGTTGTTTCGCCTCGTATCTTCTCATGTCATTTAACTATCCTGCTTCCTTTCGCAGACAATGTTGGTGATGATTGTCCCGTTTTCGATGGGCTGTTCGACTACTGTTCCATCTCAGCCGGAGGTTCCATGGGTAATGCTGTTTCACGGGGTATGATAAATCAACGCTCATGCGTCCTGCAGAGGGTGCTGCCCGTTTAAGTCGAGACAAATGTGATATAGCTGTAAACTGGGCCGGCGGTCTTCACCATGCGAAGAAAAGTGAAGCAAGCGGCTTTTGCTATGTTAATGGTCATACAGATTCTTTCTGTAACAACTATTTCCACGCTAATTACGTGTTGTAGACATCGTGCTGGGTATTCTTGAGTTGCTCCGGTGAGCGCTTTTTAATTGCAAAGTCTAATTCTGTCATGGTCCTGACGATCGAACCCCACCAGATATCACACCAGAGTCCTTTACATCGACGTCGATGTTCATCACGGCGACGGGGTGGAAGAAGCGTTCTACACTACAGACCGGGTCATGACGGTCAGTTTCCACAAATATGGCGAGTACTTTCCAGGAACTGGCGAATTGCGGGTGTGTGTTACTTTGTCCTGTTGTTGGGATATTGTTGACACCTATCAGGACATAGGAATAGGCAAAGGAAAATATTATTCGCTGAACTTTCCATTGCGTGACGGAATCTCGGACGAAAACTATAAATCGGTGTTCGAACCTGTGAGTGAAGTTTTCTTTTCCAGCTGGCGTCTATATGTTTCAATACAGGTGATCCGTGAGGTCATGGCATCGTACGACCCGTCGGCCATTGTCCTCCAATGTGGAACAGACTCCTTGTCGGGTGATAAACTCGGCTGCCTAAACCTCTCTATGCGAGGTATGACTAAAGGTGCTACCCTTGACTCATTCTGAACTTCTATCCAGGGCACGCCAACTGTGTTAAATTTGTAAAGTCCTTCAACAAGCCTCTGCTACTGCTTGGAGGCGGGGGTTATACGATGCGCAATGTCAGTCGGGCATGGGCCTATGAAACCGGTCTCGCAGCTGGCGTTGAACTGGCACCAGGTTGGCCTTCTCTCCAATACGGTACTCTCACTTCGTACTGACGTGATCTAGAAATACCCGTGAATGAATACTACGAGTATTTTGGACCCGACTATGAATTAGATGTGAGGTCGTCAAATACAGAGGATATGAATACGCCAGAGTACTTGGAACGTGTTAAGAATATCGTACTCGACAATCTGCGACATTTGGGAGGGCCTCCTGGTATTCATATAACAGGTATGGATTTCGAAGGTGTTGGGAAGGCGTTGGAATGTTCATCAAACTACTAGATATCCCAAAAATGCCGATAGACGACGACATGGATGACCTTAATCAGGACGAAGACTTGATCCCTCCGGATGCCAGGAGACACCGACAGCTATTGGACTCTCGCATCCAAGCGGACGGAGAACTGTCTGACTCGGATGACGAGGGAGAGGGGGGGCGTAGAGACCACACGCAGCATCGGGGTCGTGACAGCGAACCGAGAAGCCACTCAAGCGAGGCGGACGTTGCTGGTGGAAGGAGGTTTGGTATCGGTGTGGGCATCTTGAGTTCGGGCGCTGCAGGCTCGACCCATGGGGCTGGTCCTAGTGGACACACCACCATGGTTCGCCCTGTGTTGAGCGGGCATTTGCCGATGGAAGTCGATACTCCAACGACTACAGAAAGCGGGCCCACACCTATCGAACCAGTCGCTGCTAATGGCACGACAGATCACCACTCGGGTGATCAGTCGCCAAAAACAAACGGTACAGCGGCGGTTGTTGATGACGCTACGGCAACAAGTGTAGAAAGTTGATGACTTGCTTCGGCTGACCACTTTGTGTCTTGCTTGCTATCATTGCTGTCGTTATGCTACCGATGTATTAATCGAACATCGAGAAAGAGCTCGCAGACAATACGTACGACGTATGCTAGCAGTTGCTCAGCGGCCCCTCCGAGTCCGTTTCAACTCATAAAAATACCCAGCTTCCTAATCCGTAAGACCGAAGTCTTTGTCATGTGCAATGAAACACTGTCTCCGACCCTTGTTAGAACCAGCAATCACTCAGAGTCTCGAACAATTTAGTGATGGAAGGACGGAATGTCCATCCTCCACCTTCGACTGCCGAGAACTCACTTCTGACACCCGAGCAAATCAAGCGCATTGAGTTGAACCGCCTTAAAGGTACATGCCAGTGATGACAAGGGTGCCCATGTTCCAGTCCATATTTCAGCTAACGCAGTTCTTAGCAAAAGCAAGACAGAGACAACGAGAACAAGAGGCAGGCCCGTCATCTACGCCAAATCCGAACCAGAAACGCCCTCTCGAAGTGATACCAGCTGTGTCCACTTCACCGACAGCTCCTAAGCCACTGAAGCGTGACTCACGCCTCGGCAAGTACTTTGAATATGACCTGTCTAAAATGGTCAACTCGAAAGGTGGATTTTTGGTTGAGGATGGGAAGGAGGTGGACGAAGACTCGAGGGCGAAGGAGCGAGAGCGAGAAAGACAACGAGCCAAGCAGAACTTGGAACCGCGTAAGCCTTACTTTTTCCTCTCTTTTGAGGTCCTGATGGTAGTGGTATCACAGCGATGTACTTGGATCCGAGCCTGAATCCGAAGTGCAGAGAATGCCAGTCTATCGACATCGATTATACATACAAGAAGATATTTGGATGCTTGGTATGTAACAAATGCAAGGATGAATACCCAGAGAAATACAGTTTGTTGACAAAGACTGAATGCAAAGAAGTAAGCCTTCGCTTTTCTTACACTTTTGTCCTCTCTAACAGACGATAAGGATTACCTCTTAACTGACCGTGAGTCGCTGACCTGGTCGTAGTGCATATACTGATAGGTCTAGCCGAACTTCGGGATCGAGAGCTGCTACCCCATCTACTCAAAGCCAACCCTCATAAATCGACGTTTGCGAATATGATGCTCTTCTTGCGATGTCAAGTTGAAGATTTTGCGTGGAAGAAATGGGGTTCACCAGAGGCTCTAGACACTGAATGGGAACGTCGAACGGAGGAGAAGAAGAAAAAGAAGAACAAGAAATTCGAAGAAGGACTTCGAGACTTGCGCAGACGGACTAGAGAAGGTGTGTGGCAAAGACGAAAAGACCAGGAGCACAAACATGTTTTCGGAGTAACGGAAGACCTCGGAGATGGTATGGGTCGACAAATTTGCCATGAATGTGGATTCACCATCGACGTCGAGGTCTTTTGATTTGTTTAAGCGCTCGGCTGAGAGACGTAATACTCAGTACGTGACTCAGGGGATCTTGGTCCAGGACAGTCTAACCGTAAATATCATACACTCGTCTTGCAAATTTTTGAACACACGCGCATCTTTTATAATTACCAGTCCCAAGGTAAAAAAAAACCTGGAAAAGACAGTTCCCTGTGATTTTTCACCCGATTATCATAGACTATAGGCTGTAATAGCCGGGTTCCGATCACCTGGTGTCGTGTACATATGGTCAGCGACAGTATAGTGGGCCGGTGAAATTCACCTGCTTTCGGCTTTATACTAATATCGCCAACTTATCTGGAAGTAGGTACCGGTACTTACTTTATCCCGGAACACCCCACTGGCTGAGGCGGATCTATTGGAAGTATTAGCACTGGACTCGTCGAAGACTAGGCCTTTCTTCCCAAGCCACACGAATAAGTTGTTCTACAACCCAGGCATTTACTATGGATGATCCAAACCAAGCTGAAAGTTCCAAAATTTCCACCTCTTTGGAGCTTGAGCAGATCGAAGTAAATCTCTTTCGGTCAAAGACATTATTCAAACCCACGAAGGCTCGAGGCGTTTTCGGAGGGCAGGTCATCTCACAAGCAATAGTCGCCGCCACCAACTGTGTCGATCCCGTGTTCGGATTGCATGTAAGAGCATACTTTTTCAACATCCTGGTGGTGAAAGTTAATGGAATACTGTTACCCACTAGTCTTTGCACGTAAGCCCCATGTTCAACTTCTTGAGCGACAATACTCAATTGCATTTAGTGTTACTTTCTTTTGAGCGCATCTCCCGCTATTCCTATCATATATTTCGTCGAGCGGCTACGGGAAGGGCGGTCATACACTACCCGAAGTGTCAAAGCAGTTCAGAATGGAAAGATAATATTTCAGCTAATGTGTTCCTACCACAAGCCGGAACCATGGCAGCCTACACATCAATGGCCCATGCCCGAGGTGCCCCCACTTGAGGAGTGCGAGCTTGAGGAGGTGCTGTTCAGACGCAGAGCTACGAGGGAGGACCTTCCTTCGAAAGTTCGGGACATATTATTGTCTTATGCGCTTGTAATGTTTGCCCTACTACTCAAGTCCGCAATACAGCTTACCTTGCCGTTAGGAAAGGGAGAATGGTCCAATTGCAGTTAGAAGGGCTGGTTTGACTACCGAAGACGGTACTCAAACATTCATGCATTGGGTGCAAGCTCGGACAGGTCAAGCGTCACATTATGGAGCACCTTACCAGAAGGTAGAATGTTGCCCATGGCTAGTTGATTTTTGTCTAATCCACATCATCAGTGTATTCTAGCATACCTTTCGGACCTCAACTTGTAAGCAGCCGAAGTTCGACTCACGGGGAATGTTCTCATGTTCTGCCATGTCTAGTATCTCTGCTGCATCTGATGCTCTTAAACTCAAGCGGATGTCAAATGGCCCTGATGCTCATGCAATGACCGTGAGTACGCTGCTGTTTTGTGCCTTCAAATCTACTTACAGACTTCACCCAGTCTACACTAGATCATTCCATATGGTACTACGAGTATGTTTCCTCTAGATCACTTGACCCAATGTACATGTTCTTAACTGCTGTCAGTGACAACTTTTGTTGTGAAGATGGTTTACTCTATGTGGTAGGTGTCTTATCATCTATTGAAAAGTCATCCTTGTTCATATCTTTCCTCCTGTAGGTTGTTTGTCCTCGAGCTGCATCCGGTAGAGCAGTGGTTCATGGCAGGGTGTGTGATGTTTATCATTACCGCAACCTCCCCAGAATTTCTGATGCTATATAAAGTTGTACTCACGAGCTGGCAACCTGGTTGCGGCCACTTGTCAAGAGGGTGTGGTGCGGGCTGACGTACGAGGTCCTACTGAAAACAAGGCAAAGCTGTAGAGTACATGTGATCTGTATGATACTAACTTAAAGGTACAACCAGAATTTGTTATTCATACCCATACAACAAATTACGAACCTTCAAAACCCTGTATATACTTCCTCTGTCTCGTATGACAGGATTCTCGACAAGGAGTATTGAACCCTCGGATACACTACTGTAGTATACATGCAATTGTTCTTTGAGGGCGACAGAGACAAATAATTGTAGCTATTGCCCAAGTGATACAACAATACTTTTTTTCGTTTGTCCAGACCTATTTCTCTTGCAAGTCTACTTCGTGACACCAAATAACCACTACGACGAAACTTGAAGACAAAAAGCAATTGTCCCGCTCCCTTCCGAGTATCCGACAAGTATTAATCACATTGAGCATTTTCCCGGCTACACACCATTGCCAGTTGTGATATGCACGCGCTCCTGGAAAGCGACTGAACTCATGACAGTTCCTGCATCGGAATCGGCCACGAGCGTAGCGTTAAATTCTCGAACACTGAGGATCAGGCGCGGTCCCAGCACAACCATCTGTACGAGCGTGAAAATCTGAGAAAAGCCAAGATAAACTTGAGTCTCCAAAGAATATGGGTTCTATGAAAATGATAAATCATGCTCGCACACAGAGGTGAGTGTCGTATCGACGTACCGTTGAAAGCATTGGAGATAAATAACCGATCTCGAAACAAGACACAGCAACAAAACTAGCAAGTTCAGAACTTCAACGAAAAAAAGAACTACATGAACATTATGAACTCACCCCATAAAGTAGACCACGTGAGTTTTTATCAGCACCGTGATACAGTCCCCCAGAAACCCTCCTCCTGGTGATGTTCGTCGTAGTTCACGGATGTGTTTTATAGCAATCCGGACTGCAAGACACAGTGCGAGGACTTCCCATGCAATACCGATTATCCAAGTGATGTCAACCAGAAGTACGCCATTTCCGTCAAAGCTGGGGGAGCACACATAACTGCCGGAGAGAATGAGCACCACTGGTGTTTGCCGATGAGCGTAGTACACTAGTTTTTCATCCACAATGAATGCTTACCTGCTGAACTATTCCTGGTTACTCTTCCGGAAATCGTCCCATTGATGATGCTGAGAGCCAGGAAGGTGACAACAAGAGGTATCAGCACCTTTCTGGATCGCTGATACATGGCATATAACCGAACGATCATGATGACTTGCATCGTTTCAGTCAATATCACTGATCAACATATCGGGGCTGTGGAGCTCACCTCCCAACATTGCAGTCGAAATGAAAGTCATCCAATTTAATGTGATAAAGAAAACACGGCCTGAGAAATCCAGTTAGTAACCAGCCTCGGAGGATCATACATTCCAAATCAATTCACAGCTGTGGCGATCATTATGTTGGAGCAACAAGCTGGCCAAGAAGTTCACTCACCCCTACATGAGGGTGCAGTTGAATATACAGGGATTTCAGGCATCGGTGCACAACACTCACTGTATCTGTCAACGGGATTGTCGGGACTTGAGCTGTATGCCGCCGATCAGAGGAAATAAACATGGTGTATGCGAGGAGACATACCCAATATGCTGATCCTGATTGTGAGAAATGATAAATTAGCGCAACGACAATGCTGAACCTTCTAAACATACACGGCATATACTAATCCAACATAGCGCAGCTAGAATATTTTCAAGTAAGCGCGAGTTGCCGACCACGATGATAATGCAAGCTACATACACACAGATACAAAGCAGTCATCAGAGACCAACGTTGCCTCTGTCGCAAATCAATGTTGTTCTCCTGACGTAGGACGCTACTCACCCAGATCAGTTCGATCTGTAAAGTAAAGTCATTCTCAGAGATGACAGCTTCAGAAATGACATCGACTTACCTCTTGTACTAACGTCAGTGCTGCAAATACTATAAGAATTTCAGCAGGTCTTAGATACCAGTGTCGCTCACCCCAATCGTACCATACTCCAACAGAGGCGGCCACTGCAAAACCACGACAAAGGTTGGATTAGGATATCACTGCCATCAATCAACAGACTCTCCGCGAACCTATGAAATAGCTGGAAACGATGCTCGCATCAATGGCCGGCCACCAAGCGGGATCATCTGAGACTAGAGGCATACTGTTAGAGGATGGCTGTAAGGGAGCGGTGAACTTGATGGACAGATGACGAAAGCGTTCGTGCTAGATATAACACCATTCAGCATTTGGTTCCTGAATTCTGCCTTAGTCAACCAAAGTAAGCATTGTCGCTTGGAGTGGAGTAGATCCGGGAAAAGATAGGAGATTAACTCACTGAAATGTCATGTAGGTTCATGAAGGGCTAACCGTTGTAAGGGACGGATTTAAGTGCAATGCGATCATCGAAAGGGAAAATTTCTGCCGGTAGCAGACCATTGAATTTTCAGACGCGGCAGCTAACGCGGCCTGAACTGCCATCTGAAATTTCAGTGGTTTTCGCGGCCCTGGAGCACTTGGCGCGGCTCACGGAATGTGATAGCTTCAGCATGTCTTAACAAGGTTTAGTTCTGCCAGAAAGTCAGATGACTCCAACGTGCATTGGTAAATGGGCGCGACAGTACTATGTAACATGGAGCTCACTAGACTGCAATATTGGCTTCATATAACCCGCGTATCAAATGAACCGCTTTGTACATGTATATGGATCAATCGCCTCATGTGCAACTTCTCGCGCTCTCGCACCTGGTAATACATAACTGTGGACCTAGGTCACAAGGATGCGAAAAAAAAAAATATGATAAGTAGCAAGTACGGTAGCACCACCCTGAAAACTGACGCTTACGATCAATCCATCGTGTGGTGGTCGTAAGGTCGCGCGCATAGTAGGTCAACTGTTTTGTGTACTATCCAACTGCTATGATTGGGCTTAAAATAAAAAGTTGTGCGCGGAATGCAGTGACTTTCAAGGATGTTGAGCAGTTGTACTGGACACGCATCGACCACTTAACATTAGGCTTCCTTCAACAGATTGTGTTGGACACTGCTTTAAGGTCCAGTCAAAGTGGGATGAGCTAAGACGGCAAGGTAGCCGAGTGGCCCCATTGGAACGTGTACAGCCATGACAGCGATCATTCGCCTGTAGGCGCATGACATGCTGTTGATGTAATTGTGGGGCTAAACGAATCAGAAGATTATATACACCTTCCGATGAAAAAGTACATGAACGACAAGTCAGATTTTGGAAGAGGAAATGCAACAATCCAAACCCAGTAGCACACCACATTAGAAAATGACTTTTGAGCAAGGGTGGAAAGGTGGCGCGAAATGTGACGTGAAGTGTGGAAGTTTGAAGAATGTAGCATCTAGTTCTTCCGACGGAATGAACTACCTGAAAACGTGGTGTTGGTGCCTTATGAGCATCGTAATTCACAATTCAATAACATACCCTCGGTCAGTCTCGCCTTACCACCCGTAGGTTGGCAGAGGACACTCGCACACGAGCCGCAAAGCACGACTGATTGTGCGTGGGAGAATACAGTAGTAATAGCAAAGCATCCTAGCAAAAAATAGTGTAAGATCAGTGTTGTCAGCTCTGACGGAACTAGACGCACCTGGGCATTTTACATCCATGAAATAAGAATTGGGCGATTGCACGAGACGCTTGAGTTTGTGCTGCTTGCGCTCGTGTTCTGCAGAGGGATTCAATAGATCGACAGCCAAAGGCTGGGCGGATTTTGTGAGGATTTCGCACAAATAAACCGGATTTGCAGCATACCATTTTTGAAGAGTTTTAGGTGGTTTTGTGGTCAACGGTATTGACAACAGGTGGTAGCTCGAGTGATACGTTGACGATCGAGGATGAGAGAAAGGCCGATGATGATAAGACAGAGTTGAGAACTTCAAATCTGACTAAGCTTGCGGAACCGTCCGCCCCGCGTCGTACTGACTCTGAGCAGTCGGTCCTGTTGGCCAATCGACCTCGTCAACTGTCAAGATGACCGACAGTCTCTCCTAGTCAGGCCATATAAAAGAAAGACACCTTCCATTATGATAGGCTTGGAACATTTTTTCCTGTGCTTCAATTCAAAGATCATCATCAGCGGTGTTTCTGATAAGGACTAAGGAACTGATGCGAAGATAGGCTTCCTCCCAGAAAAAACAATAGCATCCTTGGGTATCAAGACGTAAAGGTCTGGCGCAAACATGTTTTTTTGTTGTCACAAGTGTCTGCTGCAGATATTTACGGCAGTACGTGTGCTAAATGCCTTCCCACTATTGTTGTCAAAAAAGGAAATTATTCAAGGTCCTTTTGTTCTCACTTCACGACCATTATGAGGGAGCGCTCTGCCAGCAGCATGCCTTTGTTTACGTCTGGCGCCTGTTCTTGGCATGGCATGCGTATAAAGCTTTGCCCCATAACCTCCCATACTCTCCATCCGGGTTTTGACAATCCAGTCATCAATTCACTAACTTTCTATCCTTGCAGCCAGGTTCGTTATACATCTGTTTGACTTCCGTTTCGTTTTCAACTAATCTGCTTTATGGCCTCCTCTTTAGTCTGTTAGGTGAGCCAGCTTTTTACTTTAACTTCATGTGACCATAATTAATATCATTTCAGACGTTTCTGTCTCTTGCTCACATTCGATCTCTCCGTCTGAATCAAAACTCAGTACTGCTTGAAGACTGTGTCACACTCTCAAGCACCTTTTCAGCGCGCTTCACTCCCGCATCTACCATCGCAGGGCGATTTCTGTTATTTCCACCTATTCAATCTTTCCAATTGCTTTCTCATTTGCAATCATGACCACTACATCAGGCCTTTCCGTCACTCTCGCTCAGGCCATCGCCTACCTCACTCGTCCTCTTATTCTTACGCACCCTGCTGCGACAATCATCAGACTTCAGCTCGCGCTCGAGGCAAACTTAACTGCACTCTTCGCCCCTTCTTGGGCTCCTAAGGAACCCCTTCGCGGTTCCGGCCGGCGTTGCCTCACCCTCTCCCCCACTTGTCTTCCCCCACGTGCCGTATATGCCGCATGCCTTGCATCCGGTGTCCAGTGGTTCGACTGGATTGCGGCTATGGGCGGACGTGAGTTCGACTTCTTTGTTGATCCAGGATGCATCTCTGTGCGGTTCGGGAAGGGCACTAAGCTCATTACAATCTGGTCAGAGGAGCTGATGGCTCGGGCCGTTTCCGCGGCACCCCATACACATTTCAACCAGCTGCCATTCAAATCCAAGACATTTGCCCAGCAGCTCTTGGAGAATGATCGCACAGATGATGATGAACTTTTCGCCTTGATCGCTGACGAAGTCAGTGCGCCCACTTGGATGACCCCTGTCGTTGACCGTTTCCCTGTTCCTCCACGTTCTGAATCACCGCTATCCGCTATATCAACTGACTCGTGCTCCAGCTACCGCTCGTCCGATTCGGACTCCTGTTTCTCTGCGACGACTGCCTCTACCTTGTCCTCTAAAAGCGACAGTCAGTCATCCCGACTCTCCCGTCGCGAGAGGGCCAGGCAGGCTCGTGCCTTTATTGACACCTCCAAGACTGAAGTCACCCCTTACGATGGTGGCAAGACTACTGTTCTCACCGGTGGTGTGATGCTAGGTGCACCCTCCAAGACCAAGAGCGGCCCGTCTGCTCCTGCTTGGCGCCGTGCATAAATGGCTATCAGCCTGCCTCCCTTGATCACTTGTCGCTGATGAAGTTACAACGAGATCGCACTATTTGCCTGTACGCCTATTCATGCCCAAAAAAACCACGAACAACAATCCGGACAATCTTCTACCATACTACACCGTTTAACGTCTATCATACCATTTGCATTGCTTTTATTGCTTTGTTTTCGTAGCTTTGATTCAGATCGAGTGTGCAGCACTCCCAGACATGGCTTTTATCTTTGCACTTTCATTTACTATCGATTTCCTGTTGTGTTACATTCTCGGTACTATAGCTTTATTGTAATTGTATAGCGCTAAGCGCCTGTGTAGCATTCTGAATTTCGAAGAGTCTTATATGGCTTCATCAGGCCTTGGATGTTGTCGACGTCCTTGGTAATGATGGCGTAGGCGGAGTTTCTCCGATCAAGTACCCGGGGTCGACATCAATGCGCAACTCCAAAAACGTCATGCTGGGCTCCGATGCGCCTGCAGAATCACAGTCAACATGGATTACTCAGTCACGAGTTATATAAGGTTGATCTCCTGTGGTCGCTTTGCATATTCTCACTCTTAGTCTTCTTGGTTTCATCAAGCTTCCAGCATGCCAACCCAATCCGTGGAAGAACGGAAATCACTCTATTCCCGTGAATTAGCGGCGTACACACATCGGCAGTGGACAGCGGTACTACGGAAGACAACTGATGCGCAAAAAGTGGATGCGTGTTTGTCTAATGCCATGCGGGACATCTCGTTGGCTTCCCCTGGACCTTCAGCTGCACGGGAGAAGAAGGGTACTAAGCGTACTACTTCATGCTCCTAACCATCAGACGGAGACAGTCGGCCGGGGCAATAAAACATGACGAGGCGTTCAAAGATTCAAAAATCGTCCGCTGGAAGCCCGTCGGCCCCACATACTAATATGACTCTTCCGGTGAGCCCAACAGCACACTGCGATGGTATCTGAAATCAAACAGGTTTCAGTGCTCAGCGCCCTTCTCCAAATAATTAGGCTCCACACATGCATGTGTTTCTCGCTGATACCTGGCTCAGATATCTTATACTTTACACAAAAACCGCATCACTTGTAATCGCACTCGTCTGTTATGGCATGAAGAAGCTTGTAGCATAGACATTGTACTACTAACACACCGACACGTCACTATCATCCTGTGTCATGGAAGTATGTAGATTATTGGCAGATGATTGTTTGCTGGTTCCCTGATCGTTACTGTAAGACATGGGGGAATTCGCGAAGTCCCGACAATCACCACCTGTCGGTGATAACAAATTCTAGACCGACCGCGATTCATATCAGACCACAATTATAGATCTACTACATATACATCGTAGAAATTGGCCTCCTAGTCGGGCCTACCTCAAATTGTCTTTGGCCAATATTAACATGAACTTCAGTGCTGGCTTTCTTCGACTATCTGCTCCCAGATTCAGCAGATCGCTTGCAACTGTAACCCATGCACCCCGCTCGACACCCCAAAGACATGATTGGACGCGACAAGAAATCCAAAAGATTTACGACAGTCCTCTGTTAGACCTTGTCTTCCGCGCAAGTAGCATCCATCGTCAGAATCATGACCCTAGCAAGATCCAGCTATGCACACTTATGAATATCAAGAGTGCGCTTTGTTCCCGCTCTATCCCCTCTATGATTGTCTGAAATGTTGCACTATAGCTGGTGGATGTTCTGAGGACTGTAGGGAGCCTATCATGCCCATAAACGATATTTCATCTGACACGGTTACTCAGGCTCGTACTGTTCTCAGTCGTCCAGATATTCCACTCCGACGAAGGCCTCGCGTTTGCTTGATATTGAACCTGTCATCGAAGCAGCCCGAAAGGCCAAAGAGAATGGAAGCACAAGGTTTTGCATGGGTGCAGCATGGAGAGACCTCGCAGGACGCAAAAGAGGGTTTGAAAGAATTCTTCAAATGGTTCGAGAGGTCCGGGGTATGGGGATGGAAGTCTGCACGACCCTTGGCATGCTCACTCCAGAGCAAGCAAAACAATTGAAAGAGGCGTATGTATTTTCTATCTCTCAAGTTCAACTCATCTCACATTTGTCTTGACTAGTGGCCTCACTGCATACAATCATAATCTTGATACGTCGCGTGAATTTTACCCGCAGGTTTGCTATATGTTATATTTTGGAGTTGTTGCCTGCATCTTTTTCAGGTCATCACGACGCGGTCATACGACGAGCGCTTGGGCACTATTAGTGCAGTTCGAGATGCTGGAATAAGTGTCTGTTCTGGCGGTATATTAGGTCTCGGAGAGTCAGATGCGGATCGTATCGGCTTGATTCAAGAAGTTGCCAAGTATGTTTGTGCTCGGCTGCTCAACTGTCACTCACAACCTTTTCAAAAGTATGCCGGAACATCCTGAATCCTTCCCTGTAAATGCACTCGTACCCATACCAGGCACTCCACTCGAAGGAAATGAAGTGGGTTTCTTTCATTTATGTCTATGTTTCAGCTGACATATTTTTAAAGCGGGTCGCTCATCATACTTTACTGCGGACGATCGCCACCGCGCGTGTTGTCCTCCCAGGAACAATAATCAGACTTGCAGCAGGGAGAAACACGCTCAGTGAATCTGAGCAAGCCATGTGTTTCATGGCTGGCGCTAATGCCGTGTTCACGGGAGAACAGATGTTGACCACTCCATGTATGTATCTTTTCTCCACGTGCAAACAGCTTGCTAATGGTTGACAAAGGTTCTCCGTGGGACGAGGTAGATCTATGATTTTTCAGGTTTGCATATAGCTGACAGGAATTAACTTTGCTGCAGGACAAGGCAATGATGGGTAGGTGGGGTCTAGAGGGAATGCAAAGCTTTGAGCAAGCAAGCGTCGCAAGAAAGGAAGGCGCTGCGCTAGGACCGCAAACTACGAGAATAGTCTCAGAGTCGCAGGCAGAGTCATCATAGAATCCCAGGTATATTTGCTATTCATTACGAGATGCAAGCAAGGGACATCATTTCGCTATGTTGGTAGGCCAGCGGTTTGTATGTATGTGCATCTACGTTTTTTGTGACCATGGCGTACGCCTGCTGACTCACCGGCGATGATCCCCAAGTGCAACCGTTCGCGCGAATATTACTCACTTCAGGTACAGCTGACTTCAGTTGGAAAAGCTGTTATAATATAGCCCTCCTCGTTTCTCGGAAAGTGTGCTGCATCTGCACTGTGTTGCATTTCCTGTTACAGAAGTCAGAAGCCGTATGAAGTCAAGGTAGACGGGCTTCATGGCCTGTTGATCATTGTATACAGAAGACAAGCTCATTCCATTCTCGCCAAACATTGTAGCCTGTTTGGCAGACGACACGCAGGGCGTGAAACGTTAGTCTGTGGCCAAGTCCCATCGCATACATAATTCATCCAGCGGGTCTCCTGCAGACTCATCAATCATTGCGCCAGTTTGTAATTCGGAGTCTGTATTATGCATGATTGTTCACTTTGGACTGCACTCTTGGCGCTTTAATTAATACTTCGGCAATAATCGTATCGGATCGCGGTATCATCGCACAAGTTGCCTCTATTCATAGCGTCATGGTGACAGATCGCGATATGATCCCGCAAGTTGACTCTATTCGCGGCATCATGATAGACACTGGGATAGCAGAGATACGTTAGCTGTACTTAAAATTTCTGAGCAGTGTTCGTTCGTACCTTGACAAAGACTTCCTACCTCATCTTGCCCGACAAGTACTGTGTTGTCAATGTATAAGTACCCTTCATGTAGTACCGCTTCAGCCGCGAAGCTTCACTCAATTCGGTCCAACAGAGACCGGAAATTGCCGGTCTCAGCGATATCGGTCAGATTTCTACAATTTATTATTGGTCTATCAAATCCTCGACGTTCAACAGATACTATGCAAAGTGCACCAAAAAGAGCCCATGAAGAAATGAGGTTAGCCCCGATTACGCGTGTATTTCAGTGATTTCACGACCTGTTTAGTCTGCTGGTCCTCAATGATCACAACGCGTGGTATTACCCCTCGCAAGGCTTAAGTTCAGATGACGACGACTTGGCGGTCAGCATTGTGGACGGCAACTGGGGAAACAAAATGAGAAAAGGCAGTAGATGGGTTCGCAAAGGAAAAATGGCTGCATGGGGTCCTGGCATGGACGACTGGGAGGTGAGCCAAGTTATTTACTCTAGACATTCTTAACCTTCAACCAGGCTGAGGATCGTGCCCGTAAACGCATTAAATGTCTATTACCCGAAAGAAGATCGCCCTCCCCGCCTTGCCTTCCTCATATGCGGTCGCCTTCACCACCACTCCTCGCTCCTTACCCACCACCTATCGGTCAGCATTTCAGTTTCGCGTCATTCGTCATGGATAAGTCTGTGACGCATTCGTTTCGGTCAAGTTTGTTGGACGAACTGGAATACGCCACCAATAGTCTTATTGAAGGAGAAGCGGTCATGAGACGTGCTCTGGGGAGGCTTTGGCAGGTCATCAGCGAAGACCCAGACAAACGACTGGACGAGGAGCGTGTGATCCCGAAACAGGAAGAGCAGGAAGATATTGAAGACGAAGAAGACGAGCAGGAACGTAGAATGGCCCGTGCTCCAGATCTTACCCCAACAGCTCATAAGCTTTTCCTGGTTTCGTATGCTGACAATGGTCCACCTGTGATTGATCCGTCACAATTTGCTTCCCCGGAGATGCAGCAGGACAGTTTAGAAAAGTCTCTAGCAACTTTGCGGGAGCTACAAGACGATGGGAGGGAATATGTCGAGCGTCTTCAGGAGATTAGGGAAAATCTTGGAGATACTCGAGCACAACGGAATATCATTTGGGAGATGGTACGGGAAAAAGCTGTCAAAGAATTGCAGGATACAGCCTTTAGCGTCGCTATGGATTAATGCTGATCGATGCAACGACGAGCGGTCACATTAACCATATTGTACATTTTAGTACCAGGGATCATCAAATGTGCCCTAAACGTCAGTAATATTGAATAACACCCATCTGTTACCGCCATCATCTGTTGCACGTAAAACCAATCAAAAGTGCTGTTCAGAGAGTGTGGTAATGTTGCATATCAGGCCACCACTGGCAGGCGGCTGTGGATCAAACCCTGACTAACGCTCGCTTTTCCATCCTCTGAACGGGCAACTACTTCTCTTACAGTTTACTTTCAGTGGCATTATTAACAGAACACTATGACTATCATTCCGGACGTCTCCCGCCTGGCCTTGGATGATCCGGGTCCAGAGATACTCCAGACACAAATTCCAGACGACATCAACCGCTCGACCGACCGGTATATGCAGAAGCTCAAGCTTTATGCGAAATCCATCCCATATGCAATTGAATCAAATGCGCGGATGCAGGACATGTTGGATTTTATCCTAAGGCGTATAGCGCAGTGCGTAGAGGCAAAGGACTTCGAACCGGGTCTTGTCCAGTGGGACAGCATGATCACTTAGTGAGCGCCAGTAATTCACACAGGAGTGCAAGTTTTCTTACAGGTATTGCAGCTGGAATATGCTCAAGTATCCATTTCCAAAGGAGAAGCGCATTCGCCTTGCGAAGTTGTATTTTCATGTTGCAACGACCCCTGGTATGCCCACGCAAGCCATGGCCGTCTGCGCGGATGGGTTGTCAAATTTAACTCGTTCGAAAAAGAAACTGAGCATTGACGACATGAGACTTCCGTGGAAGCCTATCTATAATATCCTTCAGGAAGACTTGTTTCTAACTCGGCGTCAGTTCGAGTACAGGCAGGTTACCCTTATTCTTCAATAATGGCATCATCTGACAGTTGACGTAGCCAACTCTCGTGGTGTATGGGCTACATTGCTGATATATCGAGGAGGTTCTTCCACCCCGCGGCCATTGAAGAGATGCTGAGCACTTTCCTGCCTGGATTTAATGGGACCAACTTAGACGTGAGTTCTTTCCAGAAAAAACGACTACATGTTCCTTAGCTTGCCTGCAGAGCGTTCTTTCGTCACAGTACTATCTTCTGACCTTCTTACCACTGACACATCCTCAATCGTATCTCCCTATGTTATGTCGTTTGTGGGAGTCCATTAACTCCTACATGTACGATGAAAGGATGTTGCAATTCCTGTCACGCCTCGCAGAGATGCACGTGGACCCAACCATCAGTGATCCTGCTCGCATTTATGATATTCTCGATGATGAAAAGTCTGAAGATGAGGGCAGACCGAAGTGGAAACAAGATGATTACCATGCAGGACAGACGTGGTCTGGTCTTTATAAGGAAGTTGGAATATTCACTGAGCACGAGTGGCATCTTATTATGTGTAAATGCCTTGCCTCGATGGGTGGGCAGCCATTGATAATTTACGTCTTCAATCAAGGCTGACTGATTATCGGTGCCTTTTGTAGCAATTTCACTGAAGGATGGTGGGTCGCTCACTACGGGACCTACGGCCGACTCTTCTTCAAGTTTTGAAATTAGAAGGCTGCCCCAAGCAAGCTGGCGTATCTGTAAGCAGGTTCCCCTCGCAGAAACAGCTCCGCTGACATCTCATTTAGCATCTCTCGCCAAACTTATCGTGTACTCTATGGCCCCTGATGGTGCTTCTGCACCTCCTTCTACTGCGTCTACGCCGTGGTATACACCAATGACTTCAGGCGTTAGCACGCCTCAAGTTAGCGGTTCTGTAGGCGAATATCTTACAGTGCCACTCCATAAGTGGGAGCCACCGAAGCTATATCTAGGTGGTTCTAAAGCTCTTGATTCGCTTGCACGTCTCATTGCATCTACGGAACATTTCTTCCACCCTACCAACTCTGGAAGTTGGACATCCGATGTTCGTCGTTTATTCGTATTGGGCTTGAATTTCCGCTAAGTTATTGGTTGACACTGTAATTGCTGACCATGTCATATAGCTCACTGCCTTCGTCAAGTACATCGTGTACGAGTTCAACAAGCGTGAGCTCCCTTTTAGGTTTAAGTGCTCATTAGCACAATGTTAACATATAAATTGCAAGGCTGGCACGAAGAACAACTGTCCGACTGCAAAACACCTCTGGTACGCAATCTGGATCTCTTTAATCAGTGAAGAAATTTAGGTTACCGATCAGACTCGACGGCTCACCCGAGAGATGAAAAGAGAACTGGTCAAGTGCCTCCGGACAGTTGTGTTACTTGCCATCTTCTCCCAGGATAGTTCCACTGTTTCAAATGTCCAGAGCGCTCTGAAGTCCATGTCGTGCATGGAGCCTGACCTGGTATTTCAGCCAATTTTGGAACGAGCTATCCCTTCGCTAGAGGCTCTCGTTGAGGTACTGTTGCTCCTGTCGTCGACTGTTCCTTCCTCACAGTTCCTTAGACCCAGCGCACCTTGTCCGTAATCAAGGCACTGAGCTCTATTGTTCCTGCAATCGTTTCTCGAGAAATTTATTATCCAGGTGCTAAGCATTTGATCACCATTCTGCATTTGCTTGTACCTGGCATCGATCTTGTAAGTAGCTAGTCTCATTTGAACGCCACCCTCTCACCCTCGTCAAATACAGAATGACCCAACTAAAACGGTACTTTAAACACTCCGAGTACTTCCCCTATCTAATTCCTTATTTATAAGCTTTGCACGACGGCATTTCTGTCGGAAGTGTCACAGTACATCATGTTTGGGGACGTGACATCCTCCAAGGATTCAGAGGCTTCTGGCGTGGACATTTCCCCTGGTCAAATTACTGATGATAGCTTGGAGGACACTATGGAACTGAAGCTATCTAACGAAGCTGAGGATGCGCTTCTCAAAGACAGCACCGGCAGTTTTGCGAGCTGGGTAGCCAGCCTCATACATCGTGTTATCCAGCTACTTGAGAATCTCCCAGAAGAAGGACCGGATGGGTCAGCCGGAGGGACTACGGAAGGTATCTTGTCTTCACACGAATGTTTCTATTAACTGACCAGTTCCTCCTCAGTACAAGTGGTGGATGCTGTGACTGGTGCATGCAGTCAAATCTGTGTTCATTTATCCGATCCACTTTTCGACCTCGTGCTCAACATGATTTTCGATTACGCAAGCACAAATGTTCGTTCTAATGCTGTCCGTGCGATACACCAGTTAGTCGAATGCATTGCGAATGCCCACCCCAAAAAGACTCTGGCCAAGTTCTTACCTTCTGTGCCGCAAACATCCGCACAGAGATAGAACATGGTGCTAGCTCAGTGAGGACGACATCTCCATCATTGCCGCTTCCGTCGGATGCGACTCTGCACTGGAGTAGGATTTCATCTCAGCTGTAGCAGTGTTGAGCGCTAATATCCTTGTTATATTATAGATCTTGCTATTCTCCGAGGTTGTGTCTATAAGTGTGTTCTCTCCCAAGTACCTTGCATGCGCTAACAAACACCTGAATAGTGATGGTTCAGCGGTTAGTGATCCTAAACCAGTCACTCGGGCGTGAATTGATGTCATTTTAGCTTCTCGAGTACAAGGGCGAACTCTTGTCGTTATTAACTCTGCTACGCGACAAAACTTTTTCGAAACGGGGGTACACTTGGAGCGGAAAGTTACTCTCCAGCGCATTAATTACACTTACTCATACTTACCCGATCGAAAACAAGTTCGTCAACCCCGAACAGTGGAACGATGAAGGTTCGCAGTTTGTGCCTTAAGATGCGTTGACTGAGTACCTGCAGAATTTCAAAGAAACCATCACTTATACTGGGGCAAGTTGTTTGAGCCCGACGAGGTCAAGGTGCGCAACATTTGACAATTGGAAGAGTCTCAAATACTCAGCACTGTAGATCACATGGCATGTCCCAAGTGCCGAAGAGATTGACTTTTCACTCCAACTATTCCGCGAGTTGGTCGAACCTGCGATGACTCGCCTTGACTTGTTGCTTGAAACTTGTAAGTTTATGCAGTATCTTTTAACCTTGTACTGAAAAGCAGCAAAGCGTCTCGAGACGCTATTTGGAGGAACGACTTTTGTCGGTGCGTTTACAGTGACTGATCAATCAACGGTAGATTGATACCTTCGAGTAGTCATCTCAGTTTTGTCCGAGAAGCCTTCACCGGAATTCCAACGCTCTTTAAGGAGTTTATATCACCAGATGTGTTGCAATCCATGCTTGCCTCGAGTGACATTATGTACGTCATGTTGGCCCGTGGCATGTGGTTTTTGTCTGACCTGTCTTGCAGTAATGAAATTCCTGAAATGATTGCATCAATTGAGCCTCTGGCTTCCGGGTTTTGCCTTACAGACCCGCAAGACGCACGGTATAAGTACATTGCTAAACTCCGGCGTCGATTCGGAGAGTTTTTGCACGCAGCATCCTTGTCTTTGCAAAGACAAGGCGAGGAGAACACAGTTGATGCTGTACAGATGCTTGTATGTACTCTTACGGTATCTCGTGAATTACTTTTTACTCTTCTAAAGATCGGTTCAATCCGCACCTATTTGCTCGAGTATGGCGACAGCAAGGACAGGTCTGTAGTGTGACTTTACTTGTGTGGATTTTGCTAAACATTTCACACAGCTACTATGTAAACTGCGACCAATACAACTCAGAGATCGGTGTAGCTCGTCAATATGCAGGACAGAAGGTTTGGCCGCGCGCAGTGTTTGTCCGAAGAGCTCGGTAAACCACTATTCACATTTCTTTCTGTTTCGATTTCCTAATTTTACATGTGCTAGATTTTATCATTCCTCTCGACTATTCTGGAACTCCATCGAGCGAGCTAGAGGTCCGCTCGAGAATTCCTTGCTGGACGATGTCGTTGAATGGTCAATGTGGCATTATCCTTCGGGTAATTGATCTTGGTTTCATGTTTCATGAATACTTCTGATAATCCTATGTACTTACAGTGCGGCAGTGAGTGAACTCCAGTTCATTTCCCTTGATGAAAATTCAACCTCTCGTTTAAGATCAAGCCAGTCTCTTCTCGAATCCCTGACTTCAGTAGGTGTCTATATATGTTATGGGTGCTACGAGCGTATAATTGTCACATGTGCAGGTGTACGATGGTCTCCGTCTTCGAGCCCTTCCGGTACTGTATGCGGCCCTACAGCCTGGTACTGATGACGATCGCATGAAAGGAGCGTTGTGGACGCTGAATATATCATCGTTTGGTGAGTCACGCTTCTTGACAGTGATAGATTTCATCTAATTACTTCCTCTCAGGGCGTTTTGCGATATCGGGTGAGCAATATGGTTGTCTTTTTTTTCTTGAAGTAGCTGGACCCATTCTTCTTCAGAACCGACGTTAGTGCCAGAGATCATCCAGCAGCTCCTTGGATGCCACCATAATGAGAAGGTACTTTCCCCTTGACCTCCTTCAAACTGGGTGACAGCTTTCTTTCAGCCTTCTATCCAAAATTGTGTATCTACGGTAACAGATACATGTGAGAACCACTCTCTTCTCTTGTTCTCTTTCTAAGCTACTTCGAGGTCTGGCCAACTTCTCGGAGCCTTGCTATCTCATCTATGACATTAAGAATACCGCCCTTGATGAAGCCTTACATGCTCTGAAGAGTTGTTTGTCATTTAACGAGTCAGAGAATTCCATCACTCTCCAGGCCCGTGAGAAGCGCATCGAGCGTGTGCGTTTAATGAACGAAGAATATAGTCGAACGGTAGGCAACATACTATCCTTACCGATATGTCCACTACTGAGGCTTGAACAGACTAAAGCGGTTCTCGAAATTGCCAATGACAACGCAACACATTGGCGCTATGCGATAGTTGCAGTTAGGGTACTTCGCACTCTGCTGCGTCGGGATACTCCGACTTCGTCTAGTCACCTTCGTCTTTTCTTGGAGAAAGTGCGTGATAGCAATCCTACCATGGTGCGTTCCTGCGGTTTACTAGGTCCCTGTAAGGACATTGACATTTTCGTGAATATTAGCGTTACGTGAGATCATGACTGACATCGAATTAGTCACGAACTGACTTGCTCTGTGTATCAGTATGCGCAAAGAGGCATCATGAAAGCACTCAGATACATCAAGCTTCGATCGTACTGTCGAAATCCAGCGGCTTTGGCTTTATTCTCCCCAATCAATCCACTACGATGCCACATTCCCATTGAAAGGTCATATTCGTCGACCGCTGAGATACTCATCAATTTCAGGTCACAGGTCCCTATTAGATCTTCGGAGACTCTTGATCTCACCAGGTGGGGTCCTTCTAAAGTCACGCTGAGAAGTACTCACTCCCATCGAAGTATATATTGCGATACACTACATCAGGGCTGGCTCGCCTGGAGCGATACACTGGCAGCATACAAACCACCTCATGGGTTGAAAAGCACCTTCAAATGGGAGCCATCAAGCACAGAGGCTTTGTCTTGCCTACGTGAAATAGCAGTGGACGCAGACTTCTGGAAGAAACTTTCTGGGCACTTCGCCGAAGAGAACCACGAGAGCACTGTGGTACAAGACCATATATCATGTGTCAAATCAATATGTAAGTCGAATCTTAATTCGCAACGAACCTCTGTAATTTCGAGATAGTCCAAGTGTTGGGTGACGAACCCTGGGACCTGTTGAAGCCCAAACTAGAGATGCTGCTAGCCGACCAGGATAAGAACAAGCAAAGGGCCGCGGCAGAACTTTTGGCTGGCGTTCTGAACGGTGAGCAACTTACTGATGTAAATTTTTGTATGCTGACTATTGCAGGTTCTAAACATTGGCCACAAGAGACCCAAGATCGAATCTGGCAATGGTTCACACCCTACATAAAGAAGACGTTAGGTCAGAGCATGAAGACAGAGACTGTACCCATCTGGACTTCGTTTGTCGAGGTGAGTGACCAAGAGCTTATAGTTTTATGCATCTATCTAAACGACTTTCAGTACATGTTCCATCACAAAGACCCGCGGCGACTCCAACCACTCGTTGAGCACATCGTTGAACAGTTCAAGAGCATGGACTACAATGGACCATCATCCCTGGAATCTATCAAAGTTCTGGCATTATTTCGGGCATTTTACACTGAATTAGGGTGGAAATTCACATCTTGGTCGGACAGCACTATGGAACGATTTTGGCAAGAAGTACACAGTGAACACGATGATGTCAGTTCCGATTTGTGATTCGGTGATGATACTGATGGTTATTAATAGGTTAGATCCCATGTTGCCGAGATGATGGCATTCTGCAACGGTATCAAGGTTGGCGATTTCTACATCCCGCTATATATATGTTACTGACTTTGATGGACAGTGGCAACCCAAACCCACCTCTCTCGATGTCGAAGCTTTCGTACGGGAATGTCGAGAAGTGACTGATGATGCAGACATCATGGGCATATGTGGGACCTATCACACAAGCAGAGTCCTCGAACTCGTGGACAATTTCAAAGTGTGGAGAGAACAACGGCTACCAGGCGTGAGAGCCCATCAATCAACATATGACAGGTAACGGATGTTTGTCATTTTTTCAAAGCGACCGCTGAACATTCGCAGAGTTGGGATCGTCGTTTGCCGATGGTTGTACCTGTCAGTCCACAGTACTGATGCGATATCTGCATTCGACTATATTTTGCCTCTTATGGTGCGTGGTCTATTACCAGCTGCCGAGGAAGTCGTGATATATGGTTCTTTCAGCCTGAACTGTTCCGTTTCACTGAAGGTACGGTTGTTGGTGATACATGCCAGTCGATGTTAAAAACTCCCCCTTAGTGCATGATAACGAGGAGCTAGTAAGGCATGCTAATGTGCTTCTTGTTTGCATGTGCGGAGTCGCTCCTCCACGATCAATGATCGGCCCCTTATTAAGTGCTATATTCTCCGCCATTCAGACCTCACCAGTAAGACATTTACTAGCGTCCGTGACTGTACCAGACTCACTCTTGTAGTCATGGAAGGTTCGCTTGAGGGCCCTACCAATTCTACAGGGTGAGTTACTGCTACTTTGGTCTAGTGCTTGACGACATTACATTACCTAGTTCTGTACTTCCGACAACTTCCTCTGATTAGTGAAAGCGAAGTCAATGAAATTCTAGACGTAAGTAGTTCTATTGATTTATGTTGCGCCTGCACTAATTAATTGTAGGTATTGTGTAAATGCTTGGACGACGAAGTTGTGGAGGTGCGGGAGATGGTGGGGACGTGAGTCTTGGAATCTGTCTTCAAAACACCTCTAACTCTCGCTCAGCACCTTGTCGGGAATACTTCGACTGTCTTCGAGGCGCAGGGTTGTGACTTTGAAGGTTGGTCAGTAGTCACATCGTCTTTCGATTTTATTCACTCTTTGGTCTAGGACCGATTCGTCAAATTGGCGGGAAAGATTCAGCTCCCTGATCGCGTATCACCAGTTTACAATGCTGCTGTCCGTCAGCGGCACGCCGCTGTCATTGGCATATGTGCCCTCATTGACAGTTTCCCGTATACCATCGAGAAATGGATGCCAGGGCTCTTGACGACAGTGATGCTGGAACATACACATGACCCTGTGAGTAAATCTTCATTTACTTAACTGTATATTCTGATCTTCTGCGCTGTAGATTCCAATTTCGACAACTATCCACAGGTGTGCGAGCAATTTTAGGAAAACGCATCAAGACACTTGGCACGAAGACTCCCGGCGCTTTACCGATGATCAGCTCGCAGCTCTGTCAACGTTACTAACCGGATCATCGTATTGTAAGTACAGATCATAGTCCGTCCATTCCCGTTAATCATGATGCATTGTCAGATGCTTAATCTTTGAAATCCGAAATCTATTTTGCAGATCATGACAGAGCAAATCTCATTGATGTTGAATATTTACACATTGAATTGTATAGAAGTAGGCTAGAGAAAGCAAATTCCAATACTCCATACACAACAAAGTTCAGTCGTCCGTGATGTGAGTATAGTCCGAGGACCTGCTATATACGTGAAATATATCCGGTACTTCAGGATGGAAATTGATGTCGTTTGTCATACGTGTAAATGGGGTATATGACCACTGGAATTGGAAGCAAAGGAGGTATTAGAAGAGCTTGGGGATGCAAGGCCATCTTCAATGTCAGGAATGGCTAGACTCGAAGCAGTATATTCGTCGCCATTGGCTGCACCAGTCCGCGCGCCCGCCTCGGGAACTGCGTCTATCGGGGGATTTATCCGATTATCGTAACCAGATTTCACGCGATTGTTCGAGACTGACTCCCTGATGATGGAAACAATCAGTTTGAAAAAGGCACACTAACGTAAAAGAAATCCAACCGAATCTCAGCAATCAAATCATCAATGGCATACCAAGCGAGAGGACCGTATGCAACACCTCTCCACCAGCCTAGCAGATCGGCAGGGGCCAGGTAGGCGTGTGCATGAAGATGGTCTGTGATAGGAATCTTGTTATCTTTGAAAGGCGGTGTAATGAAGCCGATCCGAAACTGGGATTCGGCATATTGTGGAGGCGCCGAGGGTGCGGAGTTATTGCCAGATGTAAAAAGGGAGAGCCGCGGTGGCGACGCGCTCAAAAGCTTCCTGCCAAGGTTTCTAACATTGACAAGAAGGGGCAAGTCACTAGAAGACTACCAGAAGCCAGGTAAGATTCTTCGCCGCGGGGAGGCTTGATGTTTTACGTACCAGGGTGTATATCGATGGAACATGGAGACTGTGACATTGGATCAGGGGAAAGTGCTTGAGGAATCTGATATGATAGATAGAAGACTTACTTGAATGCTATGATTATATGACCACTGGAAGATACTGGATGAGCTTTCTCCCGGTATGCAGTAAAATTTTCGTCTCTCCAGAGTACTTCTGGCTCTGCTGGCGCGTCTGGACAATTGGGTGAACATGGGGACTGGCCAGAGGGATGAACCGCTGCAGTGGCTACGATCCCACACATAGGACACCCAGGCTTTGGTGCAAAAGCCATGATGAAGTACGAAGGAGATGAGCTGGGCAATGAACGTTCAAACTTCGAACAAAGACTCTTAACCGAATTATCTATGCATGGTCAGTCCCAGTTGCACGTGACATTTATACTAACTCAAAGCACGAGTACTAAACTTTGATGTTCAAGGTCGACCGTCCTCCCCGCCTTATCGGCACGCTTTCCAAATGGGAACCCATCGAGAAAGTGTCGTCGAAGCATTTGATGAGTTCCGACAAGACATAGACGAGCATCATGACCGGAGAGAACGACTTATCAAGGTTCCAGGCTCTCGAAAGAATCAACTGTGTCACTGAACATTCTGACCCCTCCAATAGATCAGCCGGGATGCGACAAACCTCTCAAAGAAAGTCATATTCCTACTCCATCGAGCAATGACAGAAGAATCCAATAATGACTCTAATCCCTCTCTACGGGTAGTCCGTCGCGGTCGTGAAAAGCTCCGGGAAGTGCAAGCGTTATATGCACAAATAAGGCTCGAGGTACAAGCTGAGCGGTTCTGGCACTACCACAGAGCAGTATCGCCCGGCCTCCAAGAGTGGGCTCTAAAATGGCAAATTGGTTGGCATATATGTTGAACGCCTTTGACTTCAGGTATATTGAAGCATTGGGCTTTGCTCAATACCTCGAGCATGGCACTCTGGTATCATATGAGGACGTCCAGCTTTCCCTTTCTGACGAGGATGGCATACCTGTGCGTATGCTACACCTGAATGGTACCCGGATGGCTGAAATTTCCACTCTACGGTACGACTTTAGTATTTCACTCTTCCGAAGGAAGATTACTTGCTGGGCCTGTCTGATGTCACTGGCGAACTCATGCGATTTGCAATAACTGGAATAGCTCAGAAGGGCGGTCGCGCCAGAGCCAGAGAAGTATGTGCATTCGTCCGGCAATGCAAGGCAGGCAAGTCAGTCAGCTTGACAATAGTGTGCAAAGGTGTGATCGTGCATAAGTAGATTTCGAGCGCTTTACTCCTTACGTGAGGGAGTTATCCAAGAAACAGGCTGTAACCTCACAATCTCTGGAAAAGATTGAGGACGGTAGCGTTTTCTCCATCACCTAGCACACATGAATAAAGTACTGAAAGCTATCCCAGCGGTTTACTGCCATCGTGGTTCGAGGTTCTGAGTACGACATCCCTCCTGACATGTTAGACGACCTTATTGCGCAGTCAATCTCAACTTTCAGCTCTACCACCAGTGCGAAATCGAAACTTGGTCAAAGAGACGTTCGGAGCGAAGATGACTACGACGATGGGATTTGATACCCAGCAGGATTACTTAGTTTGACAGTTCCAATATTAATATGAGTTGTGCAGTCCATAAGTTTATATCGGTTCTGGTGTGCCAGCTACACTAAGTTCGCCCCATAAATACGTGCTTCACACCAAGTTAAAATTCAAGTGTCAAACACCACTATTAATACTGTAGTTTGGCCTGATCTTATTGGTGTCGACTCAGGCGCCAATGGTGACCGGGAACTCCGGGTCAACATAACGACATTCCGTTCATCTATGACGTTCCGTAGGTTGAATAGTAGTCGTGAAAATAAAATGCTATGTGCAACAGCCTGGAGTCTTCGCATTGCGTTGTGAGTTATAGTAAGATCTCGTGACCAGGCCGCGGCCAGTAACTCGGGCATCGATTATTTCAAGATACTCCCAGCTCTAAAACAAATTACCCGGTCAACAAACCCCTGAAATGTGAAATCTTAGGGTAAGCACCCTTCTACAAGAGCACAGAGTACTACGACATTCAACAAGGACATAACTACATTTTGTCCGCGATCAACAATGGCAGATAGATGTGCGAAATGATCTTACCTAATAATACACACATTACATAGACCACCAATGGTTTGTGCGTGATTTGCTTGTGATGGTATACTTGGTAACCGGTTAGAAGCACGATGGCTTCATGGATGAATCCTGATCGTGGAGTGTGCAATGAGCGTGCAATGTCTATACATGTTCGGAATTATTGTGAGCACTCGGTCATCTTACACACCACCAGAATAACCTAATCCCACGCGTAAGGTGAAACGCTACTTGCTTGATAGTATCCCGTGGCTGATAGGGGGGTGGCGCGACAATGAGATCAATTGATCAGGGAATATACTCGGCGGACGAAACAATTGACTGAATGGACATTTCATTGATCGCAAGACTGTGGCACCAATAACGCCACTCCCGGCTGTGCATGCCTGGACAATACTCATGAGAATGGGAATCCGAGAGAACGTTAGAATATACTGCAGCAAGCCCGATGAGACACGCTGGAACGCGCCCAAATAGAACCCACATTCGTATTAAAAGTAAACCTTGTGTCATTATCAAAAGCAGTGTCAGGAGTGGTTGGATATAACCTACTTTCCGCAGCGATTGTTCCAGACGCATTGAGCCCTGCAAAATGCAATCGAAGTCATGGCAGTGCCAGTGAGTAAATTACCTGAGAACAGTAAAGGCTAGCCTCACATGATTGCCGCTTGATATAACGGTATACATTGAGGACTGAGGGTTCAGCTTCACTTCACCAAGCGCTCTCAGTCTGGGTGCACTTGGAGGAGATTGCAGACCGAATGAGTCTACACAGTGATCAGAGAAGTCTTTCATCAATGCTTTGTGGACTGATAGTATGTGTCGTTTGGGACGTCGATAAATGGGAGATAGCGAGCCATCACGAATAAGCATCGCACATATCTTTACGATCTTCCCCAGATCAGTGAGACCTATGTAGTAGTACATCGAAATCAGCTGAAAAGGCATTTAATAAATCTGAATCTGAATTATCACCTCGGCTTCGAAATTAATACAATAATCGAATGCCTGGTGGGCGAAAGGAAATGAGTACTATGCACACATACACCCCATGAACACCCACCAGCAGCGCGGCTCCGGCAACTGAACCTAAGTTAGCCACATGATATCGATGGTAGTTGCTGAGTCACCCATCTGTAAATACTGATGTGGCATGTGGGCACCATGGATCTTATCCAGAGCCTCGAAGTGATTTTTGGCTTGAAACTCACCTTCACTGTTAAGATGCGTTGCGATTATATGAGCATCAGAAGTTGGCACCAACTGCACCAGCAGGGTGATAATTGAATGCACAGAGAAAACACCTTTATATGCAGTCAGCACGGTTATTATCCTCCCAGGCCAGGATGGCTGCGATCACCATTGAGTTGACAGCTTGGAGCCTATCTGTAGTGTAAATTCCTGGAATTTAGTTCCGGTCACTTGAAAATCAACCCACATACTTGATTAGCAAGCCGTTTGAAAAACCGCTCTTGCTTGGAACTGCTTGGAATTTGATCAAATTCCATGCTGGGGAAAGCCTCATGCACATGCGTGACACCCTGGGAGCTCTAAATACGGCGGCCTTTGTGAATTATGAGGGACTTAACACCGAGCTGCACTAAGCGTGTCATTTTGATGCGATCAATATCACTGTAGGTCAATTTACGTGTTAGGCAGTGATGTGACGTGTAAGATAAGCCATTCAGGCAGATAAGTCACGGCACTCCACAATTTGTCTCGAGGATATTGCACTTAAGCTGCGGCGTATAGCACGCACCATACATCAAATGGTGCGAAACACCAAACAAGTGTAAACGGACCTGCTGGCTGCAAGAATCTATTAACCGATATATCGCGAATGGCAGGCAACGTGAACTACGACTACGATACTACAAGTAACAATTACGATAGGGGATATTGAACGAGGTCCGTTTGAGAATATAGGCTATGGAACGAACGTCGGTTACCGTCTCAGTACTCTTCGGTGCGGTAAAATCTCCACAATCTCATCGTCTTCATAGGTTGGGTCTTCATCTTCATCATCTTCGTCATCATAATACGATCCGAGAGGTTCATAAACCGGTGGCATGTAAGAAACGATAGCGCCTTGATAGCGCCTTGTATGATGAGCTTTTTCTTTTGCCTTTACCACTAGTGCATTCGCTTGGGAGATTCTCCTCCATTTGCTGTAACAAGAGTGCGTCAATGAATGCGATTGACCGAATAGACTTTAGGAGCTTACTCATGACGCTTCCTCCACTCTGCTAACCTGTCTCCCTTCTCCTGCCATTCTGATCGTCCGCTGACGACAAGAACACGGATATATTGCTGGACTACAGCGTCAAGGGAATAATTAGGAAGAAGTGGTTTGGTCGTAGACAACGCAGCGCGGCACACTGCGCATGCCGGAGACGCTTTCTGCAACAGGGCTCATAAAACCCGAACTTGTCCTAAAATAGAATATCTTACATTCTGGGATATCCACCCTTGAGCGCATTCCCCGCAGCAGCTGTGGCCGCAGGGGTTGCATAGGTGTGCTGCGACCCTAAAGAAGAACGAGAGCTTTATTAGCAAATACTGCAATGCAAGATGGAAACACTCACATGATATCAAAGCATCTGCATGTTTTTGAAACCATCATTTCGCAGGCGGGTAGACCAGGTATCAGTACGCACATTGGACATATAATCTCGGTTTCGAATCCCTCGAGTATGTTGTTTGTTGTATCAAGGCTATCTTCGGCACTTGTCTGAGTCTTGCCTTTTTTACTGGCGGGCGATGTTTGCGGTGACGGCGGTCCGCGCTTGCGGTCATCTAGACCAGGAACAGCTGTACATGCGCACGAGCTGTGTTGGCTCAGGTTGAACTGTCAAATTTGATACATACAAGATGAATGGCAGTGGGTTTCAAATATCATGTAGATGATACAACAGATACATAAGAGCTTGAACTGTCGTAAGCTTTCAATGAAACGTACCAGCGCGAGCTGTTGAGTCAAGATCATCTTTCAACATACAAAGGCTAAAAAAAACATGTGGAACTCACTACCAATCAACGGCTGAGCAGTCAAAGGAGAAGCTGTATTCGTTGAATTGAACATAGGGGTTGCACTATTAGTTGACGATTGACTGACCCTCGAGTTGAGGTTGACCATGTGCGAACTGTGCTTCAAGAGCATCCAAAGCGGCGATAGTTGACTCATCTATCTCATCGTCGCAGTCATACTCGAAAGGCAGGGATGACGTGGATGGTTGTGATGGCGGCGTTGGTACGATCACGGTGGGAGGAGGACTCGGATTATCCAAACGCCTGATCGAAGCTGTGACCGGAATTTCCTGAAGACCCGGGACGTTGCTCAAGTCCAGCTGCCCGATATCGTCTGGAAATTCATCGTCGCTATCTGCAGGTTGTTGTGGCATTGGTGAAATCAAAGGACTTCAATTGGATGCAAGAGCTTGATCACTTTCCTCATGAACCGCACGTGATAATCACGTGATTTCGATCGCCTTGTTGGCAACCATACATAGTTATTCCCTTTCCTGATAGTCAGGGCAGGCCAAGGCTGCCGCGCTGGCTGACAGAAGCAGCAAAGTTTTTTTTTTTTTTCGCAAGCGGATAAATCTGACCATGGGTTGGTTCAATTTACAAATTTTTATAAATATAAGTGTTAGTTTGCTCCCAGCTACTGTACATGTGGTGATGTGAACAACGTGTTTTTTTAGAGTCTAGACAAAATTATCCCTTTTGGCAAAGGACACAGACCTTCCGGTTGCCTCCTGGGCTTTATCAGGGGTCCTGCGAGGTTCTGCGATATACGGAATTAGATTGATATAAATAGACAATGCCAAGACTCTTGAGTATAACTGCCACAATTGTCAAAATTAGTACCTCCGTTTATTTCGTCACCACGTATCTATAGCTGTGGAGCATGAATCCCTTCCATCCTTCAGCGCTAATATCAACTTGGCCTTGTTTTTCTGTTGAATCCTGTGGGCAGAAAAAAAATAGGAAACGGAGCAACTGTTGTCTGCATGTTGGAACACGTCGTCAGATTCGCGTTCAAATTTAGAACTCTTCGGGTATCCGAGCCTCACCTTGGCTTGGCATTCTAAATATACCAGGCTTGTCTGGTTCAAAGATAGAATTTTGGACTTGGCTCACCTACAAAAAGTCTGCGGTTGGCGCCGTTCTAACCCACTTGCTGCAAGACGCTTAACAACCCACCTTCGCCAAATGAATTCTGGCTCTCCTTACCCAACACAAGACTACTCTCGTTTGCCCTGCCCTTCAATTGAGGCAGACTATAGGAGACTTATTATGTCTAGTTCACAAATACTAGACCAGGTCAGCTGGCTGTCAACTATAATCCTCCGGTAGATGCTCATAGTAATCCAGGCACCACCTCCTAGCCTTAGAGAAATACTCGGGGCATACAAATCGAAAGGGGACGGTGACAGAGATATGCTTATTGCCATGTTGAATGCAAAGAGTGCCGAAGACCAGGTAAGGCTCCTCGTATTTTTAATTGTCTGTTGTTGACCCCTTTACAGCGGCTTGCATCCGTCGCTTCCTTGCACAGAACCCTCCTTGAAATGTCCGCAGTAGATACCCGGCATGCAAGCCCTCCGCCCCCCTTGCCACCCTCAGCACCTTACTCAAAACATGGGCTATATCCAAGCGACATGACCAGTGAACGTGTCTCCTCTCAACCATTACCTGTGGTTAGGGAACCACCTCAACTCTCTCAGCCACCACGAAAACGCCAACGCTCTTCTCACTCCCCTTCATCACACCCTTCATCACATTACGAATTGCGCACATCTCATACATCCTCCCGCGACTTGCCACCTTCGCCATATTCGTCTCGGAGTGATTCTGAGGAGTACTCCCCGCGGTCCAGAGCATCAATGGCGATAGGGTCATTGCTCTCCACCGGTCCTAGCAGAGATGCTCCAGAGGATCTCCAAAATCATTCAGAGGGCACTCAACACACGTCCTCCGGTTCTGCAGTGTAGCTACTGTTTTATTACTTATTGTTTTCATTGCGCTGTATGGTTAGCATTACTGTTTGTCAGATTAAGCTCTCGTAATTTCTCACCTTTCTCTGCCCCTTGTGGGACCCAATGTTATGATTGGCAGCAACTAGTTCCAACCAATGGCAGTGAAATGACACGTCCGATGATAGAATAGAGAATGGCCGGAACTAATGACCAAGATAATGCTATTGGGCCAGGCGACGCCAAGGACTGCCCAGTTATCTTTGGAGTGCGACTCTTGTTACTTTTGACTTTCAATCAAAAATATTGCTCAACGAGTGAAAATTAGAATAGCCATGGCTCGGGCTCGCACCACACGCAGGTTGGGCACCCATTCCCTTTGCAGGGAGGTTGGTGAGATATAATGTGTTGCCTGCCAACTCGGTCTGACTCGGAGGTGCCACCGAGTGCACCGGGATGGTGAAACACTTGTACTGCAAAAACCTGCATTCGTGAGAACTGGCGACGGGAATTACAGCATTGCACGTGTGTCTGTGCCTCTGTGGCGAATCCTGTGTGGCAAATTCTATCTGATAGAGGGGAGCAGTACACCCAGGCCCTGACTTCGAGCTTAAGTACTTAAATAGCTGCCTGGTGTCGCACACAGTGACCCGCAGCGAGTCACAGCGTGATGCATTTGTCACACTGTGTAACAGCAGGTCACAATTTGACTCACGAGACTAGTAGCAGTAACAACCTCGAGACTAGCATCATCTTACGCCTGAAGTCACAATCAAGTCATCTTGGTACTGCCAAGGTCCGCCCCTCGGAACCTTGATAGACTCATCGTTTTTCATAACTCCAAACACAGGAACATACGTACAATTAGATTTGGTAATCTCGGCACTGATAAGGGTCTTATCAAAGAAAGCACTTAACGCTTTCGTACTCAACCACACCAAGCTTCATTTCTGCAACATATTATAAACTGTAATGTCTGGCACTGCAGAAGGCTCTGTCAAAACTGCAGTCTCACGTCCAGAGCTTCCGCGCTACTTCTGGCGTGATCAAAGCCCTGCTCCTACCCGGATTCGATACATTACAAATCACCTGGAAGCAAATTTCGAGTTGTCTCGGTTGGCCATAGGACCTCTTGGTTTTGACCTAGAATGGCGCCCCAACTACAGGAAGGGTGGGAGCGAGAACCCCGTAGCGCTTGTTCAGCTCGCTGGTTTCGACACCATATTGCTCCTGCAAATAAGCGCTATGTCAGGTATGAGCAAGACTTGAATTTTGAGCTCCTATGGCTTAATTCAGAATACATCTATTGGTAGAATTTCCGTCGAAATTGAGGGAAGTGCTTTGGGATCCATTGCGAGTCAAGGCCGGCGTTAGCATTCAACGTGCGTCAATTAGGGGTCCGGAAACCCACAGCCCATCTTATGATGATGTATTTAGGTGATTGCCAAAAGTTGTATCAGGATTGGGGCGTTTCAACACGCAACTGCGTAGAGCTAGCCCTTCTTGCCCGTTCGGTCGATAACGCCCGATGGAAGGGAAAGTACACCAACCCACTTGGGTTATCTCGCCTTCTTGAGACCTACGTGGGTTTCTCTTTGGCGAAGGGAAAGGTACAACGCAGCAATTGGGAGCTCCGTCTTTCTTCAGCCCAGCAAGACTGTGAGTACTGACGTGGTCGAACGTCGTGCTAGTCTCAAAAATTTCCTTGAATATGCAGATGCAGCGAACGACGCACGTGCTGGGTATGCTATCTATACTCAGTTGATCGCCTTGGCTCGAGATGTGCCCAATACAGACCCATATTACTATTCTCTCAGTGTCGTGAATGGCTTCGTGCTAGATCACCTTGGGATTTCTCAGTGGATTCCCCACAACCCTTATTACGATCCAGGCCCGCCGCCTCCGCCCAAGGAACCGAAGGAACTGAAAGAGAGAAAGAAAACACCCAGAGCACCAACGTCGAGTGCCGTCAGTCAAGCCACAGGCTCGTCCGGATCCTCTTCCCAGGACGGGACCAGTATGAGAAATGACGGACAGGGTCCTCTACTTGGCACCAGTGTCCCCGCTGCCCCTGTCGTGAACTCACGAGCAGGGGCTTTCCATCGAATTCCTCGTAATCGCCCTACTTCCACCCAACGGCCTTAGAATCATAGCTATGACCCTGCACAATATTCTGTTACTATGCGCATCTAGTAGCATGGACATCAGGCAGGAGCACGACATGATTCACACCAAAATGCCAGGAAAGGAACTACTCTTCCCATCATGGTCTTCGGACTACAATGTTTGCGAACATTGCAAAATAGCACTGGCTGTTGCTCAGTCTGGCTATTGGGCGTGAGCTACCGGATCTTTTGGTCTCACATGTGGTGATTGCGATCCTCGTGAAGTATCTGGTTTCGGATCTGTCTAACCTTATCATAACCTCTTAAGAGGTCATGCGTCAATTGGTCACACAGCATTTATATACTTTCATTGCAGTTGTGTAATTAAACTGGTGTACATTGTCATTTCAAGCCAACTCCTGGGACTTGCTGTCTTACCTTTCTGGCACGATAGATTGCCTATATTGTGTTTCAAATTCTCAAATGTTTCTTTTATGAATGCGGTATCCCAGAGAACGAGACGCCTTGCCCTGAAATTTAAATACTTACCAAGTAAGTAACCCATTGGCAGTACATAGTTTCCCGCAGGTAGAAGGAAGTCTTTAATCACGGGCAGTATCACAGATAGCTTTGAAAAACCTACTGATAGCCCTCATAGTCGACTCGCACTCATTTCTTCCCATGCACTCAATGTTAGTTCGTGTCCCAACTGAAGAGAATATCATGACGAGTCAAACATTTACAGTACATCCAGGGCACGGCAAACAAACGTTACACGGAGCATGGAAAACAACGTGGCCGATGATCGTGATCTCATCGAGCTGCGAGAGTCGTTAACACTATGCATGGGCCATTACTAGTCCAGGTGCCAAAAGACTATGCAGTGCGAGAAGCATCGCACAAAGTTTTACACGTGCAGTAGGCGTGCCTACCTTCTGGATTCTTATCATCCGTTCATAGGCAGTGCAGAGATGACTGCTAGAGGACTATCAATACTTCCCTGGCCTCGCAAGTATAGCGCATGCGTTCTCCTGGTTGTCCTCGGCGTACACTAACTTTGTCAAGCAGTCACTACGCTGTAGTCACCGAACGCGGTAGTAGTAGCGTAAACAACGCTAGAAACTGAAGTGATAGTGGCAGCGGCGGCGGCGGCGATACTGCACAAAAGATTAATGACCGATCGATGCAGTACCTCTCCCCTGTAGTGAAAGAGTTGCAGATCAATCATGTCAAATGCCATTACTGTAAAAAGCACCCTGTAAACCTACTTCGCGCCTAGCCATTATTGCTTGCACCGCTAGGGGCTCGTACTGCTAGGGATAGGATTTGTCCAATACTCAACCTTAACGGGCAGTCAGCATCTAGCGAGATGCTTCTGATATCACCTAGATATATCACCCTCATAAGATACTGCGAGGGTAACTTTATTCGGCCACGTAACCAGGTCCAGAGCATAGGAGGTTATGTAAACTCATTAGCGGCAGTGTACTCATGCGCCAAGTGGATACAGTCATTAGTTAAATTCTGTCAGAGGGGCTTGAATCAGACAAAGTCTAGATCGACTTCACCTTATGCTCGAGATGCATCATCACGCCACCGAACAACAGGAAGCTTTGGAGCATATACACGGCAATAGCACTCAGATTAGCGACGGTTATCGATCCCGCGGCTGTACTGGAAGCTGGCACATCGATGTAAATCTTAACCTAGAGTGATTCTTGAGATTAAAACTACATTTGTTTTTTTGACGTACATCGGAATGTGGACTTGTTCAGGTCACTCATAGATCTCCATTCCCGATGATTGACCCTTGTTCCGCTACGCACGTGTGGCTCCACAGCAGAACGTTGTCTAATGTTGCCTGCAACAGAGGAAGTACAAAATATATTGATGGAATGGAACAGAACGCATCAAAGCCGCGATCGTCGATCATGTTACTAAGGCATGAGGGGCACTATGAAGCGCCTGCAGAGGATCAATGATCATACTCGTAAATGATCGAGAAAGCGGGGCGACCTGTCACATGTTAAGACATAGCATCGATGATGTTGGTAATGGCTTGATTTCAGTTAAGCTGTATTTCTTGAAGACACACAGTTTGTTTGCACTAAAGAACGCGCTTATCGGGTTGGGAAGGTTGTTTTGACATGATCATATGCAAAGGAAGTACAAAACTTTCACAATCAGAGATGAAGAGAAGTGAATTATAGATTAGGCTGATGATGCTCCCGAGTCCTCGCTTTCACCGTCGGCAGAAGTGCCAGACACGGGGTTACGGACGGGTTCTGTAAGTGAGGTAGGTAAAAATTGACAAGTGGCCGAGAACAAGTTTCACAAACCAAAGTAAGGGTGTGCTTGGGCTTCGCGAGCAGTCAATCTCTCTTGGTGGTCATACCGTAGTAGCTTATCCAAAAAGTCGATCGCTTCATTCGATATATAACGCTGGTTTTCAGATGTGATGAACCGCGTCCAAGGCTTCCGAGGGTACCTAACGACGAGTTACTGCATGATCAGCGGTCGCATTTGAAAAGCTCACCTTCCGAGGAGTTCGTCGTACTGAGGATCCAGCCGTATGCCATACTTGTCGATATATGCATAGAGCTCGTCTGTGCCAAGAACTTTTGCTATTTTGACCAACTGGTCATAGTTATCGTGACCATGGAAAAACGGTTCTTTGCGAAAAATCTTGTGGTAAATTTGGTCAATTCGAATCATAATCCCTTGGAGACTGAAGATCATACCATAGACGCAAACATGCAACCATAACTCCACATATCCAAGCTGTAGTCATATTCTTGAAAGTCTACCAACAACTCTGGTCCTTTAAAGTAACGTGAAGCCACACGGACATTGTATTCAACCTTCGGGTGGTAGAATTCAGCCAAGCCCCAGTCTATTAGCCGCAGCTACACTATGAAGTCCAGCTCAGTCCATTACGCGGGTTTATTAGGATGCATACCTTGCGCTGTTCATGATCAATCATGACATTATGAGGCTTAACATCCCTGTGCATTATTCCTCTTGAGTGGCAGAAGTCCAATGCCTAAAAGACTATGGTAGAAAATTTTGCCTGAGTTCAATTTACACATACCTTGAGAAGCTCGAACATATAAAAGCGGACATCGTAATCAGTGAAACGAGGATATAAAACCTTGAAATCGACGTTGTCAACATATTCCGTTATTAGGCTGGGGATCTTCGAAGCAGGATCTCGGACGACATCGAGGAGGGCCACGACGTTTGGACCACCCGCAAGGTTTTGCAGGATCTTGATTTCTCTTTTAATTTTCTTCTTTTTCACGGGCTTGAGTACTTTGATGATACACTTCTCATCATTAACTACATTGACACCTTCAAAAACCTGTATGGGGCGATCAAACAGGTTTTCCATATCGATCTAAAGACGACCATCTTACTTCTGAATATTTTCCTCTGCCAACTTTGCGCACTATCTCATAGTGATCCTGCGTTCCCCACTGCACTTGAAGGTTATCTGAAGCGGAAATCGTCAGTATATTACCAAGGCCAAGTGACTTGAAGTCTTTGACCATATTCATGCCATGCAGGGCCAAAATTGGCGTTGACATCTCGATAGATGCGCGCTACAGATTTTGTTGGAGGTCGCACCATGGAATGAGAACAGAATCAGCAGTTCAGTGGATGATTGTCAAAGAGTCCTTCGCGAGAGCTGGTGCCGGGTGCACCAGTGTTTGGTGCAAGTCTTTCGTGTTTACCCACGGTGTTGTTTTCCTTAGACGTTAATGTTGACCCATGATCAATATAAGGAACAAGATTTATACCTCTATTTCGTCTGCCTACGACTCAGGGAAGACCTGATAGTGCAAGACCCGAAGCTTGAAGTACTTGATATTCGACGCCCTCCGCCAACAAAATATTCATGTCTTCCAGTTCTCGGCGCCAGCCTCCATTATGGCCCTCTCATATCCAGTATATCAATGCCCCTCGTTATCATCCTTCTGTGCCGGGCCCCGTGCGCTCTTTTCTGATCAGTGGCACTAATCCCGCCCCCCAAAAAACCCCAATTTCATTTCCTCCGACATATCTAGTTCGCATAAGGTACATCACAGAACCTTCTCACCCTGCACGAGGACAGAACGGCCTTTTTGCTGTTCGAAAGATACTTCCTAGGTCACACATCATTGACTATATTGGAGAAGTGCATTGCCAGGATAGAGCTGGCTCCGACTACGATCTTTCACTTTTCCGGTCAGAGGATGGGGATAATGTTGGTATAGATGCCAGCGTCATGGGCAATGAGGCTAGGTTTGTCAATGATTACCGCGGTATTCGAAGCAAACCCAATGCTGTTTTTGTGGAGAGCCGTACGTCGCAAGGCGAACTACGGATGAGCATTTGGAGTTCCAAAGATCCGTACAAAAGGGCGATGAGATCTTGGTATCCTATGGAAAAAATTGGTGGCGCTCCCGAACAGCCCAAACAAACGCGTTACCCGATTTCGCTTGATCACAAACATCAGCTTTATCACCTTCCTCAACCACGGTCCGTATCATCCGTAGATTGCTTCCAGTCGAATACTGATACTAAACACGTCTAGGGTAGCCTAGATCTTGGACGGTCTAAGCTTGAACGGTAGATTTGGAAGAGGAACCGTGATTAGCACGGTTGGAAATGACCCTCCTTGCAAGTGATTTACGTATGCTTCTGGAATTTGGCCAGCGGCTGAGACCATAGACAGCCATCTGGACATTGGCAGGCCTATAAATCGCGAATCGGACTAGGGAGATTCTAGTTCTAAGCAGGAATAGCTATTACCTAGCTACTCATGTACACATACGATTCGGTACGCTTGGTCTTGCCACGCTTCTCTCAACGTGATGGCATCATAAATTCTGACCCTCAATCGTGTTCATTCGACGCGTCAATTCTGATTGTCGATTGCTTGGATAGATCGGAGAAAGACTAGCAAAATCAAATATAGATACGAAGTTTGGCTCAGAAGTAAGACCGTCGTATAGATATGTCCTCACTCAATACTTAGGCAGGAGGAGTTAGGCTTGAGTGAGCTGAGTCAGCAGGGCAAATAGTCGTACATTCAAAATTCGTCACGTTCCTATTGGGCGCAAATGCATTTATCGTGTTCTCCTCTAACTTACTTCTGTGTTGCTTCGCTGCTATTTGAGTCAACAGGCACAATTGTACATGATCCCTTACTTGCGGTCGCTTGCAGCTTCGTCATTCATTTCTTTTTACGGTTGCGCTCGACAACAAACGAGGCCGAACACCCGAACGTTCTCAACTTACCGAGCTGGCCGTGATGGTCACAGTGCACGAGGCCAGAAGGTTCGTCGCAAATTTGCCGCAAGGTTTGATGTATAGTTGTCACTTCATACTGACTGTTATCACTTAGCGCGCCTTTCATGCGTCTGCATTGCTGGCTGCTCCCCCCAAGGACCCTTATCAGGTTTTAGGTGTTAAGAAAGATGCATCTCCGGCGGAAATCAAGAAAACGTATTTCGCTGTGCGCATCAGAATCATTCAATTGATACTTGTCACTCCTAATCACCAAACTCGTTACAGCTCGCCCGGAAGTATCATCCGGACACAAATCCTGATAAAGGAGCGCAGGAAAAGTTTGTGGAGATACAAGAAGCATACGACGTACGTCATTTGACACCTCTTCATTGATCCATACGTACTGGTGTCTTACATTGTAATGCAAGATTTTGAAAGACGAGAAAAAAAAGGCTACATACGACCAATATGGTGCTGCGTCACAGCAACCAGGCTTTGACCCTAATGCCTTTGCTCGAAATCCATTTTCAGGAGGTGCAAGCGGGTTTGGTGGGTTTGGAGACTTCAGCGAGGCATTTGGCGGAAGTTCAGGTCAAGGCGATCTATTCTCGCAGTTGTTCGGTGGTGCCTTCGGGGGTCGAGCTCGCTCCGGGTTCAGCCAAAGTACAAGAGGAGCAGACATTGAGGCACGCATCAACGTCTCATTTTTGGACGCCTGCAAAGGAACAACTCTAAGTGTAAATGTCAACGCTTTGTCAACATGTTCAACATGTGCTGGTACGGGCCTGAGACATGGTGCCAAGCGAGTGCCTTGCGGGTCATGCAACGGTACTGGTACAAAGACTTTTGTGATAGATAGTGGGTTCCAGATGGCAAGTACTTGTGGAACATGCCTTGGCTCTGGTTCTACCATTCCCCGCGGAAGCCAATGTGTAGATTGCGGTGGTCAGGGTTATGTGCGAACGAAGAAAAGTATCAAGGTAGACATCCCACCAGGTCAGGAGTTGGACATCGTTTTCGTTCCGGTAACTAATACATTGCACAGGGGTGGAAGACGGAATGACCATCCGCATCCCGAATGCAGGCGATGCGCCATTATCAGGCAAGGGCAATCATGGGGACTTGCTTGTCAGGGTCAATGTCGCTCCGTCCAAAGTTTTTCGTAGGCAAGGTGCAAACCTCCACCACGAAGTACGGATACCTTTGCATACTGCGCTCTTGGGTGGCCGTGTTCGTGTGCCGACACTTGACGGGAATGTGGATGTTCGTGTACCCAATGGTACCCAACATGGTGAGGAGATGGTCTTAAGAAGCCATGGTGTTCCGTCAGTTTTCGGTGGCGACAAGGGGGATCTTTTTATTTCTTTCTCCGTGCAACTCCCAAGGTGAGCGAAATTGATATTCGTTAGCGGCTATGTAACCCACTTTCTATAGATCTTTAACAAAACGGCAACGGGAGATTTTGGAGCAATATGCGGACGACGTTGAGGGTCGGAGTAATAATCCAAGACAGGACCCAGCTCCGTCCGCCGGCGCCTCGGGTAGCGTTCAGACAAGCAAACGAGATGCGAAGGATACCAGTTTAATGGGTGATAACAATGGTACGACTTCATTTTCTCATCCGTCACCGGCTTCCGTGGGTGGCTGGGTGTCTCGCACATGGAAAAGGATACGAGGGCTTACTGGGTCTTGATTTATCCATATTTTGGTCCGTCCTGGCGACGTTTCGTTATCTACTACTTGTCGCTTCTCAGCTCAATCAGCAAACGAACTGGACGCCGGGAATCTGGCAAAAAGCAGTGGGCCATCGGAGAACGCGGAGGATGAGCACAGGAGGAGGGCTACGGCTTAGAGAAGATCCATAGAAGCATAGTGAACTACACACTTTAATGGGACATTTTCCCTGCGACCACCATACGATATTTGCGTGGAGCAAGCCCTGTGAAGAGAGTAACTTAGCGTTTGCCCTGAAACTGCATGGAGGCCGTAACATGTACCTAATAGTAATTCTGTCTAAACGTGTTTGTGGCTGTAGTAGGCAGGTGCCGCGGTGCCAACATTCAGCATTAATCGAGCTTCCAGTTAATGTAAGTACTTAATGGTAACTTCTCGATCTGTCTCTTCTGTCCCTTGCTAGAACTTCGAAACTGAAGAGAATTAACCTAGTGCGCGGCGATCTCAGACTTGATCTTCTTGCATTGGAGTTCTGTGTCCGAAGTTTAGATGCCATCAACGCATGCGCATCGAAGCGGCTCAAGTGCAGTGCTTGACTGAACCCCCGCACCGGGCAATGTTCATCTTTTGCCAAATTCAACCCTATCGACTGCAGTAATGCATGCTGTCAAAGAGCTCTTCTCTTCTTTGTTGCGGGCTGGACTCTTACTACAAAGGCTTCACAATGCGGTCAATTTTAATATCATCATCGGTAAAGCCTAATGCCAGCGCACATTGACCGCTCTGTTTGCGGACCGCAAGTCAAAGGGCCACAAGAGGATAGTTCCAAAACCAAAGAAGCTCTTTTTTCGAAGTCTGGTTATGCCAGATCTCATCGAAGCCACCACTAAACCAAAGGGTCCTTGTATAAAATGGCAGCGAAGACGAGGAGAACGTTAGACCTCGAGCAGCCTTTCTTACTGTGCTCTCTCTTATTGCGAGTTACATATGTCTTTAGACAACACAGCTCATCCCATGCCTACTCATCTTCCTTCATGCTCGTCTTGCTCAGATGATGCATCTGCGTCATCGGACAAAGCACACGCCAGTGATTGTGCCTCCCTTGATTCTCGTGACGAGATCCAGAAAGCCCCGAAATATTCGGTGTCCCGACTGCTTTCCGTGCATATTGGGTAATGTTTCACGCTGCTCGAATTGCTGTTAGCTCATTAGGATGCGATCGAACCTCAGGGCCGCGATGACACTTTTTCTTGCTACAACAGATTCTGTGCGTATCCCCCTCTTGAATCCGAGTGCTGGGCATTAAGCAAACATATAGACCATTGTGTCAACATCTCTACCGACAATCGTTAGCGAACTCGGGGCCTCCCAGAGCCAATATACTTGGGTTGGGGTTGCGTACATGCTGACACAAACGGCTGGCCAACCCCTGTACGGAAGACTATCCGATTTGGTAGGGCGAAAGGTGTGTTCTTTTTCAAACTTGAAGTAGGCTGAGTGGATTTACATCTCGTTATATTACTAGAACGTTTTGTATGTCAGCATAATGATTTTCGCCCTCGGGTCCTTGCTGTGCGGGGCTGCAAAGGTTGTTTGACTTTGTATCATTCGGCATTTGATCTTCTAATCTTTATCTCCAGAGTATTATGTCCCTGATAATTTTCCGCGGATTGGCCGGTCTCGGTGGCGGTGGTATTGTCAGTTCCGTTTGGGTTATCACATCAGAAATCGTGGAACCACAAAATAGAGCAAAATGGTCTCAGGCTCTTAGTATCACTTGGAGCTGTTCTGCGGTCGCGGGCCCAATACTCGGAGGATTATTCAGCAGTAAGTGCTACAACAAATCTTAGATCCAAATCTCATTTCACCTCCGCAGCTGGCTTCTCCACGACAATCAGCTGGAGATGGGCTTGTATGTCGTTCGTCCCTTTTCTATGCTCCAATCTGAAATTCTGGGTTACTAGTTTACATGAATTTGCCTGTATGCATTTTCGCATTCTTGCTGCTTTCAGTGTCATTGCGAGATGTTACACTGGGACACGCTAAGCACGCGTCATGGAAAAATTTCACTGAAAAGTTCGATTTTTTCGGACTGTACGACATGGTTTTTGCTTTATTATGCCATCCTCACATCACATTATACAGTCTTCTCTTCATGCTGGGTACCAGCTGTTTGGTTATTGGTTTCAGCACGGCTATGAGTAATGGATGTAAGTCCTATCAATATTCAACGCAAACATTTTACTTACCATCATGCAGGGAAATCGCCATCAACGCTCCTGCTGGTTACTCTTGGCCCTGTGATACTAGCCTGCGGTGGCTTCTATGAAGTGCACACCACGCGCGAGGCATTGTTCCCGCCTGCCATATTCAAAAGTCTCACTGTTGGTAAGAAGCTTGCTTCGCGTGGAAGGCTTTTCGACATCTCAAATGAATCATCTAGTGATCATTCTAACTGTCACATTCCTTCACAACTTCGCATTCACTTCAGGCACATTTTACCTCGCACTCTACTTCCAAGTAAGGTCGTTCCGTGCCTTGTAGGTGGATCTAATTCTGACTTCATGATTCGCATAGGCTGTGAATGGTATGACCCCACTGCAAGCTGGTATTCAGATGCTGCCATATTCACTCGGATCATCATTGGCTTCGATGCCAGCCGCCTGGTTTATTGCATTCTTCCAGAAGCGTAAAAACAACACCAGCGGACAAAACTGGATGATCGTCAGTGGACTACTGATCTCTACCTTAGGTTTCAGTGAGATCAGACATACATGTATTGAGGGTGGTTACTGAGGTTGTGTAACAGGTCTTCTCATAACACTCAAGGATGCCTCCTCGCACTTTGCGCAAATTTGTTTCCCCCTTATCGCCGGTATCGGAATCGGGTTCCTCTTCCACGCCCCTTATCAGGTTTTTGTGAAGGCATTGCATCCTTCAGAGCTCGCTACAGGGACTAGTGCATTCTTCCTGGTAAGATTTACAGGAGCTACCATTGGCCTAGTAAGTCCATCCACCTCGTTTGTGCGTCATTAACTTAAACACCTTCAAGGCGGTTGCTGGGATGGTCTTTGATAGACGATTATCTCACGCTTTACCCATCGGTTACCAAATTCAGGGATCATCTTCCATCAATTGGAGATTACTGAGTCTTATCGAGCCGCTCTCGTTGAGAAATGAGGTCTTGGGTGCTGTGGCTCTGGCCATTCAGGTGGGCTTCTAGGTCATCCAGCTCCACTCATTCTCGACTAATGATATCATAGAGCATCTGGATCGTTTCCGCCCCTCTGCTAGGTCTGGCTATGGTGGTATGTGATCTCCTCTAACTGACGCTATGACTTAATCAATCTGCATAATCAGATCTCGCTGTTTATGAAGTGCTTTTCGGTAGAGACAACGGACCATCATGACGCCATCCAGGAAAAAGCTTTACACCAAGAGTCATGTATTGGCTCACCGCAGCCGCCTAATGAAGTTTAGAGGATCAAAACCCCTATTCTTATTGTACATAGAGATATGCTAGACGAACTTGCACATATGCGTAAGGACACTCGGGGGTCAGTAGCGTACATCTTTAATATCCACATCTAGCGGGTTTACCAGGGGTTTATGCGACATAGTAGATCAGATGTATTTGAACACTTTTATGACATGCAAACATATCATGCTGCAGATAGGCTCATACGTAGTCAAAATCAGGTCTGAGGTGATATCTTCATAACCTTTTAATGCAGAGCCACCGTTTAGCAAAGGGACATGTGGCATGCACACGATTTGCTATTCCCCGATGAGTTGTTCAGGCGAGCTGGCACGAGCAGCACTCGATCTGGAAAAAGAATTCAAACGGGAACATTTTACAGCTTGGAAATGGAATATACAAAAGTTGCAAGAACGTCCGAACTCTCAGTGAGATCTGAACGATTATGTCGGCAACTTCTCTCGTCTACAACAAGATATAGACGAGATATAGTGGTCGTGCGGAAGACATCAGTGTACCTCGTGGCTTACTAAACACATGTCTAACTGCGATACGTTGGCTGCGCGTAAAACCCGCGGCCACAGGGATGCGAGTCCTAATTAACGGACCTCGACAATATTTACGACACATGATATGTTGGGGCGTAATTCATACATCTCAGAACGGAGTTGTGGACTGCCTAACTGTACTCATATGGTCAGAGCTTAATCGATAGGGTGTTGATACGAACGTTGGCTCCCAGAAGAAATGGGCCTTGTTCGCGCAAACAATGCAGGGTCGTCTCTTGATGTGAAAGGGAAAGGGCATCAGTGCGTTTCAGGCCGTTGCCGACACAGTGATACAGTGTTAGTTGATTTGATTTCATGTCGATGCGCTGAGCAATGAAACGCTTCCTCGACAGTATTAACCCGCGGAATGACGGCATGCATAACTTGTTCACTAAAGAAATCAGAGCCTCTTGCTTCAACAAATAAAGCACAACCAACCAACCTTGAAAGTCGATTCACACAAAAGAGCATTAATGCCCACAGCCTCCAGGGTCTTCCTCGGGAAATTGAGCGTGCAGGCAAAAAAACAATGCAAATAATTCAGATACATACATTTTATTCCTCGTCAAGTCCATGATATTTATCGCTATATATGATACTCAGAACCAGGTCGCATACATAATGCAAAACCAAGACGTTAAATTGGTTTATTTGAACATGATACCGTGTTGCCTCCAGGCCGCGATGCAGGATGCGATTATAGGGGTATCGTATGATATACGGTGTTCGTGTGCTCAGCGCCATCATGATGGGCCTGGACCGGCCTTCCCCCCGCGGATTTGTTTGCAGAGGCGATCGAGGGTGGCCCCGCAACTGTTGATAGAAAGTCGATGTGGAAGTGAGTAGCACGCTGGACATTCGAATTGATGTCTTGGATCTGGGTGGGAGCCTTGCCTTGCAGGCTTCAAGTCGAAGCATCATCAAAGTATTATGGTCACTTGATTCGAATTTCGCTAAAGATCAGTAAAGAACAAAAGTTGACATGTCTGATGTCCGGAGCAAGGTAGCAAAGTCGCCTGCTAATAATCAACGTTGTCAACCCGTGATCCAGGTAAGCTGTAACATGGTCAGACTGCCGCCCGCATAACCGTTACACCAAAAGGTGAAATACTGAAAGCTTAGCTTTCAGCATCAGCGACAGTATGTGTACTGATTATGGGAACTCAGGTAAGCCGGCGTGTTTACATAAGCGCTACGTACTTGTTGAATTTGTGGGGTATTGTAAATTTTCATTTTCATAATTAAATAAATGTGCTAGTTATTAATGTCCGAAGGAGTTTGGGGTCCGACCATAGACACGAAACCAAGTCATGTGGCAAATCGCTTGACCAAAAAGGAAATTGTGTGCTACATGATCACGGGTTGATCATATGTCCGGCATTTAATCCTCGAGCTCTACCAGTGCTACTCACTTCCAAATCGACTTTCTATCAACAGTCGCAGGGCCACCCTCGATTACCTCTGCAAAAAATCTGCGGGGGAAAGCCTGATCCAGGACAGTTTTTATGTGCCATTCAGACGTCGTTCACAACACCAGGAGACTCTGAATTTGACTTTCTCTAACATCTAAACACTATGGTCAACCAAAGAATTAGAAATGATCTCAAGGAATGCGCCATTCGACTCTGGGATAATGGATGGGAGCTGGACGATATATGTGAAGTACTTGGTATTAGTGGGAGGCGCTGCGTCCGCTGGTGACGAATATTTGATGAGTTCGATACTGGCATACTGCCACGAGGCCTCCATCTCCACTCACCGGCCGTACTCAAACAACCACACGTGCACTGTTGATCGCTGTTGAAGATATATTTACTGCAAATTCCGATTTCTTTCTTGACGAGGTCTCTACATTACCTGCAGTCGGGCACGATATCACTGTCGGTACTTCCGCGAAGTTCAACCCTATTGCGCAATCTCAAAGAAACTGGTCTCACACGCAATATCAAAAACTTACTTCCGAACCTGATGAGGCCCAAGGAGAGGAATTCAGAGCGAATCTTCGCAACTATTCCATCGGACATGGCTCAGAATTCGTCGTCATTGACGAAACCAGCAAAAACAACCGGTCATACGCACGGCACTATGGATAGGCACCGAGGTGACATCGCGCACAACTCACGTATGTCTTTGTTCGAGGTGATTGGTACTCTTTGTGTGCCGCTATAACCATGCAAGATTAGGTGGTCCAGGGCTCCTCTGATTACAGTAATTCTACGATTTCATCGCCGAAGATGCGATAACTATGTCTCTTTTCTGTGTCTGTTGAGCTGAGTCAGGCACGTGATTTTTTTCTAGCTTCCCCATATGAATCCCTTCCCTGGAGAGCGTTCCATGATAATTACAGGATCCGTCATAACGATGACCTTGTTGACCTTGAGAGTGCCGGTTCGTTTTTGTGACTGTTTCTCCCTTCATAAAATTAACATTGGATAGGTCGTCTGATACTCTACCTGTCTCTGTACTCGCCTGATTTGACACCAATCGAGGAGCCATTCAGTATTTTAAGTGCCTGTAAGCTACAAAAAGACCTACGTTATCTCCGCATCTGATCCATCATGCATCATGGTTGATAGTCAAAGCTTATCTTCGACGTCATGGTCATCAATTGCACCAACCCGAAGATCCGGTTGAGACCCTTTTCGAAGCAAACAAGTCATGTTACAGCAGAGAAGGCATATAGGTGGTTCAAGAATGCGGGGTACATTGTCTTGTGATCAAGAATGTTCGTAATTGTACAAGTTCGAATGTTTCTACACGATAAAACTGTGTACGAATGAATGCTGCTTGAATAAGCCTGCAAGGGAAAAGGGCGCAGGTGCATCGGCCGCCTTGTCTGAGTCGGTACCCAGGAAGTCTAGGACACGTGTTATATCGATTTCCTTTTTTGTCAAGGAGTGGCGGCGATTGCCATTAGTTCCGTGTTATGGTCGTGTGCTCGCAGCCAAGGCTTGTGCCCGTCGAGCACTGAGTCCCCCTTGCGCCTACCGGTACCATTTCTCTCAACCTAGACGGACGGTCAAGCAATCCTAGTACACTATGTGTGAGGCAACTGACATGATTGCAGACAGTGCTGCCGTTTCTCCTCCACTCACTGGTATACGGTCATCCTCGTCTTTGCGCAGTTTAGTGCTCAGTCCTTCGAAATCCGTATCCTTATCTCAACCAAAGGTCACTATTGATGTTGAGTTTGTCGATGGTTTAACAAACGTTAAGGCCAAATTACATGCAAGGTATACTATTTGTCCTTTTTTTTCTGCGCGCTTCTTCATTATTCTTTTGGCAGGGTTTCTTATTCAAATTGCATATTGAGCTTACATTCCATCTTTTCATATAGATCTTACAAGTCGGTCGACTTTGCAAGAGACCTTCTTGCTATTTTGGTGGCTCTGCGGGTCCCTGGTTGGCACAAGACGCAGGTAACCCCCGAGTCACTCTCCATCCGCAAGGTCTCTGGTGCTCTTACCAATACCATCTTTTTTGTCTCTTGCCCTACCATTGCTCTTGTTCCTACACTCTTGTTGCGCATCTATGGCCCATCATCCAGCTCTCTCGTCTCTCGTTCTCACGAGTTGCGCATGCTTCACATTCTCTCATCTCGATGCCATTTTGGTCCTCGTGTATATGGTACATTTACAAACGGTCGTATTGAAGAGTACTTCGAGTCTGTCACGCTAGTTTCATCAGACCTTCGTGACAGGAAGACTAGCCAATGGATAGCTTCGCGTATGGCTGAACTCCATTCTGTGGAGATTAGTGTTGTAGAAGGTCCACTCACCGTCAGTGCTCTTGAAGGGAAGAGTTGGGAGATCGGGGTCAAGAAAAATGTTAAAGCGTGGATGCCAGCTGCACGAAAGGTTTTGGGTCTCCACTGTATATCTGAGGCCACTCGTCAAACACTTAACATCGACCGCTTCTATGAACTTTGGATGCGTTACTTACGCTGGGTCTCTCACGTTGAGAAGGTAGAGGGGGCAAGCCGACGTGTTTTCGCGCACAATGATACGCAGTATGGCAACATACTGAGGTTAACTAGCCCACTTCGTCAGGATGCTCCCGAACACCACCAGGTGAGCAATAGTTATTCTGGGGTACAGAGGACCTTACCAAACTTATGGCATAGATTGTTGTGGTTGATTTTGAATACGCATCGCCTAATCCAGTTGCGTTCGAAATTGCTAATCACTTCCACGAGTGGACAGCTGACTATCATTCATCAACACCGCATTTTCTGGATCCAAACCGGTATCCGACAATGGAAGAACGTCAAAATTTCTATCGGGCGTATCTTGCACACTCGCGTCCCACTGCCACATGCGCTTCCTCGGTTCCAACGTTGCGCTCAGAAGTAGAAGTTTCCCAGTTGGAACGTCAAGTGCGTATTTGGAGTCCTGCCTCACACGGGATGTGGACTGTATGGGGTATCGTACAAGCGCAGGACAGCCTGGAAAGAGGAGAATTGGAACCAGAGTTTGACTACTTAGCTTATGCGACATGTCGTATGGAAGGGTTCATCAGAGAGCTATCTGAACTTGGTGTTCGGTAGGGCTTTAGTTCCTCGTTCGCACCTCTATCCCGACTACCATAGAACCTGCAATTTTTTGTACGTGGCCCATGCACGATACCCTTGTTGAGCGCTAATCAAGTCTCCATTCAAACGCTCAGGTGTTGTAGAAGCCTACCATGTGCTGCGGCGATGTTTACGCACGCTCCTCGAGGTCGTGTTTTGTACAACATCCTCGCACATCCATTCAAGGACCGCTGTAGGCCCTCGGATTATTTATTTTTAAGAGCCCTCTGGAAGTCTGAGAGCCCCTGACATTAATTTGTGTATTCTGGCAATGTAGATTTGATGTAAAGTTTGAGATCCTGTCAACCTTCGAGGGAGCTTTCTATTCACCGTAAAAATGACCTGATTTTGTTGAAGACATTCCATAAGACTTACAACCGGCTTGAAAATACGATGCGAGTGTCACTGGTATTGTTGCGTTGCCGGGTTTACGATATCGCGTCGGTGGAAATCCTGTTCACCAAGGTTTAATCGTTTGCTTTTGGAGATCTTCTGTGTAATTTTAGTTATCATGCTCAATCGCTGATTCTGAACAGGGTCGTCAGACGATATGATGGTGGAACGTTCACTGGGCTCACCTCAGAGCATCTGGGTTATCCACATTTCGACGTTGAAATTTCGTGCATGCCTTTTGAGGGATGGATCGAGGATGCGTGCTGTTGTTTGGCATTTATGTAAAGGTGTAACAGATGAATTGTTGAAAGACAGACCAGTTCACGGCTGTCATTTGACTGAAACGCTAGGTGCGTGTCAACATTCCAGAATAGAATGATATTATGTGTCCTGTGACCCTGTCCTCATGCTGGTGATTTAGTAGGGTGGTCTCTCTCAGATAGATCAATAGGAAGACAACCAGTAATTAGGATCCGGGTAGACGTTATCGAGGGGGTGCAGGTGGCAGCCAAGCTACCACAAAGTGCCAAGAGAATTGACGGTATGCACGACCTAGGCGTCTGACAGGAATTGAAGGTCAGGAATGGATGCGGCTACGACCCACTCAGAAGCACGCAAATAGGGATGAGAGCGTACTGAGGTCGAATGGATCTTCAATATGCGGTGATCCAGAGCACGAAGGAAGTTCACATACTAGATCGTCTTGAATGACAGCGAAATGTGTTGATTTCTCTGCAACACAAACCATCATTAGTGTAGATTGTCCGGGCCTCGAGTATACATTACCCTCGTCAGATTGGGCTGTACCAAAGTAACACTCTTCAAAATCTGGATAGCAAGTAGCTAGAGCTTTAGGCCACTAGCATCGATGCAATGTACTTTTCACATTGCGTGGCTCGGCGTTTGTGACCTGTGAAGAGATGTTGACGCCACACGTCCTTAAGCTTGAAGTCGACTACAATCACCAAGCCAACCCCAGCCTACATATTTACAGAGAGTGCCGTTCAAAGTTGGGCGCACACGCCCACTGCCCACGCCCATGACCCCTTGGCCCATGCACCGGCACCCCTATTACTACTAAATATGGTGACCTTAGATAATTGTCGGACTTTGAACTAAACCTTGTGGCGCGCAGCGCCGAACAGTAGTAATAAGAATTATTTGCTACAGTACTAGTAAAACCTAAACCTTGCCTCAACTTCAGTAGTCCTAAACCTTTTGCTAAACCCTTTTGACCCCTTTCGCGCAGTATATATGTAGGAAGTTGTGTGTTTTTTCCATATATCATCTACCATGTGTTTACTCAAAATACCTGAAATTTTGATTTTGAATTGATCAAAATAATTCAAGTACTTGCAACATGTGCACTAACAAATCACTCTTTGGTTGCAACTGGGGGGATGTTAGGAAAGGTTTAGCAGACAATTCACTGTTCGGCACTGCGATCCGCAAGGTTTAGTCCAAAGTCCGACGATTATCCAAGGTTACCGTTTTTAGTAGGGGTACATGAGCGAGGGGGCGGTGGGCGTGTGCGCCCAACTTTGAACGTTCTACTAGAATTAATTGAAATATCGAGACACCTTTGAGTGTGTACGTTACGTACTACGGTACGATCACGAGAACACCGTGAATCGGTCGAGAGAAGTTAGAAAAATATGACGAGTCTGCTATGTACACGATTCCGATAAGAAGCTACTGACGTTACCGGGTCATCCAAACGAGTATCTTCGTAACGACTTGGCAACTTTGAAGTAATAAGGAAAGTACTGCAGAGTGCTGTAGGGGAAGCTTGGTAGATTTGAATTGACTACAATGTTCTGAGTTGGAAGGTTCAGGTTTTGCAATTGTTGGGTATGCCCTGCCTGATATGCGGCCCGATCGCGACGGGATTAGCTGATGGGCTTATCATCAATGTGTAAATGCCTTCGGGCTTGTCTTTGCCATTTGGTGGACAAGGTGACTTCTAGTTCATGCGCAAGACGACTTCTAGCTCAGCACGTAATTCTTTCAGACGACAAGAGAGTTCACCAATCGACGATTGCGATGCGCTGCAAGAGAAGCCAAAGGCAGATTTGATGAGGAGAGGAGATGGAGAGGGTGTACGTTCGCACGGAGATAGTCATGAAAATATCATCATCAGAAGCGTGACAAGGGGCACATGAAAACAAGACGTAAGATGAAGTATACAAAAGCCTTTTGTACAAAGTAAGGTAGAAGATGAGGAAATGTCTCGTAAACTCCACCATGACTACGAGAGGTAGGGTGAAGACAAACATCACAAAAGAGCGTCCGACCAAGCGGCGAAGTTCTCGAACACGACAGCTGATGCATTACATCCAGTTTTCTCCCAGCCTGGTAATGTCACCTGCCAATGCCCACGGAGAATTAGATTCCCCGGCTCCGGAGGCCTGTGGGTATGAAGGCACACCAGCTAGGTTGCTACTACGAGTAACACTGCCCCAGTTTCCAGCACTCCCAGATCTAACGTGCGCACGTGGAACAGCGTTATTGTTCGATACCCTATCGGCTTGCGAGAGTGCGAAGGACGTTGTGGGGGTTACAGCAGAAGGTGTGGACGGCGAGGAGAAATCGAGATCTACATCCGTTCCATTGAAAGAGTGTCTAGCATTGGGCGTCGTGACGCTCGTCCTGTTAAGACGTTGCTAATAGTGTTCTTGGATCAGGACACGTTTCGCACAGCCGCAACATACTCACCTGACTGTATCCTACAATATCCAGGCGTGCATTATTGTGCCGCCCCAAATCAGGACCTGCTGTCAGAGGAACAACTGGAGACTTCACAGGTGTCTGCTCGGAACTTGAAAGCATCAAGGCATTGCTGGCAAAGGTAGGGTATGCCGACTTGTTCTGCTTCGTAATATTATTGAGAGCAGACGTGTCGACGCGAAGCGAGCCGGTGGGAGGTCGAGAATTAAAGAAATTACCCGAAGGCGGGGATGCATCCACCGGTGTTGCATCACCCTTACGCTGGATGCGCTGAAGAAGAGATATCGATGATTCGTTGGGGTCGCTATTCGAGCGCTCACGATTGCTTGCGGTAGCCGAAGGCGGAGGAACACCTTCGGCTCCCGGTGCGATGCCAGAGACTGGCAGCTCGGTATGGATGAAGCAACAGCGTTTTCCGTATGGACATGCGCCTGACACCCAGAATGTCTATTCACCGTCATCAGAAAAAAAACAAAAAACAAAAAGAAAATCTACCCTGCAGATTTCTGTTTTGTACTGAGATGCGATTATGTCAATACTCAGTATTGCAGGCATCAATGAGTGCTTACCTTGGGGTGACGAGCAACATTCCGAAGTTCATCTTCTCCATGGGCAAACTGGCACTTCGCTCCGTACCGACACGAGCCCTTCTCTTCCCATGACCTGCATAACTCGGTCTTGTACAAGCCGAGCTTGCGGTTGTTAGCACTCGGTCCACCAGTGTTTTGCAGAGGACTCTCAGATCCTGGATTGGAGTGGTCTCCTCCCAGGCCTTGAGCTGGCAACACTCCATACGGACTAGTGAAATGGGTTTGCAGACGGCTAGCCATGGCTGCAACAGCCAGATCCGAGGGGTATGATTCTGGAGTGCCATAAAATTGATTGTAGAGGCCAGGGTGGATGGGAGGATACATTCCATGAGTCGCCTGTGCGAAAACTGCTTGGTTGCTGAGGAGCGCTAATGTAGCAGCATCTCGCAGAGCGGAAGGGTCTGAGGCGGAATGCTGATGAGCACCACGGAAAACGTTGTGTTGTTGCTGTACACGAGTAACGGCTGGGTGATGGCTGTCTCCAGTAGGGAGAACCATGTCATAGAGTTGTTGAGTGTTACCGAGCGACAAGTGAGGAACGTGTGCTGGACCATAAGCAAGTCCTGTTGGGCTTGGGACCAACGGTTGTGGGGGGTAACCTCGCTGAGGCTGGCGATAGGTAGATTGAACCCCGTTCGCCGGCCGACCTTGAAGAAAGTGCTGGGGTGCCGCGGCACTGGGAGCAGAAGGTTGGGGGAAATAGCTACGCTGAGGGCCATAATCCCCCTGCAAGTCCCCATTACCTTGTGCGGAACGGTAGTCAAATTGCTGCTGTCCGCGACCAAATGATGCATTGGTCAGCGATGGGTACTGGGGCTGCTCAGGCGAAAAAGGCTTTTCTCCACTACCGACGCGGTCCCGGTAAGTAGCAGACGACCAAGGGTGAGCAGGCAAGGAATGTACATGCTCCTCTCCTGCTTGCTTTAGGCGACGCAAATCAGCAGTTGATAGTCCACCGCTGAAGGAGTGAGGGCGCTCCTTCCCCTCATTCCCAGTTGCTATCTTCAGCTGGGGCTGCCCACGCATGGTATGACTAGCCGAAGAAATGGCAGATTCGTGGGATTCCAGTGTATCAGTGGACGACACGCGAGAATGGGACGGCGAAATTTGATGATCAGAGGTGTTGGGGGAGGAGTCGAGACTGACGTCAGAAGCCGTTTCCAGCGGACTTGCATCGTTGAATGGAGCTACATTCGCAGCCCCTAGCTTGGACTGAGGAGAAGTCCCCAGTCGACCCTGTATGTCGTCCCCAAGGTCGCCTACAGCGCCGAGCTTCAGCCTAGCAATATCCTGGGCAAGATCCCAGTCGAGCGATGCGTCTGGATCGACAAGCTGGCCCGAACCATTGAGCCGCCATCGTTGAGCGTTGTTTGGGACACGCTCAGACGGATGGCCAGAGGTTTCGGTTTTTGACATGTCTACGAGGTTCGTACGAACAGGCATTGCTAAAGGTTTTTGAATCGAAGCTGGACGGGGGATGTAGGATGAAAGAGATGGTGGTGAATCTTGCGCAGATGGAACGTTCCAAGTCTACGAGAATGCATAAGAAGGCTGTCTAGAGAGAGATGGCGCATGGCTTACCTCGACTGTGAAGTCTGGGTTCAAGTTGTGATGTTCAAGGGGAATTTGGGACCAACCAGGTGCACCCGTTGATTGTGCTCGAGCTGAAATGGGTTTTCTTGAGCCTGATTCGCGTGCAAAGTACAAATTGTGTGTGGGTGCAGTAGTAGCGGTGACCACCTTTTGCATTTAAATCTGATTTAAATAATGGGAATTGTCAGCGAAGCAAGAACACGCTGCAAAGAAATTGACTCACCAGTTAATTAACAAGCTGATGAGCGACCGATGATTGCTGGATAAAAATTTGTCGTGCGTTGCGGTATGAGAGAATAATCAAAGATGCGATGGTGTATAGGATATAGGTGATGCGATGTTGAGAGCACGATTTGCTAAGTGAGTTGATAGATAGAGACCGCCGTCGACGTTTTGCTGGATAGAATGCAAGAAGACAAGCAGTAAAGATCTAAAGAGAAAGCACAAGATAGGTATAAAAAGTGAGATGAACTAAAACGAGGCGTGAGGAGGTCGTGAGGACCAGGGTCGCGTGTTGAAGATCAGGACCCAGGTCAAGAGTTTGAAGAGGCAAAGTGGGTGGAGGTCGAGGGTTTTAGATCTTCTTGGAGGTTATGGTAATGAAATGAGGCAAAGGGGAGGAGCCCTGACTGACCTTGCGAAGGGGTTTTGATCGCAACGTGCCCTTCTTGCGGCGGCGATTGCCAATAATTATAATGAGCCCTGTGCAATGAGGTTTGGAGATGACTAGGCGCTCCCTCGTCTCAAAAATAAGAACTATTAGATACTGTTGAAGTAAACTTTCAATTAGTAGCGGTAAGTCTTCGTAGAGAATAGAAAAAATAAGAACCTGGATCGTGGATGGTCGTGGTCAAAACAAAAAAGATGGAACCGAACACCTAGACCAAGGGCCTAGCCTATAATTCACTTCGCTCGCACTGGTTTACATTGTTGATGTCGTAACTATCGGCCCAAATATGACAACGCCGTACTGCAGCTACACCAAGCCCTTCAACAATCCCATCCACTGTGCTCCTCGCTGCTCCTCATAAGGCGCCAAATCATTCCTCAACTATAGGCTCGTGTTACCTTGAGGCCGTGTCTTTGCATGCTACTTTCGTTGACTCCAATTTCAAATTTAATTTGGATACACGTGCATCGCAATTGATGACCCGAAAATCAATAGCGTCAAGCTGCAGATCGTTTGCTACGACGACAAGACTCTATTGAAGCAAACACATTACTCAGAACACCTTCTAGAAATCAAACATTCGTAAAATACTATCAAGGGCACTAACCCCAAAGTAACACACTATATCCAACACGTGTTGATCCTGTCCCACGACCGTGCCATGATGCTATGTAGCCGCAGCACCTCCATGGTTTGCCGCTCTGTGAAATAATCCCAAGTACCGCCTTTAGCACCCACCGAATAGTCGTACGAAGCAAGCAAGCACCGTCCGCGATCGCCACGCTTCTCGTCTTTGCGCCCATCCACAGTATCACCACTATCCATCGGTGTTCTTATCGTCTTTGAATTGGGCTCAAACTTCCATTTCTTGTGTCGGCGTCCGAGTCAGTTAGCTTGACCATGCCACTTCACGTGAGTTGATATGGTGCTATTTGTGTTCCATTAAATCCACTTTAATCGCTCTAATATATGGCACTTGCAACCACCGTTCCGACGCCAAGTTATCGAACAAAATCCGGGGGACTTGAGTCAGAAAGTAAGACTTGGATATCGCTGTTTGATTGGATTTCGGAAGTTTTAGCACCAAAAAGGCAGGCGTAGTGTTCATTGCTCGTAGTACTAGGGGCTAACCTAAGACCCGACCATCGAATGTGCATAAATCTACCCCACAGTTCAGATAACTTTTTGCGTATTAGCTCCAAACTCTGGGGTACAAGTCACAAGAACTTACAACGATGCATCAGACGCACTTCCTACCGTGCCTCGGAACCTCGCTGATGGCGCTATAATCCGGCTAGATAATCACCGTGACGCCTCAGAAGACGTGCGCACGAAGCGCACAGTATATGTCAGCTCGAACCATTATCATTATCAATTTATCTCTTCAAATCAGTTTTCATCGATGCATGACTTGACTCGGGGATAACTTCATCGCGATATGAACATAATGCCGCTAATATCTAGAAGTTACGGGAAGCGCGCTTTCTACTGCTCCTTCCTATGACCGCATGATTTACGCGTCGCGTATGCTACAATTCTAAGTTTGAAGTCCCAGGTCAAAGTTTTACGGGCTGTGGAATATGCAAACGTGATAATGTCATATGAACCAAACTCTGAACAAAGCACGAGGATCTGGCAAGAATTAGACCTTTCTGACGGCTTGAATGATTATAGTAGGCTCGGTCATTGATTGTATCGTCAGCCGACTTGGCATATATTTCAAGGTACCAATTCAAATGACCGGAACACGTGTAACACACACGCTGATGGGCTGTCTCCAGTTACATATACCAGCCATCATGTGGTTCCGAGCCGATGAATTGCGAGCCAACAAGCCTTAGAACTTTTTCTTCTTTCGATGCTAGCATCTAATAGTACACAAAGCCTTGTTCTTGTTCGGCTGGAGCATCCAGGCTGAAGTAGAGGTCCCACTGCCGATACTGAACACGCCGAACCGTCGCAGGCATAGGCGGAATTAATCATCGATAACATAAATATTCTTTGAAGAAGACCCGATACTTAAAATCGAACATCAAGCATGTGCCCTAATTTATACATAGTCGATACGGCGATGTAATACGAACGTCCTGCTGATGCTCAGTCCTGACGGAGGCGCGGATCGATGCCAATCTATGAGGCATTATCTAGGCGTCTGTAGATATAGCCGTTGATCAGCCAAAGCCCCCCAATAACAGACGCAATTAACCCACAATATGAAGTACCAACAAGCATCGTAGAGAGGCTCTGTAATTGATCTTCGTCAAAGGCTAGTTGATCCTTGTGCCAGGTATCCTGTAAAATCGATGGTAAGGCGCAACAAAGATTGTCGTTGATCACGGAAGCAATTTACCTGGTGAGTCTAGATAGAAACAATGTTCGTGAGGTCAGATCAGTGTACAATTGGAAAGGGTCTTACTTTCTTGAACTCAGAAGCACAGTGACGAATCGTCGTCGAGATCGGCGGCGGATCTGTTGCGTGTCTCGCCAGGACTGTATTGACGAAGATGATCGAAAATAGTAAGAGAGTTATAGCGAGCGGACATGAGTTTCAGACAAACAAGTTCACAACATCCACTGACCTTCTGTGAGGGACGGCATCCAGGGCTCGACAGAGTACGGGAAACTCTCAACAAGGGCACATAGGCCAAGGATAGCGGAATGTAACTTCCTAAGTGACTCTCCATAGTCATGGTGTGTACGCGAGGGGAGCTTTACGCTGCGCGCCAATGATACGAAGCGGTTCTGAATTAAACGGAGCTTAATCAGTGGATATTTACGGAGGCTATATCGCACACCTTCAATGGAATTATGTTCTGCCGCTGCGAGCATCTTACAACTCCAGACAGGGTCTTGGACGACATTTCTCGAACTTCGACGTTCTCATCTGATAAACAATCAAGTAATACATCCATGATTTTGAGTACACCGTCAGATGAAATCGTTAAGAGGTTCCGATAGAAGAAAACGACCAGGGCAGGCAATGCATGCAACCGAATTCGCCATGACTAGAAAATTTCCAGATAAATACTTTATTAATTTAGGTAAAACGAATATACCTCAGATGACTGAATGGCCGAAACCAGGTTCTCCAAGACGACGTGCGTAAGCGAAGGCGGCAGATGAACCGAGGAAAACACGCGAAGCACAGCGCTGCTGTACTTTTGAAGTTCCGGATTATCGCTTAATTCTGACATGCTCAAGAGTTCAGGTCTAAAGATATTTTAGCGGAACGATGCAGTAAGATGAACAGGTCACACACAGCAGGGCCATGGCATGAGGACGAACGAGGCAAGCTTCGGGGCTATAAAGAGACACCCATAGCCAGAGCAACACTGTCGGGTCTCAGTTAGAACTTCAGATGAGAAGAAATTGCGAAGCCTACTGGTCAAGCCGACTTTGTCATACTGAAGATGAACGTAAGAAAGAGAATTCCGGTAAATGTGTCAATACCCACCCGGGACTGTGAAACTCTAGGTGGAGGGAACCGTTCGTCCTTCCATTTGGGCAGATTATCGATGATCGATTGTACATGATAAGAGAAAAACCCTTGTCTGAGAAGGAATGGAAACTAAGTGCCATATCAGAAGAATCACCGGAGGGGAAATACCTGATTCGGAGTGGATCTGGACTCTCTGCGCATGCCACGAGGAGGGCATCCACAGAGGGATATGCTGGTCTCCATTGATACTTGGCTATCAGGCACAGGGCATTGGCTATCGAAGTCCTTATCTGTATCAAAAGATATGAGACACGGATGCGGCATCCCCGTATCAAGCAAATACCTCTGCATAGTTGGAGTCCGCGTTGTCAAAGAAAATCGATGCATATTTCTCAGATACGCCATTGAACCGGACACCAACGGAATCAATAAACACAACAATGATGTTAAGAGCCTTTGTCACTGCAAGACGATGAGCATTACAGGGCAAATGACAAGAAAAAAACTTGCTGGAAAACGCAGAGTCACCCTGGAAGTCAAGATGGAGGGATAATATCCAATCGACCAAAGGCTGGAAGCGACGCGGGTCGAGGTTCAGTAGGGTATGCTTTTTCGGCAGCCAATGAGTGATGTTTTTCGATACAACTGCGGAACGATATACCTCTAGGAACGAAGTCCAATATGAAACAGTATCTGGTTTCGCCTGTGTGAGAATCACGTCAAAGCGCGGGGTGAGCCAAGACCAAAGTTCCTCTCGTGTTTGCCTGGGCCAGTGTTTGGACCCTGTGATGAAGTATATCAGATGTGAATACAACAGTACAGAATAGGAAAAATACCGCGCAACAGCCCAGTCAATATCTCAGCTGCAGCCGCCTGCTTGAACTTATCCGCATCGCTCATCAATGGCTCGACAATTGGAAGAATTAGATGCAAATGTTCGCCGTTGAACAGCTTCGCTGCAGCAGGGTCAGCAACGAGTTCGTGGATGGAACAGTGAAACGATGAGGACCTAGAGTAATCATAAAAATCACGTTCTCTGCATGAAGATGCGGTGAACCGGATGCCTTGCTGGACTCTTGGCTCCACAATGTTGCGAGCTGAGTAAAATATCCTTCTCCAATAAAGCTGTGCATAGCTTGCAAGCACTGTCTTGACGCTGAATCCCATAATACTGAGTTACTCAGATTCACAGGATAGCATTTGATGGTCTTTGTCCAAGCCAAAAAACCAGTGTCTAGCAGGTCAACGTAAAAGCCGCTAATAGAGCGCATGAACAACAAATTCTGCACGACAAATTACTCGACTTACTCGACTTCATTAACAGGTTGGTATAGTTGCGCAAGGAAAGCAGGCGGGTTGTCGATAGAAATAGTCCTCGCAAAGGGACTCTGCCATTTGCAGAGCCAGAGCTCATCATCAGTTTTAGCGTACGCTCGTATCTTCATGAGAACGGCGGTCTTCACGATTGCCCTGTAAAGAAACAATAATTAAATGAATCGGTGTGGTGCATGTTTGACTGAAAAGCACGCACTGCTCAGCACTAGCCCTTATTCCTGGTTGTGGGCTAAGTGTTTGTTCCATGAAGAAGCGAACCAACTCCGGAGGAGCCACTGCGTCGCGTCTGAGGAAGCCTATCAAAAACTTCATGGCCATGTGTACATATCTCCACTAAAAAGCTTTGCTTAGATTTGTTGTATGACAATGATAAATAACGTACATGTGTAGTAGGCCGAGAGGCAATCTCGAGAATAGAGCGGACCTATCATAAAGTATCAATATCAACATACGCATCGACGGCGTGTTACGCACAGTCTTGTCGGTTTCTTCCAAGCATCGCTGTACACGCTTAGCAGCACATTCCACTGCTGCCTTGGTTAATTGACTATCAATGACAGCAGGCGAGAACTCTTCTTCAAGAGTGCGAATAGAGGCTTCAACCCCAGGAGTAGGGGCTGTGTATGCAGAAGTCCTTATGACTTCTTCACTGAGGTGTATCAAACATTCCGTGGAGAAAGTGGTGACAAGCTTCTGTATCGATGGCTATTGTGAAATTAGACGAGTTTCAGAGCAACAGATTGCAACTTGCACTCACTTTCTCTTCGTGTTGGCATTCTAGCAAAGCAACCAGGTATTGCCGTCGCAGCGGTGGCTCTGCGCAGGATTAGAATCAATTATACTTACTACTACTGAGACATACCGGACATGGTCAGCGCGGCTTTTGCGGATCTCAAATCAGATCATGCTGAAAGACGTAGTAAAACCACATACCAGTGCCTTTGTTACCAAGGACGTACAAAGCGCCCTTGATCCTATCAGGATCATTGCCTTTCGATAGCGCGTTGAAAATAGATGGCAAGATATATCTTGTCGCGCGGACATAGGACTGAACCGAGGTCACCATGAGGTCAAACCAGAATATATGTGTACTCACACCACATGCGCTGTGCAGCACATTCTGAGCGAGGCTGAAAAATTGGTTACGACAAAGAACGAATCATGTTATCAAGGCATTCACCGTCGCACTCGCGTGTATGGTGACAAACAGAGCTCCGCAAGGTCTTCCTTCAGTAATGTGTCGTCCAGGGACGATCTTCGACGATACAAAGCGTGGATGTAGAGCCGGCCACAATGATAGACTTGTGCTCTTTTCACCCATGCAATTCGTGAGTTCTCTTTTTGCCTTGCCGACACTCGGTTTACCCTGGTTTACGTCAGACGAGGAAAAAACTTCGCGTTTGGACAACTCACTCTCTCGACTGTGCAAAATTCTTTTGCAATGTAATGAAGTCTCCCCGACTCATCCCGTAATCCAAAAAGTAAGTGTCGATGGCCTTCACGACGGCGACGACAGCATCCAAATGATCTTCACCTCCTTGGATTTGGCGCAAGGCGATCGCGGCCAAGTGCGTGACATTGCCAAAACGGATGCGATGCTGCAAGGCTTGTTGGTAACGAGGATCATTGGGATCAGTGAGAATAAATCCAGCATTGACATCAAGATGATCAACAAGAAGTCCTTCCAGTTGTGTTTCTGGATCGAGGCATGGATGTACTATATCTTTCGGTCCTTCCTTCAGGAATGACGGTAGGCCGCTCCAGACGGACCTCGCGAACAAGAGGTACCTGTAAAAAGTTAATGGAGTGCCGTCTTCGTTGTGTTGCAACTTGCCTGCAGAAGTCATTCCTCACGACTTCATCCCAATGCTGAGTAGACTGCGCCAAGGTCTCTATCTTATCGAGCGCAGGAGCTGCTACGCGATCCAAAATGTCCAGAATGAATTGTACTTCCTCGGTGCTTGGAACTTGACATCCCATGGTCAGCAGTTGCGTCAGGCGTGTTGATATTATGCTCACCGTGCCACTCCACCTTCACATCCTTCGCTTCGTACAGTCGACCCCATTGAGTGTTATGCGACTCGCCAAACTCTGAACAACAATCAGCAGCATAAGGGGAGCGATATCGACGTGACCGACCGGGCTGATTCCATACGTCTTCATTCACGAAGCGATTGTCAGATGGGTAGACACCAGACAAAGCATGCATCACTCTGGTGACAATCGCGGCAGTGCCTGTGTACCCACGCTCATTCTTCGTCTTATTCAACAGTAACGATAAGAGGTTAATGATGTCTTCCTTGTGGTTAAGGAGCTAGAATTGATAACGCATTCGGGAACTCAAAACTGCCACGAAATGTGATCGCACTCACAGCATGTGCGCCGTACGCAAGACACCCGCGCAATATTGACATGTCTGTTAAGACAATCGTTTAGATGCCCGACAAAGAACAAGCTAAGCCACTCACTCCAGTGCAGCGTTGTGTCAGATGGAACAAGATCGTGTGTTGATGTTGTCCTAACGCTCGAAGCTCCATATTTGAGTTCTTCTTGTATGCGTGAGATACACGACGGCAAAAACTTATCCAACGTCTTTTGAGGTTGTGCGCGTGCCAGGCATGCTACGAGCTGCCCGAACGCTCGGATGGCATTAGACTTCGCATTTGTCACAGCGTATTCGAAAACGAGATTCAACACGAGATCGAATAGTTGGTCTGAGAGGTGCAAGGTGACCACGTCAAGCATGCTCTTGATCGATTTCAGAACGGTCTCTTCCGATTTTCCGCCGGTAGTCTTCTTCTTCCCACCTTCCTCAGGGAGATTCTCGTATAAAGCTAGAACTCTGCGAAAGAGGGACGTCACCCAATCTACTGAGGGATGAGTAGTTTTCTTTCACTGAAAGGAAATGATCACACCTGCGAAGCCTGCCGTGCTCTCCCGGACAAGAGTCCTCTCTTCTTGCCTACCCAGTGAAACAAATGGGCTCATTTCGACACCCTCAGGAATGTGGGTGTCCTCGGTATCAAGCTCCATGAGTTCTTCTCCTGGCGCATCCCCAGACAAAGCAAAACCAGAGTGGTGCATAGAGAGATCTCCAACTTTCACATGCTGCATGGCGCTGACGATGAATAAAGTAGCACAAATGGTCTTATTGGGGTCGTTCTAAACATTGGGTGATGAGTAACAAGCGCACGCTATGAGGGTGTAGAGTATCTTACCAGATCAATACCAGGAAGGCAAAGTTCGAGAAGAGGAAGTAGGTGCTTTTGTCCCGGCCTCCATATCATCTCTGAGACAAGCGGAAGTGAAATGCCTGACAGCATCTTCAACACTGCAGTGGTGCGGTGAGTCTCATTGACCACTTCCAGACCACCGTAGGCACGCTCGAGGAGCTCAGGCATGATGAGCGTTGGCTCAAGCAATGCCATAGTGCGCAGTGCACTCTGTGCCATGCTAATACAAAAGGAATCCTTGGAAAACATGGCAAGGAACGCAGGCGTGCGTAAAACATCGACGAACGCTCGGCGAAGAGAAGGAGTGAGACGATGTGCCTAAATCGTGCACGTGAGTTTACTGCAACGAGCTCCGGTGTCATACGCACCACGGGAGTTTTGCACGAAGGCTGCTGTTCTTCAAGCCACCTGTCGGCAAACTCGACAGTAAGACGTTGCAGCAAATTCGTGAGCTAGAGGGAACATCAGCAGAAGTCCACCTATTTCAGCACAAAACGCACCGTGAACGTCCAGTGACCAGAGTTTGATGGATGAAAGAAAGATTCTGTACTTGTAATCAGTTTGTCTAACGAGTCAAGCGCCTTCGAACCAGCCAAGTATCCCATCGGCTGGCTATTGGGAGACCCAGGAGTAGATGCGGAATCTCCGCGTATCGGACCATCGAGGGCCATTGAGTATACAAATAGTTTAGCCATGCAACCTGCAGAAATTAGGATTGCTCATGTGGCACAGGAGATTTGAAGACACTGACTGATCCTACTGATTGTTTTCTTGACTTTGGAACCTTGGCGTGCTGCGGAAGCATCTGCCTGAACAGCTGTAGCAGCGACATTCTGCTAGAATTTAGCTGGATATCGCTGTGCGAAAAGAGACAAAGAGATGACTCACGCTCGAATTGCCCACAGGGACATCTATTGTAACAGGAAGTCAGCGGATCTTGACCAAGTGTACCAAAAAAACTTACACAGCGACTCGATTCCTTTACTAACAAGCATCAACCATTCTTCTTGTGTCCAGATACCGACATCTTTCCATGCAGCACCTCCTTCCTCTCCCGCAGGTCCTTCCTGACCAGCAACATGTTCCTCCGCGAGGATTCCAGCGAATTCGAGAAACCTATCATCCATGATGTGCGAATTGAAAGCTTCCCAAATCCTGAATATCACAGGAAGGTAGATATGTGTGTGGGTTGGCGGAAAGAACGATGTGAGAACGGGTATCATCGTCAATGTAGTCTGAGTAGTATTAACGTGAGGGATCCATAAATCCCAAGAGATCTAGGACTTACATCAGGCGTGAGGATAGGTAGGAACGTCTCGAGCATATCGGGAATATCAGTCGCAGGGAAGTAGCGCTTACAGCTCTCCGCGACATACAGCAATATATTATTTAAGTTACGATTTCCCCTGTGGACATTACATTAAACACTGGCATATGAACATAGTTGTGGTACACTTACTGAAATTCTGCAAGGCGGCTCTTGGGGAACAGCTCTTTGTACAATACATCCCATAGGGGTTTCCAAGGGAGTTGAAGGTCAGTGGCCTCAAGTTTGCGCTTAACTGTCTTGGATCCTAAAAGGCGGTACAACATATCTGCCCAGCTACGGATGACCCGCACTTCTATGCCAGGCAGAAGGCATAATTCGTAATAAAAGCGGACCAATGTGGCGCGGGTGGAGGTCGTCATGGGATAACGCATCTGCAGCCAGCTGGAAGCGGGGGTGAGTAATTTGGGATTGTATAGAACAATAACATACCATTGCAGGATTGCATCCCAGGTGGTGAGGACCAACCAATTCTTGGATTTAGCGCAGACTATCAACTTGCCGACTATGTACTCAAGCTTGGCTTGCATGACATCAATAGACTCGCACTCGTAAGGGAGAGAATCAAGATATGTTTGGAGAGTAGCTTTTTGTTTCTCATATGCAGAGCGATCAGAGACGAGTTCGGCGGCAATGTCATCGGAGGGTGACTCGAGGACATCCACGGGCGTATCTCCTTCATCCATGACAACGGAAATACCACCTGAAGAAAACTCTTCTGCAAACTCGGCAATGAGACTATTGATATCAAGTGACATGAAGGGAGACGCTGATTATGATAGAAAGCAGTTATGGGAGAATTCAAAGATGATAACAGTATGAAGTCAGTTCCCGCGGTGAGGCGATATCTGAAGGATGGAAGTACTGAAGGAAACCGAATTTGATTGAGAACGTACGTGTTTTTATATTGGAGTGAATTTCCAGCTGACGCGTCGTCTATCTGCGGATTTGACTTGTTTAGGAGGATTGCGTCGTCCCCCAGATGAGAACGCAGTACATTACTTTACTCCGTAAACGCCTGACGCCTCCCACTTACGCAGATAATATTACTCCCACGTGGCTCTTCCGACGGTCCTTCTCTGAGCATGTCTCAATTTTTACGACCACTGGCAATTTTCAGCTCGTCTTGGTCTCGTTCGTGTATAACACGAACTTCCAAACAGTCTAGGTCATTCGTGAAACCGTTACTATGGGGTACTGCTATTTCCATCTTTTCAGCTGCGTATGCAGTACAAAGCACAACCATCCATCTTGATGCTGGGTCATCTCTGCCCGACTCCGAATTCGAGAGTATGTTTCTCCGCTTGACTAGGCTTGTCCAAGAACTCAAAACTTTGCATAGTTGATCCCGCAACATCAATTGCTTTCCCTAAGACCCTTTGTATACCATCAAAGATCCCTTTGCCTCAGTTCTCACTGGTTGGCGTTGGAGTGAGAACCGTGTCATTCCTTGGCATAAAGGTGTACTCTGTTGGCTTTTATGCTGACCTTGCCAATCCAAACCTGAATGTAACACTGCTCCTCTGTCCTCTTGTATCCTGACTCCTGATAGACACTCAATAGATTCCCATGACCGCAACTCCCGACCAAAAAATTGAGCACATTATCCGTAATACCGCTTGCGCCATCCGAATAGGCAAGTCCCTGGTATATTGGGCACACGTCGTCATTGCTTTGAACTTCACTCTGCTCAGTACCCACTCGCGGCACATCCTACTCACATCTCCGTGATGGCTTCATGCGTGCCCTCACTGCGCGCATGCAGCTTGCACATACACGTGCTACAATCACTCCAGAAGAGGAACCTGCAGCCCAGTCTTCCTTGAGGACATTGAAATCGCTTTTCCCGACTACATCAATGTCAAAGGGCAAACCATTTGACATAGTACTCCTCGCGCCATTGCGCAGTCCGTCTCGCCCACGTACTCTGGTACTTACAGATATGGGCTCGGTGGAAAATGATTGGGTAGCAGAGGAGTTTGTCTTGGCATATTTCGAAGGTAACGGAATTAGCCCTCCAGTAAGTTTCTTCCTCTGTATTTCATGATCTGGTTGACAACTTGCACAGTTGAAGAAAGCTGTCATAGAGCACGTACAAACGTTCGGAAGTAGTATTTAATACCTCTAGTTTATTACTAGGCCATACCTTAAACCAAATGCAAATGATGACAATAAGGTCACTTGCTATGAGCCCAAAAATGCATCCCGTTTAGCTCAGTTGGTAGAGCGCGTCACTAGTAATGACGAGGTCAGTCGTTCAAGTCGGCTAATGGGAAATTCAGTAAGGGGCACAAAAGTCGGGATTGAATTTTTTTAAACCTGTGACGGACGCTGTCAGCGACAAGCACGCCTTCAAAAGAAATTTCTGACTTAGATCTTCACTTTTGTGTCTCAAAATCTCAATCTTTTAACATTTGCTCATACAAAACTCGTTTGCCGGGCGCTGAAGGTGTCACGACGCTTGTCGACAAACAATCCCGTTCCTGACAAAAGGACACAAATACTGTTATCAAAGCGCTATGGAATGGACAGGTCTAGTAAGTATGAAGACGCAAAGCTCATCTTCCCAGACACGCGTCATCAGATGGAGTTTGGTCACAACCAACTTGTGCAGGGTACTATTGGTATAATAACCCGGGGGTGGATAATGACGGGGACGTGCACAGATTCACCCTAGATACAACCAAACGCTGGCGTCTTAGCAAGGCTGCACGGTAGACAAGGGAAGCCACCTCCGGAACCTCCAGTCCCTTCAATTTGATTTCAGCAACAGGGACGTGTGCAGTTGCCGGATCTCTTTGATAGCCCGAGCTGGCTGAGATTTCGGGACCGGACCGGAATTCAATAAACTTGCATTGATTTTGCGAACAACGTCGGCACTGCACATGATTTGTCCAGCCAACGCACTGGCACTGACACGGGCGCATCGACTGACCATAGATCTGAGATCATCCATGCTGCGAGCGATAGGTTCTAGTTCGCATGCTGGAGTTCCAGAGTGGATGCCCATAGGGACAGAAAGGCCGCGTGGAAGAGGGTTTCCGTCTTCATCGTAGACCTCTTTGCCTTCTTCGCAATTTTGCATCTCTGGAGGCTAGGATGCGTGAAGAAGTTGAAAATGCTTGACCATACCGCGACAAGGGTTGTTGGAATGCGCACATGAATGCGTCGCCTTCTGTCCTGACAATATAACCACCACGATATAGAAGATGTTGTAATAGCAGATTGTTGTGCAGATGTATCGCTATCGATATGGCAGTTCTTGTCTCACAGTTGGGTTGAATTGAGGATGTCTGTGAATGCTAAACATACATGCACTGTGGGCGGTGACACCTCCCTTTCCAAGCGAGCAATTGTCTGGACCAGAGAAGCCTTCGCTTGCCCAGATGCAGCGGATGACGGCTCGTCCCTTTGGCGAGCTCTAAAATCAAGCATGAGTGTAGCAAGGGATCCACTCTCCCCAGTGGTGTCGGAGATGTATGACATTCCATTCACGTCTATCCGGGAAGCACGAACATAATGTTGGCCAGTCTTTCGGGATCGCTATGCCAGGAGCTGCTCGCCGATTACCGCTCGCACGATCAGCGCTACAGTGCAACGATAGAGGCTGCGGCTGCGAGAGGCTGGAAACCTTACCGAGAAGTTCGTTACCCCGGGAGTCAGGAGTAGCGGAAGTCAGCCGGGCTGGAAAGCGCCTCACGAATGAGCCTGACGACAGCTCATTAAAGAAGAAACAGCGGACGTGCATTTACTGCAAGAGTATCGAGTGCAAGGGCAGACGGGGCGTAAAATATTGTCTCATGGAGGAAGGGGTTGAACAGGTTCGTGATTCCTTTGAAAGGTGAAAGACGGACTTTGCGCTGCAACACCGCAGTCAGCGGTAGCATCCTGGACGCCATGGTCTCAGTACTACCAGGGTTCGGTGGACACAGCTGCAACTTGAAATACCACTAGCTTCCTTGGAATACGGTATGCATTGTAGTTCATTTTTAACGTGATCTTCGCAGACGATGATTGTCATTCGTTAACGTCTATTGTTCGCCTTACATTTAATAATTAAACGCCATTAATATTAACAAGTGCCCACAGAAATCACGTGGGTGAGCGCGACGCGCTTGTAGCTAAATATAACCTCATCATCATTGTTGATTGACCCAGGTGCACGTGCCGAAACGGACAGATATATAAGAAGGGATCGCGTTCAGTTTGTGGCTTGCGGACAACATCCATCTTCACTGTCAACTTACTTCAAGTTTCAACCTCACTTAACTTCCAACTTTTCCAATGGCCCGTACCAAGCAGACCGCCCGCAAGTCAACTGGAGGTAAGAATGATTTCTCGTATTAACATTCTCCAAACCTCATTAACTGTCTTGATCAGGTAAAGCCCCCCGTAAACAACTCGCATCCAAGGCAGCTCGCAAGACCGCCGCCGTCAGTCGACCCTTCTGAGGTTTTCCACCATGCCTGACTGACTAGTTTGATTCCTTGACAGGTCCCCGCTGGAGGTGTCAAGAAGCCTCATCGCTTCCGCCCTGGTACCGTCGCTCTCCGTGAAATCCGTCGTTACCAGAAGTCTACGGAGCTCCTGATCCGCAAGCTCCCATTCCAACGTCTTGTGCGTGAGATCGCACAGGATTTCAAGGTTAGCGCCGTCTTTCTTTATCGTTCGTATGTTAACAGAGCCATCCAGACCGATCTCCGCTTCCAATCCTCTGCTGTCATGGCACTTCAGGAAGCCGCTGAGGCTTACCTCGTCTCGTTGTTCGAAGACACCAATCTTGCAGCTATTCACGCCAAGCGTGTCACCATCCAACCTAAAGACCTCGCACTTGCTAGGCGCCTGCGTGGAGAGCGATCATAAGTTAGTGACTGAGTAATAATTTTAGAGCGTTGTATTTGTCTTGTAATGGGATTCTGAGCTTCTGTATGAATGATACCTTCTCCTGCCCAATATTATTCTTTTGAATCTCAGACACCTGCGAGAAACATACGGATGATGCAGACGGGTAATATCAGCACATTGTGTTGGACATGGGCGAGGACTGGAGGGGTTTGCTTGCAAACCGTCGGCCAAAATTAGGCGACCGATCGCCAGCCATTTTTGGGTAATGCGCTTTCGGATGCAGTCAAGAACGCTAACCTTACCATGACCTCCATGGCGAGACTCGCACGTCAAGCCAATACGCTTTGCACTCGTTCGCGGCCATCGACCTACATCTTCTTATTTCCACATGGCCACCGTCATCAAATCCATGCTTTTGGATTATGTCGCAGGTCATTTGTGACTCACCAAGACGCTGCATCTTCACTACTTTCTTCCGCGCTTGACCAGAAACAGCGCGGGACGCGTCTGAACCGAGAGGACTCAGTAGGGCCGTTTACGCTTGGAATATCTCAAGGCTCCCTCAAGGGAAAGAAAGTGAAACAGTGGTCCGAGCTGAGCACCGGTGGGAAGGGTGCGCATGAATTCTCATATTTTCTTATAGATTCATCATGATGGATTGCATTGATCCTATCTATTTACACAGTGATTCGAACAACGCAGCGCACTTCGAATCTTGCAGTCATTCTTTTGGGTGCCGGACTTTCTGCCGTGCTCATATATGCCCTTACATCAGAGCTGTTCTCAAGGAACTCGCCTACCGTCCTCTTTAATGATGCCTGCGACCGCATTAATGCATCTCCTCGGGTATGTCATCAAAGATTCTACGAGTTCGGGTTCAAAATAATGTCGATTTTGCTATGTACAGGTTGCAAAATATCTGCAAGCACCTCTTGTATTCCACAATAATCCACCCTCCTCCACACGACCGAGGCACAGGCATAGGCACGTTTCATCTCAGGTCGCGGTAGATTCTTCAGGGCGAGAACACATGCTCCTAAACTTCTACGTACAAGGGTCGTCCTCCGCTCAATCAGCTCAGCAAGCCGATGAAGAAGCAGGCCCTTCATACATCGAGTCTCTGAGTTCCCTGACTCTAGATGAAAGCATAGCGCTTGCAAAGGAGAAGCTAGAGTCGATCGGGCAATCTGCAAAACGTGCATTTAGATACTTGAGTGGCGATGTCGCTCCATCACCCGCACCTCACCCGCACCTGTCAACCAATGACAGTCAGGAGAACGAAAGAAAACAGGAGAAGGGCGTGTGGAGCTTTGCTGGACTGTTCTCAGGATTGAAGGGACGGAGAAGCGTAGCTGAGGGTGGAGGAGACTCAGGCGTTTCGTGGACAGAAGGAGAGGTCCATGCTGATCTCGTCCGGGTATGTAATCCTACGAAGGGTATTTCGCAGATTCTGATATGAAACACAGAACGACGAGGGCTACTTCGTCTTCCGGTATCTCCTGATCGACATTCCAAGTATGCCACTTTATTGATTCCTATTATCTTCCACTAACGCCAACGTTTCAATCTTAGATTCAGAAACTCGGAATCCAGTGAGGGTATTTGTTGAACGAGCACCAGGTGTCCGGGAGAATGAACCCATCATGCGGTTCACTTCAGCATAGATTGCTGGGCCTAATACCTAATTCGAAGGTAAGGGAGATGATCATAGGCATAATAGACTCTGTTTGCCATGTACATCTGTATTATATGGTACATAGGGACATTCAACCCCTAGCAATGCGAGTAATGTAGCAAGGCTCTCTACTCCCCGAAAAGCTTCTGAACGCGCTTCAATACCGAATCTTTCGAAGGGTCTGCATCATATGTTAGTACAGGGTACATGGAGACTGTCTGGTGCTCACCATATGGATGGTCCTTGGAAGGTATCTCGAGCAACGTAGGGAATGCTTCTTGATAGCGGTCCACCGTCGGTCTTATCTTCTCTGCTATCTAAGAGTACACGTCATATTGAGATCAAAGACACAATCAATGGAAGGTTTGATCTCACATGCTGGTTGATGAGGATGATTGCGATGTCCTTCCGTTGGGTGAACTCCTGGAACACAGCTTCGATCGCCGATATTTGCGTTTCTGGACTCATCCATGAGCATGAGATGATGTGGAATACGTCAAAGACCTTACTAGAGTCTACGACGAGGAAGTTCTTCCTCTGGTGCTCGTTGATGTGACCGATGCCTGCAAGAAGCAGTCCCGTTATCGAGTCCTGCCGACGCGAATTCAGTCCTGAGCAATGCTAACTAGCAGGAGTAAACGTACCTCATCCCCTATGACAGCGATGAGATTTCTGTCCTTGAAGGCCGTGGTCGACGCCATTGGTGCGCTTCGGTGAACCAAGAAAGGAAATGAGTCGGGGTCACCACTAGTAGTGCTACTACTTTCGCTGACAAACAGTCCCGACGATCTTTAGTCTCCCCTAGTCAGAGGTTCCACAAAATAAACGACGGTCTTAAACAAGGGTTTTTCGATAATCTACATGACGATGGACATCTTCAACCGCCCGCCTTCGATCTCAGAGGACACAATTCAGTACACCCTTTATCCCCCTCCGGCACTAGCAGAAAAATCATCTGCAACAACACTCGCAGCATGCGTACAAGCATATGTCTCCGAGCTTTTGCCAAATTTCCTCTGGCACAGAGACTCTTTCGAGGTCAAAGTTGCGAAAGACATCGATTCTGCCGCAGCTAGGGATAACAAGTGGATGCTTGAAGGGCGTATGCGCGTCGGGGACTCCGTCGATGATGAGTGGTGCGTTGTCTGGATCCTACGGGAGATCAGCAAGAAGTGGGATTTTGCTATCAGGTCAGATTTTTATCTCAGCGTGATTTATCTCGGGACTAACAGCGCGTATTAGTGTAATAGATTCTGACGGGGAGTTTCTCCTCATCGAGGCGGCCGAAGTCCTGCCTTCATGGGTCAAACCATCCAACTCTGAGAATAGGGTGCGCCCTCTTCCCGTGCTTTAGATGGTAAGACAATTTACTGAATATGTCCTTGGTGTTCTTACATTGTAGGTCTGGATATACAGTGGAATGTTGCACCTCATACCTCTCCAACACATATCTGCTCCTAGCAAACCAAAAAGAAGACGCAAATTTCCTGGGTCTAAAGACAGTGATGACGAAGGTGACATTGTTGGTGATGACGTTGAAGACTATTTAGCCATCGATGACGCACTGAAGTTGGTCCGTGATGCAACTGTCGAAACGCGTGCACCCCGTATAGTTGAGAATACGGTATGGCAGCGTACTTCAGGGTAGGTATATCTTTTGGTATACGTGACGAGACATTCACAATATTCGGGAAAGCTATCCTGCAGCAGCCAAAAACCACGTGCATACCACCAAAGCGTACCTTCCGCTCGACATTGCTCGCGCTTTATCCGTCGACCTTTCATTGGTACAAAAGCCTGTCGAGACATTCTATACGCGGGATGCCGTCCAACTCCGAGTTAGTATATTTGACTCTCCGCGACATCGTTCTGATAATTATTCTGCAGGCTGCCCATCGCATGACGCGGTTTCCTCCTCACTCTGCCGTGCTTACCACGGTCAAGTTGACAAGACCAGCGTATGCCCAACTTGTTGGGCAAAAATTCTTCCCTCCAAAAATATTCGGTTGTTTTAAGGAGCGCGAGGGCAGTGACGTCTGGCGTTGGAGAGACACAGGTATGAAGCTGGCAAGTCAAGACATTTGTCATTCTAGAATATGTCCGTTGACAAAAACACCGTGACAGGCCTGCGGTTTCGAAATGATCTACCAAGAGTCGAAGAGTCGTATTGACATCGCAAGTAAGAGTAGTGAGGTCCTCGAGTCATCGGTATGTATGCCTGGCTTAGTTCTCCGTCGTCTCACTAACTGCGTGGCTTTAGGCGGAAGCACGTAAAGAAGCACTTCGCCGATCATCCGACTATAAAGCCTATATCACCAATCTGGTTTCAACTGGCTACTTCCGAGGTGAAGTTGAAGACTCGCAGCTTTGGAATGAACTGGAGAATAAAGCTGTTCATGCATTCATTCAGGTTCGGCAAGAGGAGTAAGTCATTCATCTTCATTTTTGGCCTTGATGCTGAAGTCTTACCAGTGACGCTACTCGTCCTTCATTCGCAGCGCTGTTCAATTCAGCATTGTCTACCGCCCCGGAATACTTCACCGAGATGTCTGATGAGACTGAAGACTCGGATGGCTGGATGAACGTGGATGCAGCCAACTTTGATGACATGCTGGAGCGGACGCGTTCCAAATCACAGTCTCAAGAGATGGATATTGATTCCACAGGTGATGAGGCAGAGGAAAGGGTAGCCAAGGAACAAGCAAACAAACTACAGGATCTTGCAGCCAAGGTGCAGAAGTTTGTCGAAGGAGAAGGTGACGTAGAGGGTGCTAGGTTTGAAGAGTAAGCATCCATACACCGGAGCCTTTCAGAGAATAATTCTTCTGTTTCTAGTGAAGTCTTCTCAGACGACGAAGACGACGGGGATGATGCGGACGAAGAAAATGAAGAGAATTTTAGTGACGAGAAATTCTCGGACTCGGACGATGAGCCAGTTGCTGACGAAGCTGCACGCCAAGAAGCAATGGCGAAGCTCGTGCCTGCCCTTTCGGAGGCCGAGTATGGACTGATGCCCGCTTCATTTAACACTCAGCGTGTCTCCAAAGTTACTATTGAGACTGAAACAGTCGAGGAGACCGATCCAGCTATAACACAATTTTCGGACGCCGAACCCGCTTTAGAAATTACGTCACCGGCTCGCACTCGGTCTATAAGACCACCCATTCTACCGCGCGACAAGTACGAGGGTGTAGATTCCGATGACGAATCGTCTAGCTCTGATCCACTCGCTGGTGGAGATGAAGAAGATGTTGAGTCAGAGGAGGACCGCCCGCAGGTCGTCGGCGATGTTGAGGTTAACATGGACGAGGAAGAAGCAGAGTTCTTGGAGTTTTCAAGGCAAGCTTTGGGAATATCTGACCAACAGTGGGGAGACATTATCAACGATAGGAAAGGACGAGGAGGTAATTATTTATTGATCTGCGGAAGATCTTGCTAATGAGCATTTTTATAGCCTTTGTTCCCACTAGTATCACGGCGGAGAACACAACATCTACCTCAACAGGACCATTGAACAATAAATCTGATTCTTCCGCGCTGCCAGCACAGGGACGGCAACCTGTCCCAGGCCCGAGACCAAATGTAAATCCGAATCTGGATTCCTTTGAAGCTGTCATGCAAGCTATGGATGCCGAACTGAACCAGTCTCGCCAGACAGCACTGAAGAAGAAGAGAGGGAAGGAGAAGGTTCCGACCCTCCCCACAGGCGATCTTGAAATCCCCCTCAGCAAAGGCAATTCTAAATCGAAGTTAATGGATGAAGACGGTGAGGATCTAGACATCGAAGCTCAAATGGAAGCCGAGCTCAAAGCCGTGCTCGAATACGGAGGCGGAGATATGGAGGAACCTGACTCTGGCGAAGAGGAGGTGCCGATGGACTACAACCTAATCAAGAATTTCTTGGAAAGTTTCAAGAGCCAAGCGGGTCTTTCTGGACCTGTAGGAAACCTTGCGGGTCGCTTGCAGCCAGGGTGGACATTGCCGAGGGATGATTCATGATTTGTTGCATCACATACGCGGACTGTCGAGATCTGACACATGGGAAGATCTATGGCAATACCAATGGTGTCTTACAGCAGTTGTAACGGCGAAAGAGCGGCTTGAAGGAAATGAGTGCCTGTCTATTCTTTGTACTTTGTACATGTTTGAACTAGTACTATCAGTGATGCTACTATGTATGTAGCTGTACCTAGTACTAGTGATCAAACTATTAACCGGAAGCTGGCGTGGACCGTCGTATCGGTGCTTTTCTGCTGTATCCTGCAACAGTCACCATGATCCATGCCGTGCTCATCTGTTAGAGAGATCTCTAGTCATATCGTTCTGCACTGACATGTTCCGCTTTGCAGTCAACACATCCGGGATTCCAAGACTGACCAAGTTTTACACACCCCTCCACCAATCTTCTCAGACATTGATACAGAAGATATTCTCTCTCATATCTATCCGGCCTGCGGGACTCTGCAATTTTCTAGATGCACCGGAGCTCGAGGCGTTTCTTGGCCCGAAGGATGGCTCAGACGAGAGATGGCGCGTTGTCTACCGAAACTACGCCACTTTGTACTTTGTCTTTGTCGTCGATGGTGCAGAAAGCGAACTGGGCATATTAGACTTGATACAGGTGAATGTCGCCTCCGTAGTCGTGCCCACGTTGTGACAAACTATTCTAGGTTTTTGTGGAGGGGCTCGATCGGCACTTTGAGAATGTCTGTGAACTGGACCTAGTGTTTCATTTCGATGAAGTAAGTTACATGGGCTTTATACAAATGCCTTCCGACGACCGATGTTTGCTGATGCGCAGGCGCATCATATTCTTGCAGAAATCATACAAGGCGGTCTTGTCTTGGAGACCAATGGAGATGAAATCAGCAACTTAGGTCTGTATAATTTTTCCAGCTCCTCATCTGTCACGCCAGCCCAATTATGCATTTTCAAACTTGACGTTTATATTTGTCACGGTCATGCATATGGATGATCTGTCCTTCTGTTATTAACGAATCCTTGGTAGTGAAACTAGCTTCGAAGGCCAGAAGGAACTCATTTGCATCGGCAAATCCTTTATCTCTAGGCAGCGGAGCCGGGGGCCCGCGAAGCGGATCTCTGCAGACTCCACTGGGATGGTTGACTGATAGGCTGGCAAGTGTCGCCACTCGATGAGCTGCTAGGAACAAGTTTCACGTGTGGTAGTGCAATGTTAGGTTTACAGTGTTAAATAAAGATTGTAGGTTTCCACCACCCCCAATTCAACTACAACGCCGATTGTAGCTCCAGGTCCTAATCTGTCCTATTCTTGCATCGGCAGTAAAAGATCCATGACATGATACAGGGTGACGCCTGGCGGTAATGAAGTCCGCAGGCTTATGGGAAGGATGATATTCTATATCATTACTCACGACAAACGCCAGTCGCCTGCATGGATATGTGATGCCGGGACTGCGATTGGTTTGTAGAGGTTGGCGCCTTGGAAGCCATTAACTTGCTCCGGGAACCAACAAAGTACCTAATTTATGACACAACATCCGCTTATGAACGTATGAACAACAACACCGATTTCGCTTAACACGTACGCTTCTTCTTTTTTTTACCCGCACCAGGCGCACCCTTCGGTGGAAGTGTGTCTTGGGGTGTGGGACCGCTGGCTGGGGTCGCTGCTCTGGTCACCGTAGGCGCAGGTGTAGCCGAGGAGCGTATCCCTAGGGACTCAGGGGGAACACTCTCCCCATCTCTGACAGAAGCAGAGGAAGAAAAGGAAAGTTTCGAGTGAAACGCGGTAGACCTCATTGCGTTATACATCAACATGTTGTTCTGTTGCTTTTTTGGTCCACTGGCCGTCACAGTGGGTTTCTGATTTTCCGGTTGTGATGTAGAGATCTCTGTCTCGCTTACAGCAGTCGCTGAATCCTCTGCACCCCATTTCTTGCCAGTGTCATCAGACATGACCTGCTCCGTGATTGGCCAGATAAATCCCGTGCGAGGGGTGTAGTCAGGCCGGTTGATGCGCAGTATGTCTAAAGAGGACTGCAAAGCGTATAGGGAAGTAAGCTACGAGAAAATAAGCCGAAATGAATATGATATAGGAGTGGGAGTATACCAAACGGTTGGAGAGAACGCCGTAGACGTCTGGCGACCGATAGATCCGGTTGTTCATGATAAAATAAGCAGCAAGAGGGCGGACTATGATAACCCCATGCTCAAATTTAGGAGCTACCGAGCAAATTCCAACGTACCTTCTTCACGGGATGACCGCTCTCTTTTGTGAATAATAAACAGCGAAGGTGGTTGCGCATGCACAAGAGCAAACTCGATGCCAGTGAAGCGTCTATAAATGATGTGACAAGATATGCAAAAGGAGCTCTGAATTTCGATGGAACTCACTTAAGTTCTTCCGATTCGTTTAATATAGGCACGCCTGTGTGCATAGTCTGCATACGCAAAACCTGATTATTGCTCTGCTTGTCATAGAACATCGACGTAGCAAAATAATCAAACACGTTCTCCGAAGTGAGAGGACCATTCGCCTGATTTGTTCACTCGTGAGCATGGGAAGCATACTGACACCTTTGTGGCGTTCGAATCGAATACCTGGATCCATTCGTGCCAGATGAAAAACCTATGACTGTAATCGTCTGAGGGGTGAAGATCGTTGAAGTCCATCACAACCTATGAGCTGAGTGCGGATGTGGAGATGGTTTTCGTCCAGGGACGCGTTACTTGTTCTGATAAGTTCAATCACGTCGATGGCGTTAATACGAGTGAACAAGTTTGACCAGGGGCGTGAGAAATGTGTACAAAATCATTGCTTAGCAGATCTGTTCACACAGGCCATTCTAACGTATGCGAATAAGACAGTTTCTATTTTAAGGTCTGGCTTCATCCATAGGCATAAGGTGGCTGTGCTGTGACATGCGAGACACGGGCCTTTCACAATGAATGCTGACATAGGCCTTGAAATGGAAAACAAATACAACACCCCAACTGTACCAAAGTTTCACTATGGTATTACCATTTTATTTCTGTAACTATTCTATTTATGTTACTATCTAATCATTATGGTACTATTCTAATCATTATCTCACTATTTCTGTTACTACTCCATGTATATTATTATGACCAGTGTGATGTTCAATGAATATTGGATGAGGGAGAGTCTTTGCAAAGATGTTGGTGATATTTCTGTGAGTGAATGTTAAGGTTGTGCTCAAAGATGAACAGATCCAAAGGGCTTGGCCTTAGCTTGTGCACTGTGTCCCTTACCTGAGTATATGCCCTTAACTTCCAGAGGCTAAGGATGTTGTCTGGTGTTTCTGGAGTATGGTGGAAGACTTGTCTGGAGGTCCAGATGTGAGAGGTGGTGTATGCCTAGTGGATGTCCAGACATTGGTTGAGAAGTGGACAAGACTAATCCAGACTAGAAACTAACCAGGAGTAGACTACCCTAAGGTAGAGCCAGAGACAAGTCTAAGGAGTCAATCCTTAGATGCAGAAGTGACAAGAGATCAAACTCAAGTCCAGAGAATGCAGGAATGAGCAGAACTAAGATGATATTTGAACTGAGGTACTACAGAGAGTTACAGGGGCTTATATACTGTAAGTATCATAACAGAATAGTCAGTCAGCAATGTCTGAGGCTATGTATGAAGCACATGGAAAGTATAATAGATCACAGGAAATGAAGTTGGATATGAACATAGGTAATGGATCAGTGAGCAAAGTGGAAATAGAGATAACCAGAAACCAGAGATAGGAGATTCTATATGGGTCAGAAACTTAATGGGGTAAGTGTAGAAACTAAGTGGAGATCAGATCCAGACATCCTGGCAGATAGAGTTGAGATTAAGGGTCTGGAACAGGTAAGGTAGACCTCATGTGAAAGCATCAAATGTCACATGATTGAGGTTATCCATGCAAGTTGCTGAAAGAGCCAAACAATGAGGCAGATGAGTGTGCAGGCTAAGCACCAAGAGATGAGTCGGACAAAATTAGTATACCATTGTGTATGCAAGTAAAAGAATATACAGCAATTTTAGGATTAGTTAAAGTTGAATAGATACTATGCAATCAACTGGACTAATTGGCCAAGCTTGAGCATGAAACATTTGAAGTGTCGAACTCCTGCATGATGTATTCTGGAAGAACTCAATGGCCATGGTACTTTTTAATGGCCCAAGCTGCCTCCATGCCATCTAGACCCTTTTGATAGGCATCAATGAAGCGTTTTGATCTGATGGCAAATCTATAGTAAATGGATATCAATACCAGCCAAATCATAGGAAAGCAAAAAAAACTCACTTGTGCATTGTCTCAAGAGGAATAGAGTCCAATGCTGCAATAACATTACACTCAAGATCTTCTTCTTTTGACAATGGTTTGAATTGCTGATAAATCCGCTTTGCAAATCCCCAGCACATTTCTATAAAATTGAGTTCACAGTGAAATTTGGGTAAGAAAATGACATGAAAGCCCTGCTCTTCACATATAATTTCAAGATGTGACTTGACATTGATGAAGTTGGGCTGAGTATAGAGGAGGTGTCGGCAGCAGCAGTGTGGCATTTTGTCAGGGGGACATTTGAAGCCAGGACATTCCAATCTTTGTGAAGTTGCCTCTTCAAATCCTTGCTCATGCAAGATCTGGGCTGTGCCCTTGAACCACCCTGCCTTCTCATGGCCCTCTGGAAAGTAGAATGACTATATTGTGCCATCAGCTAGACATGTATCGGCCATACAAACTTTTGTCTTCAGGGGCTTTCCATTTGGATTGCACATGACATTGCCATGAGCATCTTTGATGGTGATGGTGGGACTCCATGTTTTTGATGGGTTTTTTGGCATATCATGAGCAGCTGGTGCATTATTGAAGTGTTTGACATGAGTTGTTGCATTGTCAAAGACAAGAATATGATCATCATGAGGAAAGTGTTTGTTTAGAATATCCATTGCTAGTGTGGTGTGCACAGCAATATTGTCAGTTGTAAAATAGCCATCCCACCCCTTGCCTGCTTTGAAAAGCACATGGGCAGTCTCTTTTCCATCCTTTGACTGTAACCACCCATAGTCAGCTGAGATGAAATTGGCAACCATGAGGGAGACCCCCTCTCCCTTTGGCTTTGGAACTGCCCTTTCAGTTGAATGAATCCAGCAGACATCATGGCGATCATGTACATAAAATGTAGACTCATCATGAAACCAAACAACAACTTGGCGATGTTCTCATGGATGCTTGTTGAAATCCTCAACCATTAGGTTATCCTCCTTCCAGTTTCGAAGCTGATATTCAAAGCTTCTCCATATGGGCAAAAACACTTCTTGATGGTATGTGACAACATCCTTGTGTTCATGACCATCTACATATTGGCCTTTCTCCTCTTCCTTCCATCAAAACCCAAGTTTCCTCATCCAGCGCTGAGCTGTTGCCAGCGAAACAGTCTTGGACAGCCCATGGCGGCTCTGGACCTTGGGCTCACTGAGATAATCAACAATGTCTTGGGCTCTGACATATTTTCCAATGCTCTGTAAATGGAGCTTGATGTTGGCAGCTAAGACTTTGTCTTCAATGCAGGGAAACACAATTGCCGTACTTGTGCATTGGCAGCCTTGTTTGGTCACTGACATATGCTTTTGACCATGTGCGAAGGTTTCAACTTAGCCAGCCTCTGTGCAAAAACTGTGTGGTTTCATCAGTGGCTTCAGTCCATTTCCCACCTGCACTATTTTTGGCATGAGGACTGCTGTCATCATTAATGTCTGTGTATCTCCACAGAAATTTTTCCATTGATTCCAGTCGCACTCTGAGGACTGGGTCAAATGTTTGCCATTTGTAACCTGTCCCATCTTTCTGAGGAGGGCAAAGGAGCTTCCTAAGGTCAGTCAGTGCTTCCCTTGCATTCAAGACCATGGGGGGGATCCATAGCCTGTATTGATTGTCATGTCCTGCATTTTCCCCCTTGGCTATTTTTGGTGAGCTTGGCATTCTCATTCTCAGCATCTGTCTCATCATCCATAGGAGTTTTGTTCATCCTGACAGGCCTGGTGGGAGTGATTTCATCAACAACTTCTTTGAGAATTCTGCTAAGCAGCTGTGCCCCTTCTCGCCACTGGACACCTCGAATTGCCACCATATCATCTTCATCTTTGACATCCTCGCAGGTTACCACAGGATAGGACTGTTGTGACTGCCTCAAGTGCTGCATGCTGTAGTTATGAGAAGGAAGCTGGTCCAAAGAATGGTCCATGGTATCTGAGTGTTTGGGTAGAGTTTTTGAGGTAAAAAAATGTGCTGCTTGCTACAGATGTTTTGTTGGTGAGTTTCTGATGTCACCCAGCACTTCCAGAGATCCAAACCATGTCCACAATGTAGATACTACTTCATTCACACTGGACTTGCAAGGACTGGACACTTGCAGCACATCCTGGTGGGTGGTATCCATTGAGAGCTCTAAGTCCTGAAATGATTTCTAGTTTTAGGAACTGTACAGCAGACTCGTGACTCCAAGTTGTGAGTCATCAATGATCATGTACTCACTGGCACTAGGCATGTGAGGCTTAGGGCCTGTACAGCAACAGATTATTACACAGATTATCACTGTGAATTATTTGTACAGATTATTCTCACACAACCTGGCATGACTTTTCGGCACCTTCTGATGTCACTTATCCAAACCCTAATGTAGGGGCAAAACTGCACTGACATCATACCATGCCTCATCCAAAGGACCTGCCACACAGGCTCTGTCTCTTGTGAACTGTTGTGGCAATGATTGCACAGTTAATTATTACAATTGCTGTAGCCTATATTACTCCATACCTTGACAAAGAGCCATATCATACTTCTATATTGTCTGGCTTTGCATGGGTCCAGGAACTTCTCAATGGACACCCCAAAAGGATCAAAAATGAACTTGGGATGTGAAAGCATGTATTTCTTGCACTTGTTCAAGAACTACAGGACTCTGGGTTAGATGACTCAAAATTCATTACACTTGAAGAACACACAGCAATTTTTTTGTATACCTGTGTCACAGGCCTCAAAAGTCAACATGTTGCTGAGAGGTTTCAACACTCACATACCACAATTACAAAGTACCTTTTTTTAAAAATGCTTGTCTACTTGACTCAAAAAAACCAGGTACTTCAAGCAAATTCTTCTCGCTCTCTCATCCTTGCCTTTCTACAAGAGATATGTGTTTTTGCCAAAAGAAGATTCTCCTATTCCACATGAAATTTGCAAGAACCCCAAGTTCTTTCTGTACTTTGCAGGAGCTCTTGGGGCAATTGATGGCACTCACATCAACTGCTGCCCCTCTGCAGATGAGAGGCAACTTGCACATAACTGAAAAGGAGGAGTCAGTCAAAACTGCCTGGCATGCTGTTCTTTTGATCTCCAATTTCAGTATATCCTCAGTGGCTGGGATGGATCAGTATCAGATGCCATGCTGTTCAATGAAGCTTGGCTGATGGATCTGTTTGTTCCAAAGGGAAGATATTATCTTGCTGATGCAGGGTTTGGTATATGTGAAGCACTGCTTGTACCTCACTGAAATGTTCACTACCATCTTGCAGAGTGGGGTTGAGCTGCTGTGAGGTTTGTATTTTCTAAGTCCTTGAATCTGTCCACAATCCAACATCTTTTGCTAGACTGAAAAATTCACTTGAATTGTACAATCTCCAACATGCACAAGCACGAAATGTTGTTGAACAGGATTTTTGGTGTACTCAAGAGATGATTTCTGATACTCATAAACCCACCAGAATATAGCATGACCTTCCAAGCTTGTATTCCTCCTGCACTCTGTGCTGTACACAACTTTATTCAGATTCATGACCCAGATGAAATATGTGAATTCAATGATGGTAGTATTGATGGCTCAGAGTTGGAGAATGATAGGGGAGATCTAGCAGAAGGACCAGCAAATTTTGAAGAATGAGAAGCAGCAAAGGAACAAAGAGAAGAGATAGGAAACAAAATGTGGTGAGACTACCAAGTATTCCTGTGGGAATGTCAATGAACACATAGAAGGCAGCAGAGGTCAACCTAATATATTCTTGTAGAAGTTAAAAAATTATCAACTATTGATGTGCATGATTTTTCGATTGATGAATGAGTGACGAGCATTGTCATCTCACATTACCATATATGCATCCATGGCACTGACATTGGTCTGGAAGGCTTCAATGAGAGCAGCCATTTCATCACCAGTGAGATGGGTCTTGACATTCTGGGCACGTTGCATGGCATGCTGCCTTCAAATTACTGATGGAGTGAGAGATGATGACTGGGCTTAAGAACTTGAGCAAAATGCATCAGTGAAGTCTAAAAACTGGTCAGCAATAGCAAAAAGTGCTGTGGCACCACTCACACAATGCCTCTTTGATGCTGGACCCAAAGTTGAACTGGTGGAAGTAGAAGCAGAGATACTGTCAAATTTTCGCTTCAGAAGGGGAGCTGGAGTGTGACTTTGATGAGGTGGAGTTTTGTCCCAAGGAATCAAGTCTTCATCATCCCCACTCTCATCTAGAACATCCTGATCATCTCGAGACAAATTCTTGACATGCTCAGGCTGCAGAAGGCCCTCTTTGTTCAGAAAATCAAGATCAGGTGACTGCTTGTGGGACTCCTCCAGTGCAGCATGAAATGTGTGAGTTCCTTTTGAAGCAGTAGTGGACAAAAGAGTATTGAGTTCATCAAAGTGTGGCCATCCCTTGTTGCAAAATGGTGCAGCATCAGGGCACCTCTTGAATAAAAAATGAGATACATAGTATACTGCAGAAAAAAATCATACCTTGACATATGCAGCCCATACTGTCTCCAATGTACTGTCAATGCCAGCACCAAACTCATCGTCCCAAGAAAAGCCAGACTGGGCCTTGATATCAAGAATGATCTTGTACTTTTTTCATACCTGAAAATGTGTGAGTTGCATCAAGAAAAGAATAGATGCACTTACTGCAGCCCACTTGTTCTTGCAGCATGATCTTGCAACAGGTGGCACCCATCCTTCCTTTGAAACTCCTTCAGGGGGCTCAAGGAAATGAGCAGCTGCAGCTTGAAAGACCCCAATCTTGAAGTTCATTCCATTACCAGCTTCTGATCTACATGAAGCCAGAAACTTGATCAGCCTTGAGGTGTGATCTTCATTCCAATGGGTCTAAGTTGTACTGGTTGTGGAGATTTCAGATGGCACATTTTCTTGCACCATTGAACAAGTTTTTCTGGATGGTGGTTTCCTAGGATTTGCCGCCACAGATTTTGGCTTTTGCAAGTGAGCCATATCTGACAGTGAGGAGGTTCAGCATGGAGTCACACTGGAGCTCACACCATGGGAATAATCTGCACAAACAATTGTACAAATAATCCATCATATAATCTGTTGCTGTACAGGCTCTTAACCTCAAATTTCTGTTTCTTGTGTTGATGAGCTTTCTCTAGATTTTGGCTCCATATCTTGCAGCAGCTGTTTCATATTTTTGGATGACATCCAGAGCACATTGTGTCAGGTCAGGACTGCCACAGCAGAGGCTGAGTGCTGATTACTTAGTGTTTGTCCACTTATGCCACTTTGCATTCAGATGACTTACACAAAAAATTGTAGAACATATTCAATTTTGGTCATGCTATGAAATGGAAAAACCAAAAATTCCTCATTTATCTCTCTCAGTTTTTTCATGTAGCCATTTTCTTTGTGACTTCATTGTTAGTTTGTTCTTGAATAATTGCTCAGTTGTCATGAAAAGTCACAGTTAGTCACATGACATTCGATAGTTTCACATGAGGTCTACCTTATATGACAGTGGAGAGCCATACTGATAGAAATGTCCCTTCCTTGATGTAATGATGGTGTCTTACTAGGATATGAAAGGCAGAAAATTTACCAATTTCACTATCCTACCATAGTCAACAGTTCAGACAATTACAAATGGTTGATAACATGGTTGTTCATGGGGGACAAGGTTTGTTGAACTTTTCAAGTGAATGCTAGTGATGTAAAAGGGGCAAAGAAGTGTGGAAATCAATAACTGGCTTGATGCAGTGCTATGACCTTTAGAATAATATGTTGCAGTTATCTTCAGCAATGGAGATTAAATTTACTAGTGGAATTGTTCCAATACCTGGCCTTGAAATCAACTCTCTGCTGCTCAGGCACTCACTATGAATATGATGCAGGTCAGAACAGAGTACACCCTTTGATGTAGTCTTAAGAGCCAAGCTCTTGATATTTGTTGACAGATTGTAGGTCTTATTTGTCTTCCCTAATTAATGAATAATATGTGTAATTCTCCTCACAGATGTTAAGGTTGCATTGTGGACAATACAACTTGGCTAGATAGTTGTTAGAATACCTAGCCAATATATGTCTACTAGTCCTGCCTAGCTGCTACTTGCAAGCAAGAATATTCAACCCAAGGGATCTGCTGTCTAGTCAAGTCTAATAATTAGTACTACACAAGGGGTCAAAAGTCTGAAGGTATGGGACAAAGTCTGATGCACAGGAAATCAGGTCTGCAGGTGTGGAGATGCAGAGATAGTGGGAGAGTGAGGGAGAGGAGGGGAAGGCATCAGGACTAGGTTGGAGATGTTAATGAATGTCAAGTGAATGAGTGACAATAGTGTTGAGCCAAGGAAAGTGGGTAAACAGGTATATTGGCAAGGGTAACTCTAGGGACAGGTATAGGGTGACCAGTATCAGGGATTTCTCCCTCCTACTAAGTGGTAATTGTAATCCTGATTGCCCAATCCTATATAACTAGCTATGTGAAAGTCTAGAGTCCATAGGTGAAAGCAGTAGCAAAAATGCAGGTCCAATGATATGTAGGTAAAAGGCCATGAGGTACTGTGGCCTGTGACAATCCATGTAATAATGCTGTCTACTTGATCAGTAATGAGAATTAACTGACTATGCACCAGTAGGGTTAAGCAAGACTGGACTGGACATGGTAGGACAAGTGTGCACAATCTCTGAGCATGTCCTAATGCATCAGAGATGCAGGGATGGTGGGAAAGTGTTGGAGATGGGTAGAAGATGTGCAGACTGGATGGGATTTGACATACATCACAGAATAGGGTCATAGCAGGCTAGCCAGAACATGATTGTCACAGCATGCTCAAGGAGGGGTTGGATCAGAAGGGCTTGGCCTTGTTACAAACTCAGATAGGGTGTCATTCCAATAAAGGAATTAAGATCAGGGTCAACCAAGGATAAGACCTTGTTAAGTCAATACCTCCCTCAGGAGTGATCATCTAGACTCCCACAGGATCTAGAGTTCAAGTATCAAGGAGAACTGAGTAGATTCAAGTTAGAGACAATACAAGCAGTAACTAGGGTTTATATATGTAAGGGAATCATGCACAGACCAAGCTGGGTGAAGGGTAACAAGTACTAAGAAAGGAAGGTTCATGGGAAAACAAAGTATGAGTCAAAGATAAGAGAGACCATGAGGAAACAGCAAGGTGAAAAGGAAGCATTAGAAGTACAGCCATAAGGTGTCCATAGTGATGATGAGAAAAAGAATAGGGTACTGTAAACATTACCCCCCAGTCAATGTCTGAAGTCACTAAGAGATTGATAGTTGTTAGGGTTAAAGTCAGTGTCTTTGGCGAATTGCTTCTCATGCTCCTCCTGCTCAAGATCTTTTCTATCCTCATAGATCTTTAGCTGGTGATGGCCAGCCCAAGAGCCAGGTTTGGCATTAATGATGTGTCATCCTCTGAGAGTAGGATAATAAGTAGTAAGATGTTTCAGGGCATGGTGGTGACATTCTTGACAGAAGTAGTGAGGGCAATGGACCTGACAATGGCCCTCTTGCTGGCAGTAGCAACAAATGATGTCATAATAGTCTATACTGTTCCTATCACATCAGAAGGTTTCTTCAGATGGGACACAAGAGTCAGAGGATGATACTGGTTTGTCTTCATTGATGATGACAGGTGGAGCAGGGGATAGTGTGATGGGATGAGAGAGGCCTATCCCGAAGGCTATGGTGTTTCTTTTCTTACCACAAGCACAGTGTGGGTTTCCTGTAGAGTGAACTGTGAACTGAGAGGGAGCGAGGACAGGAGTATCATCATCAGAAGATTCCAATGGGGATCTAGGGACTTCTTGGGTGGAAAAGTGAAGAGGTTCAGTAGACATGGAATGTTCTTACTTTATGATTTTGGAGATCATATCTGGGGTGAGCACTTGCTCAAACCCTCAATCTAGGAGGTGTCCAGTGATGAGGGATTTGATCTTGGTCATATGATAGATGATGGAATGCTTAGTGGTTTCTTCAGCAGAGGCTGCAATGGTATGGGCATAGCTAGACACCAGGTCTGCACTGCAGTGGATGGTCATCAGAGAAAGAGAAATGATATCTTCAGAAAAGAAATGATCTAAAGGTAAAACATAAGGAAGAGAAGAAAGAGTCAATTCAACAAGAGCTCACTTGTGGTGAAGTTTGAGCTGAGAGCAGTGGAGTTTGAGAGAAGAGTTTGAGGATCATGAAGAAGGCATATCTGGGTTCAGGTTTCTAGGTAAAGAGTTGAGAAAGTTGAAGGAGGTCTTTATAGGTTTTCAGGATTTCCTGGGTGTTCTCTGATTCCTTTTCAGGAAGCCATGAGTTGTCAGAAGAAGGATATCCTTTCCAAGATACAAGGAAGCATTGTTTTCCTTTTATGTTTCCCTTATGGGTGAGAACAGCTTCTATCTCATATTCTTCTTGTCTATTGATGATGTCAGGGGTGGTTCTGTGTGATTCAGTCCATGTACTTCCATCTCCCAATAGGAGGATAGCTCAGAAGTGTGAAAGATAGGGTGTGATTTCCAGGAAATGGGGAGTTGGATCTTGAATGTGATAGGGGAGAGGACAGCTTCAACTGTGAAAGGGCCATAGCATTTAGGGGCAGGCTTCTTTGAGGGTAGTCTGGTGATGAGATTCTTTGCTGATAGCCAAACTTTCTCACCGACTTTCCAGGGTTCAAACTTCTTTCCAAAAGACCAGTCAGACATGTGTTGCATGGTGATATTGTGACAGGAAATGGCTTCTTCTCTGATCTTCTGAAGGTATTTGACTCAATCTTCTGCAGCAGGGATGGCAGAGTTCAGGAGAATATAGGGGATTCCTTGGGGTTCATAACCCATCATGAGGTGAAAGGGGGAGACATTGCAGGCATCATGTTTTCGGTGATTGTGGACAAATTCAGCCATGGGTAGATGCTTTACCCAGTCAAGAGGAGTAGAATGGCAATAGATGTGAAGGTAGGTTTCAAGCTCTTGATTCAGTCATTCAGTCTGTCCATCAGTTTGCAGGTGATAAGTGGTAGAGAGTGTGACTTCATAGTTGAGAAGTCTTCCAAGTTCTTTGGCAAATTTAGAGGCAAACTGGGGTCCTCTGTCAGAGATGATTTTGTCATAAAGTCCAAATCTAAGGAAAACTTTCTTGAAAAAGAGTTGGGTGACTCCTTCTGATGTAATGGTCTTCTTGCATGGTGAGAGAATTACCCCCTTCATAAGGCCATGGTCTACCACAACCATAACCAAATCAAAACCACCTGATTCAGGCAGGTCAGTGATCAGATTGATGGAGATCTGTGAGAAGGGGCAAAGCACAGAGGAAGGGATAGGGTTAAGGGGAGGCATCGAAGGGTGAGTGTTGGATTTCATTTGTTGACAAAGGGTGCAACTCTCAATATATTTCCGAATAAACATACCCATTCTGGGCCACCAATAGTCACATTTGACTAATTCTTCAGTTTTGAAATGTCCAGGGTGATTGGCAGTAGGGTGATCATGGTAAAGATGCAGAATGCAGTGTCAGAGATGAATGGGGATGTATTCATGGTTCTTATAAAACAAAGTGCCATCATCAAACTTCCAATCAGAAAGGGTGGATTTCATTGGAGGTGCATTTAACCCATCAAGGGCTTGTTGCATGGCAAGAATAACAGGATCGGAAAGGGGATCCATAGTTTTCAGGGCATTTGCAAGGTCAGTGTCAATGAGGCGGGTAAACATGGTATCAGGGAGGAGTGTGACATCAGAATTACCTGAGGGATTGGAAGAGTGATCAGGATGACATGAAAGGGCATCAGGAGCAGCAAGTTTGCTTCCTGGGACATGGTGGAGTTCAAGATCAAATTCATTCAGGGTTAACTGCCAACATGCTTGTCAGCAAGTGAGGTTCTGTGCAGAGTGGAAGTAGAGGAGATTCTTGTGATCAGTGAAAATGATGACAGGGTGAGGGTTCCCTTCAAGGTAGTGTCCCCATGCTTTCAAAGCACAGATAATGGCAAGGAGTTCTCAATCATAGATCTGATAGTTTCTTTTGGCAGGATTAAAGGATTGGGAGAGGTAGCTGCATGGGTGGTATACACCATTCTCATCAGTCTGAAGGAGAACTGTGCCAGTGGCAACAAGTGAAGCGTCAGTTGCAAGGGCAAATTGCCAAGAAGGGTCAGGGTTTCAAAGAATGGGTTCTGATAGGAAGCACTGCTTTAACTTCTCAAAGGAGTCAGTGCATGATTGTGACCATGTGAAAACAGCATCCTTCTTGGTCAGATCTATCAAGGGTTGTGCAAGGTTGGAGTAATGGGAGATGAAGTGATGATAGAAGTTGCAGAATCCAAGGAATGAATGGACTTCTTTTACTGAAGTTGGAATCATCCATTGACTAATGCCAGATAGTTTGGCTGGATCTATTGCAACTTGTCCAGGGCAAATGATCATTCCAAGATAGTCAACTTCTTGAGTGTCAAAGGTGCATTTTTCAGGTTTCAGGAAGAGGGTTTCTTTTTGGATGATGTCAAGGATATGGTGTGTTCATTTCTGGTGTTCTTCTAGGGTTTTTGAGAAGGTGAGGATATTGTCCATATAAATGATCATCCAGCCTTTGGTGATCTCTTTCTGGAAGGTCTGATTCATATAGGCTTGGAATGTTGCAGGGGAGTTGCATAGGCCAAAGAACATGACTTTTGGTTCAAAGAGTCCAAAAGAGGTGGTGAATGTTGCTTTCCAGTGATCATCAGGATGGATCAAGATATTATTATATCTGGATCAGATGTCCATCTTAGTGAAGTATTTGGCATCCCTTAGCTTGGCAATGAGAGGGGGAATCAAAGGAAGAGGATAAGCATTCTTTATCATCCATTCATTGATGTAACAATAATCTTGACAAGGTCATAGAGATCCATCTTTCTTTCCTATGAAAAAGAATCCACTGGCTTGCAGAGATTTTGATGGTCGGATAAAATCTTTAGCAATGTGTTCATCAAGGAAAGCTTTTACAATGTCAGTTTCTTTCAGGGATAAGGGGTAGGTTTTTGCAGATTTCAGAATATATCCAGGTTTGATTTCAATTTGATGATCAACACCTGGTTGGGATGGGGGAAGTTTGTTTAAGCCATCTTTGGCGAAAACATCAGCAAAGTCATGGAGATAATCAGGGACAAGTTCTTTGAAAGTCTTCTTCTTCTTTTCTTGAGCATCCTTGAGAGCAAATTCTTGAGCTTTGTTGCTAGTTTTCAAGTACTCTTCATCTTCTTCAGTCTTTTGTGCATAGATCCAGGAGTTTCTCAAGGAAGATAGAGCCATAGCTCATCAGATCTCAGAGGCAGAAGTGCCATCATGTGTGAGGGGCATGTTGAAGGAGAGGTTCTTGAAAAGGGTTATAGAAGAGCCATCTTTGGCATATTCAATTAATACCTCATCATTATTGATGGGATAAGTGACAGGGTCATCAACTTTTCAGAGCAATGTTGGTTCAGTAGGAATGTCATCCCAGACATCATCTTTGGTGTCATATTGGGGTAAGGGGTCTTCATCAGGGTCAGGCCAAAGTGGTGGAAGTGGTTCTTCTTTCTTTTTTTCTTTTCAGCATTCAAGGGTTCTTTTCCCATTTATGGGAAGTGGAGCATAGATGGGTTTAAATTGCTCTAGGTCTTCTTCTTCTTTGATCATGACTTTTTTGCGAGGTGAAGGAATGAAGCCCCATTTCTTCTTGAATACTTCTTCTAATTGAAGTGATCTAGGAGTAGAAGGGATTCTAAGGGTGTCTTTAGCCCAGTCAATATTGGGGTTCATAGTAGAGAGCCAAGGTTTCCCGAGGAGGATCATATCATTATCACTCATGTTCATGACATTGAATTTTCTGATCATGAGTCTGTCATCAATTTTGATTGCAAGGTGGCAATAATGAGTGATGGGGTCCTTGGAGATCTTTCCATCAGTGGTCCAGTATAGGGATTTCATATTCTGTGGGCTTGTATAGGCAGATATTACTTAGTGTTATGTTCGCACTTTTGGTACTTAGGTAATCATCATAGTTTTCACCTCTTACCAGTACCAGTCTGAGACTGAGAGTTTTTAGCATGATTTCCTATCCTCTCTGAGCACTGAGCTTAGTCCAAAAACCCTTTAGGGTTGAATAGCAGCTAGGCATAGCACATTTAGCCCAACATTAGAAGTCTACTTTCCAGTTCTCTTCTTGTTGTGTTTCCCATACTGGATAGGGAAAGGTTTCTTAAAGCAGTGTGTCTTGATTCTATGCTTTCTTACAAACATCCAATGGATGAATGTGGCAGCTGCACCACAGTCAACAACAGTGGTGGTTTGCAGTTATTTATCGGGGTGTACAGAGGAAAAAACAGTCACCAGGACCATAAGAAGGAAATAAAGTTAAAGTAGTCATTATAGGTACTTTTATACTGGCTAAACTATACTCTGTTGAATTTGGAAAGGATAGGATATGCAGATATGTAATAAGGCTGCAACACATGTTACAACACACAAGGCAAGGCAGAATATGTACCAATGAGGTAGGATGGACAATGGATGGATTCTAATGGTCTGAAAGCAGGTCCCAGAGTGTGAGAATTAATGCACTATGAGCACTGTGAGTAACACAACTTGGCTAAATACTTGGTAAAGTACCTAGCCAATATGTTGGGTCTAAAGTGCTATGTCTAGCTGCTATTTGACCCAAAAGGGTTTCTGTACTAAATTCAGAGCTCAGAGAGGAGAGGAAATCATCATAAAATGAGTAGTCTCAAACTACTGGTAAAGAGTGAAGGTAAGATCCAACACTTATGTAAGCTGTAAAAGTGTGAACATAAACTAATGAAAGTGGGGATAAGAGAAGGTAATGAAAGTAAGTAAATGTAAGCCCAAGGAAAACTTGACTGTCACACTGGATGCAGTCACTCCCAATGACAATGAAATTGGGTTTCCTCAAGCAATCACAAACTTAATCACTGTGGAGGTAGCATGCCTCTTGATCCATAGTGATACATTGTAGAGAATGAGATTCCTCTAGGCATAGATCACACATATTTCAACTCATGACAATTGGTACAGTGTGTAACTCACTAGCTATGACTTTCCTACAAAACATGCCAGAGGCACTTAGCACGCTCTTCCTGTGCTCAGTTGCACTTTGTCACACAGCATCCTGGAGCATCCATCCATCATCCAACCAGTCCCCTAGTGTGTCCCTTTCCTTTATTCTCACTATCAGACCATATTTAGCACTTGTATGATATTATTTCATCATGGACCCTTTACTTACCTCACTTACATACATAGAGTGCTCCCTATTCACTTCTGAGCCCTGGGAGCATGCCTAGGCACAGCTTACCTGTGGCCTGAAAAGTTTATATACACCAACCACCATCATGTCACTTAGCATCTAGCAGTCAGAATCCATTATCATGAGTTAGCATCAGAGTCATTGCCCTAGTCCTCAGTAGCAGTCTATCAGCATCAGTCTCCACTCAGCAGTCTTAGTTCACACCTTCATGCCATCTTTCAGTTTCTTACACATTCATGCACTCCTTGCGCATTATTCCCATGCTTATGCACTCCTATGCACTCCATATTCCTGCACACATGCTTCACCAGAGTTGACCTAGTGTCACTTTGTGGATCTTGCTTTCCTTGCTTCCCTTAAGGGTCAAACATATTGCTCAGCACACTTCGACCAACAACTTAGAGAGTCAGTAGCCTTCCTCTCACCCCAGAGGTAGAGGCATCTTCTTTCTTTAGCTCTGCAAGCCAGCAGAGTTGTTGAACCTTCAACATGCTATAATCCATTAGCTCCTGGGTATGATCTTAACATGCCTCTGGCAACCTATGACAAGGCAATGCATCATCCTGACCACAATCACTGGCTGGCTGTAATGCATAAGGAGATGAATTTGATGTCTGAAATGAACATGTATGAGCTTGTGGCACTGCCTGATAGACAATGTGCCATTGGATGTTGGTGAGTACTAGAGTTTAAGGAAGATCCGAAGGGTGAGCCTGTGTTCAAGGCAAGGTTAGTCACCCAAGGCTTCTCACAGATCCCTGGCATCAACTTTGGACAAATGTTCGCACCAGTCACTAAATTCACATCCATATGCATTCTCTCAGCTCATGACTGGGAACTTGATTGTTTTGATGCTTGATGGGCCTTCCTATGGGGAAAACTGTAGGAGGATGTCTATATGTGTCAACCTCCCAGTTTCGAATGGACTAATAGGAATAGTCTCCCTCTGGTGACTCATCTTCTCTCCTCACTGTATGGTCTTAAGCAGGTGGCATATAACTGGTATGAACTTCTTCATGAGGTCCTGACTCACCTTGGATTCCTGCACTGTGAGGCAGACTATGCCATTTTTATCTTCAATCACATCAACAGCAAAGGGGTGAGAGTGATCTGCATTATAGCATGGCATGTCAATGATGGACTTGCAGGTGCAAATAGCCATACATTCCTTGATTGAATGAAAGTACAAATAGCAGAGCATTTTGGCATTACTAATCTTAGGCCAGTGATAAAGTACCTTGGGATCCAATTCATCCATGTCTGCAAAACATGTGAACTCTGGATGCATCAGGAGGACTACATCATATATTTGTTAGCTGAGCATGGCATACCAGACTGCAACCCAGTGTCACTTCCTATGGACCCCAGCTTCCTGTTCAGCTGTCTAATTGATATCTTTTTCTACATTGATGACCTGCAAATAGAGTATCACAAACTCATTGGAGAACTTCTCTACCTTGCTATGTATACTCACCCTGACATTACTCTCACCATAATGTCTCTGTTGAACCCTAACACTATACAGCAGCCAAGCATGTTTTGCACTATCTCACTAGCATGAGGACTCTTTGAGCACATTATGGGGGTGCTGGTGTCAATCCCTCCCTACATGGTTTTTCTGATTCAGACTGGGCTTCTTGCCCTGAAGATCAGATATTGATCTCCAGATATGTCTGGTTTTACAATGAGGGGGTTGTCTCACACTCTGCAAAGAAGCAAACTACTCAAGTGTTATCATCAACTGAGGCTGAATACATAGCACTCACCTCTGCCGTCCAAGACAGACTTTGGCTCCAGTCATTCTTCAGGTGTCTCATCTTCCCCCTCCCACTGCCATTGCAGCTGTTTACAGACAATGCAGGCACCATTACACTGTCCAAGGAAGCTGCAAATCACATCAGGACAAAACACATTGACCATTTTATCCATTATTACATTTAAGCTGGAATGTTCCTACTCATCTGGTTATCCATGTACAAGAACACTACAGATACCTTCACTAAGCCCTTACCATGTCCCACATTCAATCATTATTGTTCTGGTCTCATGTTAGTCAGTCATTGAAGGGGTGCCTTCATCCGTCATCTCATTGAGGGAGTGTGTTAGAAGTCAACATTGTCTCCATTTTCCTTTTCTGTCTTTGTCATCCCAGACCCTATACCTATAGCTTATAATCACTTTGTATCACATTGTTTGTACCTTAGCAGTTCTCTTCACAATACTGAAGTATGTATCATGTTTACCTTGCATGCCATCTTTCTCTAATTGTCTTTCATCTTTAGACTTGTCTTCTAGCTCTACTTTTAACAGTGTTGAGCATTACTACTGCTGTTAACAGATGGTGTACAACAAACCTAACTTTGTGAATATCAAATCTTTACTTGAGCTTGCTGCTGAATCACATGGAATCTCAGTACTGTTCCTTCCAAAGTTTTACTGTGAGCTTAACTTTATTGAGCAGTGCTGGGGGCATGCAAAGCACACATACCATCAAATGCCACCCTCAGTCAGTGAGGGAGATCTGGTAAAGAACCTTGTTGATGCACTGGAGTCTGTGACTGTGGAGCAAATGCAAAAGTAAGCCCCTTTTTTATTGTTTTATCTCACCTGAGAACATAGATATGCATGCTATTCTCACAGATTCATGAATGCTTATATATATAAAGGGCTTAACAGGCAAACAAGCAGTGTAGGCAAGCAAGAAATACAGAGGTCATCAAGTCCTCCCTTACTCTATTCTCAATGAGCTTGAGAAAGCTGGATAAAAGATTAATATAATTCGCGCAGGTCTGTAAAATACAGACTCTCTCAGTCATGTGCATAAAGGCAAACATCTATGATATTCACCTGTAAGATACAGACTCTCTACTCAAAGTAAGCAAAGGTAAATATAAGTGAAAATGTGAGTATCCCACCTCAGTCATGTGCATGAAGGCAAACATCTGAGGTGACAGTCCAATTCTGTAGCTAACTAAATACCTCACAAGCTCTTGTGCAAGTGAATTGAGTATGTGAGACTGTAACAATAAGAAAGTATGGCACTGGCCCAAGAGATCAATGGTGTTTTGTAAGTACAATAGAAAAGATGATAACAAGATCACATAGATTTGAAACATGTGTTGCTGGACATTGTGAACAAAAACAATAAGGGAATACTGCATCTCGGCTGTGAGCACGCTTGCTCATTTCCAACACTGGACTGTAAGCATCATTCACTTATCATTTCACATAATCTATTGTACATAGCATATATCTTCCAGTTCATTAACCAGACACAACTTTATTGCACAGTTGATACAATACATACAGTACTCATGATATACTACTTACTAGTCCAAGTCATTTTTTTGGGTCACACTATGTTTCCTTTCTGATTACTGATCTGTCCTACTTACTAATAGACTTTGCATATGCTTCATACATAGCCTTGTGTTCTGCTGACTGATACCCATATGATACCTACAGTATATAAACCTTCTGTAACTCTTGGAAATACTTCAATTCAAATATCATATTAGTTCCTGCTCATTCCTGTGTCCTCTGGACTTGAGCTAAGTCTCTTGTCATATCCAATGTGAAGAATACAACTTGGCTAGATAATTGTTAGAATACCTAGTCAATATATGTCTACTAATCCTGCCTAGCTGCTACACTTGCAAGCAAGAATGTAGGGAATTGCTACTGAGAATAGCCAAAGACACTAAGACCTGAAAGTGCACAGAGCATGGTAATGCAAATGTGATAGTGCATGCTGTTGTGCATGGTATGGAGTTCATACCATGACATATACAAAAAGAAGTATAGAAGGAGATGATTAGGAGAGTGTATGAGGATATATTTCTCACTCATAAACTTAGTCATCTATTTTCCTTTATTTATTGTATTTGTAGTTTTAGCCACTTGATTACATCAGTGAACCACTCAAATGTGTTTGTAAGCATGTCATGTGACTGGTAATATTCTGATTTGTAAGGATTTTTCCATGACTTATCATGTTTTGTCATACTTTGTAATATTTTACTCATGTACTTTAGCAAGCAGCTGATTCAGCACACCAAAAGGCTTGGTTTGTAAGCATATTCTTACCAATCCAATGATGAGTCATTGCTTAGTAAGGATGGTTTCTAAAATGTATAAGATAGACCTCATGCGAAAGAATCAAATATCATGTGAGTGTGACTAACTGTGACTAGCTGACAGATACTGGACAATAAGGTCAATGCCGAGTTGCCAGATGAAGCCTTGACAGCAACAGACTTGGATTATATGTGACTAAGTACAAGGAAGCTACAAGTATAATATAGTGAAAATGTAGTATTAGTAGTAGGTGTAATAAAGAAAATTATGCACTGTAATGACCAAAATTTGTAAGCTTCAACTTGAAACATCACTGTCATCTTAATTGAAATTTTGCATGATGCTTTGCGGAAGAATTCAATGTCCTCAGTATTTTCTGACAGCCCAGGCTGCCTGTGTGCCATTTAGGCCCTTTTGATAAGCATTGATGAAGTGTCAAGAACAGATAGTGAATCTCATGGATCAACAGACATCAATGTTTGACACAGCAGCAGCAGGCTAAGAATAGCATCACAAAATGAAGCAACTCACCTGCACATTGTCTCCAGAGACACAGACTCATATGCTGTGATAACATTTCATTCAAGATCTTCTTCCTTTGAGGACAGTTTGAATTGCTGATACACCCATTTCATAAAACCCCAGCACATCTCTATGAAATTAAGCTCACAATGGAATTTTGGCAGGAATATGACTTGAAAGCCATGATCCTCACAGACCATTTCAAGGCACAACTTCATGTTTATGAAGTCAGGCTGATTATAAAGGAAAAAACAGCAGCAACACAATATTTTGTCAGGTGGACATTTGAATCCAGGACATTCTGATCTGAGGTTTGCTTCTTTGTGAAATCCACACTCTCAAAGGATCTGCACCATGCCCTTAAACCAACCTGCTTTATCATGGCCTTCTGGAAAGCAGAAAGACTGTGGTGAGCCATTAGTGAGATGTGTATCAGTGAGGCAAACTTTTGTTTTCAGCAGCTTTCCTTCTGTGTTGTGCATAACATTGCCACAAGTGTCCTTAACAGTGACAACAGCACCCCATGTCTTTGAGGGATTTTTTGTCATGTCACAAGCAGTGGGTGCATCATCTGGATGTTTCATGTGAGTTGTCATATTGTCAAATATGAGAATATGATCATCATTGGGGAAATGTTTTTCCAGGATATCCATTACAAGATTGGCATGTGCAATAATGTTGTCTGTTGTGAAGTAACCATCCCACCCCTTGCCTGCTTTGAAAAGGACATGAGCTGTCTCTGCTCCATCTTTCAAGTTGGATTGAAGCCACCCATAGTCTGCCAACATGAAATGAGCAACTGTTAAGGTCGTACTCAAGGGTTAATGGATCCTAAGGGCTTTGGCCTTAGCTCATGCACTGTGCCCCTTACTCGAGTATTGCCCCTTATTTCAGGAAGGCAAGACTAACACATCCAGAGGGTCAGACGGGTAGTGTAGCAGATCTGGATGACTTCTGGATGAGGGATAAGTATTGTAAGACTAATCCAGATGAGTCCAGACTAGAAACTAGCGATAATGGCTATCATAGACAGAGGTGGATGCAGATAGACTATAGGAATCAATCCTAAGTCTCGGAGGGTGATGAGAGTAGCGGTACTCAGGTCCAGAGGATGGGAATGAGCAGAACTAAGTTGATATTCGAACTGAGGTACTACAGAGAGTTACAGGAGGTTATATACTATAGGTATCTAATGGAATGATCAATCAGCAGAGTCCGAGGCTATGTATGAAGCATATGGACAGTCTATTGGTAAGTAGAAATAGATCACAAATAATGAAATGGAAATGAAGCATAGGTAATGGATCAGGGAGCAGGACAGATATACAGATAACCAAAATACTGGAGTTAGGGGATTACCAAAAAGAGATGAGTGCTGGTTGTGGATTTGGATGAATTGTGGACTGGACTGGATGAGTGGACAGATTGGATGATGAGATGTTGGAGGGAGATAAGATGTGGATAGATGGATCAGATGATATAGATGATAGGATCAGATCTGAGATCCGGATATGCAGATATGACAGCAACCATTAGAGAGACTCCCTCTCCCTTGGGCTTTGGGACTGCCCCTTCAGTTGAGTGTATCCATCAGACTTTGTGGCAATCATGAGCATAAAATGTTGATTCATCATGAAACCAAATGATGATGCAGCGATGGCCCAAAAGCTCTCTGGACTCCTCTTCTCACATTAGGTGACCATCATCCCCCTTCCAGTTTTGAAGACAACATTCAAAGCTTTGCCATAAAGGCAAGAATACATTCTGATGGTACTCAACAATGTCCTCTTGTTCATGACCATCTACATATAGACCTTTTTCTTCTTCCTTCCATTGATAGCCCAGCTTCAACATCCACTGCTGAGCTGTGGCCAATGAAATATTTTTTGATAGCCTGTGGCAATGTTGGACTGCTGGATCACTAAGGTAATTCACAATGTCTTGTGCCCTGACATATTTTCTGATGCTCTGCAAATGAAGCATGATGTCTGCAGCTAAGGCCATGTTTTCAATGTGGGAGACATGTTTACCATACTTGTGTGTTGGCAACTTTTCTCAATATTTTGTGTATGCTTTTGACCACATCCACAGGTTTCAACTTAGCCAAGCACCTCTATGCAGAAAAGCAGCAGTTTCATCTGCAGCCCATGTCCAATTTCCTCCTGCACCATTTCTGCCATGAGGATTGCCATCATTGCCAACATCTGTGTATTTCCACAGAAAATTTTCCATAGATTTGAGTCATTCTTCAAGAACAGCATCAAATTCAGGCTGTTTGTATCCTGTCCCATCATTCCAAGGAGGTCAGAGAAGGTTCTGAAGGTCCATCAGTGCTTTGTGTGCTTCTATAACTGTAGGAGGAATTCAATGCATAGGGATTACTGCACTGCACACTGTCATATCCCATATGCCAGACATAGATCCCATCATATTCCCACGCTTTCCGGACCTATTTCCAGACCCCATATCCGACTCATTCCTGGATCCCCTATCCTGTCCACCCTATGCACATTCCATCCAGCAAGACATCTGGACTTTACCTCCTCTCAGATTCTGGACTACATCCACCACCTCACATATCTCAGTCCTGTTTCTGCCCTACCTTCCAGATCCCCAGATCTCCGGACCTCCGGATATAACTGTTACTATCTCCGGACCTATTCCCACCCTCTATCCGAGATCCTGCGCCTATCCCCATTTAGGCATCTCTGCCTTTCCGGTTCTCAGTTATCTCTGTTTCCATCTTGCTGATTGATCCTTGTACTAGTTTCATCTCCGAGTTCATTTACTTATGTTCCATCTTACTTACCAATGTGTTTCCGCATGCTCATACATAGCCTTACTCCTTTGCTTACTGATCCTCTCAGATAGCCTCTAGTATATAACCCCTGTACAACTACAGTAGAGTCCTCAGTCTGAATATCATCTTAGTTCCTACTCTATCATCTTAGATCCTGTTCTACTTGCCAATCATCTTCCGGACTTCAGTCCATCTGAGTCTCGTCCTTTTCCATAAGGCCTAGGGATGGACTCCCTAGGCCGGAATTCCAGACCTCCAGATTTGTCCCCTATGTCTCTGTCCCAAGTCTAGGGATTGCTTCCCTAGGCTAGAGTCTTGCCTTTCCAGCACTTACCCTCTTTCTGGACTTAGGTCCACTTCCTGTCCCTCTGACTCTACCTTAGGGTAGTCTACCTCCATTTGCTTCTACATCGGACTTCGTCCAATGTAGCCCCTATTCCTTCCAGACCTCTGGACTTCCTGTCCTTTGGACGTTCCACCCTTCGTACCTTCGGATGTTCCATCCTCCATACCTCCATGTCCGTCCTCCATACCTCCGGACATCCTGTCCTCCTGTCCTCCGGACCTCCTATCCTTCCATCCTGTTTTCCTGTAGAAGTATTACCTTGCAGTGGGAACTCTCCTGAGCATTTCCTGCATTCCTCTGGAAGTCCTCCCGCACTCTCCACCAGAGTAGCCAGCCTCCAGAAGTCCTCCAGACTTCGTCAGACCATCATCAGACTTCCTCTGAAATGAAGGGCACATACTCGGGTAAGGGGCACAGCATATGAGCTGAGGCCAAGCCCCTCTGAGTCAGTCTCTCTCTCCCTTGAGCATGGTTCTTAACACACACCCACACTATTGTTGGTGAGCTCATTATTCTTGTTGTCTGTCTCATGATCCATTGATGGATCATTCACTTCTTAAGAAGTGCTCCACCGACAGGCCCAGGGGACAACTGCTGTTCTCTCCACTGTATTCCTTGGATTGTAATCAAGTCCTCCTCATCCTTGATGTCTTTGCAGGTGACTTTGTGATGACTCCAAGAATGAGTAGCATGAGGTAATACTGGGGAGTCCAGCAGTTCTGAGTCATGGCCAGTGCTAGCAGGTTCCTTGGTCAGGCTCTCTAGAGTTGGCAGAAAAAATGTTGCTGCTGAGTGCCAGAGATGACTTTTTGTTCATGGAGTGTGCAGGGCACCTGTAGAGAGTGGTTCCCCAAACCACCTCACTATGCTTGATGAAACAATATCCTGAGATGTTGCATTAAACAGCTGTGCATCATGTAAGTACTCACTGCAAGGCTTGACAGTTCATACACTCACATTTTTATTCTCCTTGGTTGTCTCCAGGTCAACTCTAGGTTTTTTGGATGTTCTCCATGTCGTGACATTTTCTTGCCAGCATTTATGGGCATTGGTTTTGTTGCCCATGTGGTTGTACTGCAGGATGGGTAAGTGCAGCATGGTGTGCAAACACAACAATGGCTGGACACTTGTTAAAGTGCCTAACCAAAAATATTGTTGTAGGTCGATGCTCTGCCTAGCTGCTACACTTGCAAGCAAGAACGTTCAACCCTAAAGGGAATTGCTACTGAGAACAGCCAATGATACTTAAGACCCAAAAGTGCACAGAGCACAGGTATGTAGAGCATGGGAATGTGGAAGTGTGGTCAATGAGCAGTCAATGAGCAGTCAATGAGTGATTGATGAGCAGTTGATGCGGAAGTGTGAGATGCTAGGGTAAGGGGTAGGGAAGTCTTAAGGAATGGCATGGGTAGCAAGTGAGGGCAAGGGTATTGATTGCATGGGTAAAGAAAGTCAAGGTAAGGTGTCCAGGTATAAAGTAACCAATAGGAGCTAAAAAGCACACACTAATGGTGTTAAGAACCATGCTCAAAAGAGAGAGAGACTGACTCAGAGGGGCTTGGCCTCAGCTCATACACTGTGCCCCTTACCCAAGTATGTGCCCTTCATTTCATATGAGGTCCGATGATGGTCTGACGAAGTCTGGAGGACTTCCAGAGGCTGGCTACTCTGGTGGAGAGTGTGGGAGGACTTCCAGAGGAGTGCAGGAGAGTTCTGGAGGAATGCAGGAAGTGCTCAGAAGAGTTCCCACTGCAAGGTAATACTTCTACAGGAAACAGGATGGAATAATAGGAGGTCCAAAGGTCTGGAGGACAGGAGGACAGGAGGGCAGGATGACAGGGGACAGAAGGACAGGATGTCCAAAGGTACAGAGGGCAGGATGATAGGACATCTGAGGGTTAGGAGGATGGAACATCTGAAGGACAGGATGCCCGGAGGTATGAGGGACAGGAGGTCTGGAGGCCCAGAAGGAATAGGGGCTACATCAGATGAAGTCTGATGTAGAAGCAAACAGAGGTAGACTACCCTAAGGTAGAGTTGGAGAGAACAGGGATTGGACCTAAGTCCAGAAAGAGGGTAAGTGCCGGAAAGGCAAAGCTCTGGCCTAGGGAATCAATCCCTAGGCCTGATGAGTAGGACAGACTTAGGTGGACCAAAGTCCAAGAGAGGATTGGGCAAGTCTAAGTTGATATTCAAACTAAGGAACTACAGGAGTATCTACAGGGGTTATATACTGGAGACTATCTGAGGGGATCAGTAAGCAAAGGAGCAAGGCTATGTATGAGCATGTGGAAACACATTAGTAAGTAAGATGGAACATAACTAAATGAACTCAGAGATGAAGACTCATACAAGGATCAATAAGCAAGACAGAAGAAGAGGTAACCAAAAGCTGGAAAGGCAGAGACGCCTAAATGGGGATAGGCACAGGATATTGGACAGAGGGTGGGAATAGGTCCGGAGTTAATATCCAGAGGTCCGGAGATCTGGGGATCCGGAAGATGAGGTGGATGCAGGACCAGAATATGAGGAGGTGGATATAGTCCAGAATCTGAGATGAGGTGAAGTCTGGATGTCTTGCTGGATGGAGTGTGCATAGGGTGGATGGGACAGGGGGGTATGGATCAGGCTAGCAGTGGAGATCTGATGGTCCAGAGCTCAGGGGTAAATCCGGAGTGTAGTCAATCCTGCTGAGGTGTGGAGCACACAGTGGAAGGGGATCTGGGAATGGGTTGGATATGAAGTGGGGTCCGGATGTAGGCTTGGAAGGCGTGGGAATATGATGGAACATGGTTCTGGATTGTGGGATATGACAAATGGTGACTGCTCCTAAGTAAAACCTAAGGGAAGGAAATACCATAGAAGGGAAGCAAATATGAAGTAGTCACTCTAGGCACTTTATACTAGCTAAACCCTCTTGGAAACAGAAGGGACAGGACAGACAGGCAGTAAGAATATGTAAAGACATGTAATAAGACTGCAACACTTGTTACAACACACAAGGCAAGGCAAAATATGTACCAATGAGGTAGGATGGACAATGGACTGACATGGGACATCTGTAAGGTAATCTGAAGGTGCAGGAAATCGACCACAGGTATGCGCACAGTGTGGGAGTGAATGCGCAGGTCCGCAGTGTGTGGGAATGCATGTCCGGAGTGGGTTGAGTGTGGGAAAAGCAGTTGATGGTTCTGTAGCTGAAACTAATGAAGGCCACATATAGGGGAGTGATGAATGATATGAGGGCTACCTTTCCATCACCTATATCAAAAGATGGCCATTGCAAGCCTAGTGGGAATATGATTGTCACAACAGCTTGGCAAGTACTTGCTTCAATTGGACTTTGACCTTTTGAGCACATTTAACAGAAACAATCAAATATCTAATCCAGATATTCAGTTCTTGTACTTTTCTCAATGCTTAATTATGCAAGCCAATATTCTACATCTATCAGCATTGTCGAATTTATTTAATGTGTTGCCATTGAATAGATATTCCATTATTTGTGTTTTGTCATGAAAAGTCACGTGACATTCAAATGAGGTCTACCTTATAAGGACTCCATTCTCACATAATCAATAAGTTTTTCCCTCTTCTTTCCTATCCAAACTGTGAGATTCATAAGATTTGAAATGCAGGAGTTTTCCCCTATTTCTGTCTCCAACAAAGTGAAATCCAGAAGAAAGTGAAGGCCTACAGATTGCCTTTAAAAACTAAAGTATTTCTAGTCTAGATTGGTTGTATGCTATCTTACAGGGATCACCTATGCAATAGTCTATGGTATTCAATTCAGCAGAGGTCCACATTACCTACTAGGTTTAAGTTAACCTGACAAAATATATACTTCCCTTGACTATCAAGAAATAATCAAGCAGAGAAATAATTTATTACCCTTTGGCCACCTACAAATAACACATTATCAACCAAGAAGTAGAAAATCCATTGACTGTGAACTTGAGGAGCTGGCACCTTGGCCTTATTGAAGTACAATTGTGATAGTCATTGTAATTCACCTCAACTTATATAAGGCCCTCAAGTAAGAAGACAACACAAAGTGCAGGAACAAGCATGGGTATGTAGAGTGTGGGAATGCAAAAGTGCAGAGATGCAGAGGTTTGAGATGCAAAAGAGTGAAGGTGTGGAATAGAGAAGTCTTAAGGAAGGTAGTGGATAATAAGTGAGATCAAGGATATTAACTGCAAAGGTAAGGGATAGTCAAGGAACAGTGTCCAGGTATAAGGGAACCAATAGGGGCTGAAAACAATATGGAAAATGCAGTCATACAAGCCCAGTGCCAATATAATTGTCACACTGAGTCTTAGGATTGCATCCTAGACTATATCTCCAGCTCTACCTTAGGGTAGTCTATTCTCTGTCAGTTTCTAGTTTGGACTTCATCCAGATCAGCCTTATCTACTTGTCCAGTCAATATCCAGATGTCCACCAGATTCATCTGATGTTTCAGATCTGGATGTCTAATATCCACTGTGACAATCATATTGGTGCTGGGCTTGTATGACTGCATGGGCTGTATTGCCTCAGATAGGTAGAATTCCCTATACATGGTCCTCACTTGTTGCAGCTATAATGCTTGTCCAACACTAGTCCACACTTTCCCATGCCATGTGTGCACACTCCTGCAGTGCTATTCACATTCCTGCACCTCATCCTACACTTTTCCCACGCTTAGAGCACTATCAGATTCACCCAACATTGTGTTCAAGTGCATTTCTGCATGTCCAATCTATCTAGTGCTTTTGCTTGTGCTTAGCATGCTGTGACAGTCAAGTATTCTCTAGGCTGTGATTGGCAGTTTTTACCTACCTTTACCTACCCCCACTTTCTTTAGCTTATGTTCACACCCTTGTCACTTACATAAGCATTGGATCTTACCTTCACTCTTTACCAGTAGTTTGAGACTACTCATTTTATGATGATTTCCTCTACTCTCTGAGCTCTGAGTCTAGTACAGAATTCCTTGTGGGTCAAATAGCAGCTAGGCATAGCACTTTAGACCCAACATATTGGCTAGGTATTTTACCAAGTATCTAGCCAAGTTGTGTTACTCACACCAAGAACCAGTGTGAAGAAGAAATAGGAACTATGCTGTTAGCAACTAGTACTACTTATCTTAAGAGGTGTAAGTTAACAGATCAACCCAAGAGGACTGCTATTGAAGCACTTCCTTTGAATATGTGCAAGGGAAGCAAATGAGCAAAGGAGTTATAATCTATGGTGGCCTAAGAAACTAGAGTGCAGGCTGTATGTATACCTTTGAGTTCCTATGTCAAAGAATTGACTGTGAGTGCAAGCAAAAATCAACCAGTGTTAGTATCACAAGTGCAGGAGGAATACTAGAAGATACATGTGAGCGCAGCAAATGCCAGGTACCAGTGCAGTAGATGTAATGTGCACAAAATCAAGCACACTCAATAGAGCAGCCAGATGCAAAGGAAATAGCTCAAGAGAAGGACCACACTAAGTTACCAGTTGCAGGTCAGGTATTCTTGCAAGAGCCTAAGTATAAGGTCCTAGTGGTACAGAACTTCAGAGTGGTTGAATTGTGCACAATTGTCAGGTATGAGCAAACAGAATGAATTGTGCAAGGTCTACAAAACAATGTGAGAGCAACTCTCCTATAGAGCTGAGTCCAAGGGGAAAGAGAACTAACTCATTCATATGTACTGCAGTCATTTTATCTGTCATATGCCATTCCGGACTCTCAACTCTAAATCTGCTTCTCTGGATATCTGGATCTGAGATCCGGATCTCAAATGATCTGATCTATCTTTATCTCCCTTCTGGAATCCAAACCCTATATCAGTGCCCAACTCCATTTAGACTGCCCCTGTCTCCGGACTCCGGTTAACCATGTTTCCCTTTTGATTATTGATCTGTTACATACATTTCATTTCCGGTGTTTGTTATTTGTGATCCGTCCCACTTACTAATAGACTCTGCATATGCTTCATACATAGCCTTTATGTTTGCTGACTGATTCCTATATGATACCTACAGTATATAAACCTCCTGTAACTCTTGGAAATACTCCAGTTCAAATATCATCTTAGTTCCTGCTCATTCCTGTGTCCTCCGGACTCGAGATAAGTCTCTTGTCATATTCCGAGTCTTAGGATTGCATCCTAGACTATATTTCCGACTCTACCTTAAGGGTAGTCCATCCTCTGTTAGTTTCTAGTCTGGACTTTGTCCGGATTAGTCTTATCTGCTTGCCCAGGTAATATCTGGACATTTGTTATCCGCCCTAGTCAAATCCCAGAAACTCCAGATGACTGTTCTAGCCCCCGGAAATTAAGGGCACATACTTGGGAAAGGGGCACAGCATATGAGCTGAGGCCAAGCCCTTGTGATCTGACCCCCTTGAGCATGTGACCTTAACATTATCATAGTGCGTGAATGTTTGGAATGTGTAGGTGAGAATTGTAGTGTAGTAAGTGTGTGCATGATGAGTCTATAGGTAATAAGACATCATGCACTGCAGAACATGAGTAACATGTAATAAGACCTGCTGCTCATTTAGCAATGACATTTGGGAAAAATAACACACCAGCAGAGATAGGTGGATGTTAAGGTCACATGCTCAAGGGGGTCAGATCACAAGGGCTTGGCCTCAGCTCATACACTGTGCCCCTTTCCCAAGTATGTGCCCTTAATTTCCGGGGGCTAGAACAGTCATCTGGAGTTTCTGGGATTTGACTAGGGCGGATAACAAATGTCCAGATATTACCTGGGCAAGCAGATAAGACTAATCCGGACAAAGTCCGGACTAGAAACTAACAGAGGATGGACTACCCTTAAGGTAGAGTCGGAAATATAGTCTAGGATGCAATCCTAAGACTCGGAATATGACAAGAGACTTATCTCGAGTCCGGAGGACACAGGAATGAGCAGGAACTAAGATGATATTTGAACTGGAGTATTTCCAAGAGTTACAGGAGGTTTATATACTGTAGGTATCATATAGGAATCAGTCAGCAAACATAAAGGCTATGTATGAAGCATATGCAGAGTCTATTAGTAAGTGGGACGGATCACAAATAACAAACACCGGAAATGAAATGTATGTAACAGATCAATAATCAAAAGGGAAACATGGTTAACCAGAGTCCGGAGACAGGGGCAGTCTAAATGGAGTTGGGCACTGATATAGGGTTTGGATTCCAGAAGGGAGATAAAGATAGATCAGATCATTTGAGATCCGGATCTCAGATCCAGATATCCAGAGAAGCAGATTTAGAGTTGAGAGTCTGGAATGGCATATGACAGTATCTCCCCCTTTAGGCCAGACCCTTGAGGCACAGGGGTTGGAAATGAGGGTCCGGAAGAAATGAGTGCAAGATGATGGAGAAGTCAATGGGGGATTCCAGGGGACAGATTTCACAGATATAGTGTTGCCAAAGCGTCCTATTTGATTCTTACCCCCCATATTCTTCCATCAGCTTATTCACTATGTCTGGCAACTCCTCCAACCAATCTAACAAGCCCAAAACTGCCAGGGAGGAACTGGAACTGCATCAGGCCCGGATGAGGGTGGAATTAGCTGAGGTGGAGACCAACATCCATCTGGCTGATGAAGCAGAAGAGCGCCAGAAGGTGGAGAGCTCCAGAGAGCGGAGGAGCAGAACGTCAGGAGGATGAGGAGAAGAAGCAGAGGGAGTTGGCTGAGATCTGGAAGGAAAGGGCTGAGAAGGCCCAGAGGGCAGAAAAGGTGAGTTTACTGTGGTCTGGACTGTTCCGGAATTGAAAATGTGCTTGTCCTCAGATGAAATATGATCGGAGGCATGCAGGAACTGTGTGACTAAGAGGAGGGAATGCTGTTGGGTTGAGGCTGGTAGTAGGTCCACTGTAAGTGTCTATTTTCTGGACGTCCAGATCCGGTATTTTGACATCTGGACAGATAAAGGCTTGTGATGCCTGCCGGAAAACCAAGGAGAAGTGCTATGGATGTCCAAAGGGCCCTGAGGAGAATCAGAAATACTTTGATCAGGCCTCATCCACATCTTCCAACAAGAAGAGGACTCATCTGAGGGGACTCCTTCTCCCAAAGGCAAGGGGAAGAGACATCAGCGCAGTCCGGATCCGGAGATGAGGTGACCATTATCTCTAATCCAGCTACTATTATAGGGGCGGAAGAAGCAAATGTGGAGTATGATGACCAGGCTTGGGTTGCCATGGCCAATAGTATTGTGGCTGAGTTGGTCTGGACTAACGGTCTTCTGGAGAGGAACATTCAGGTGGTGGAAGGGAGTAGAGCTGCAGCGGACCGGATGAGTATTGGTATGGCTGGATTCCTGGACCAGCAGAGGGAGTTCCAGAACACCCTTATGGAGTACATCCAAGGCAGATCCCAGGATTCCGGATCCGGAGAGGAGAGTGCTCAGGAGGATGAGGGAGTGGGAGAGGTGGAAAAGGAGGCCAGAAATGAGGCCAGTGGATCCGGAGGTGACATGGAGACTGATGCCTGATTCCAGACTTCTGCTCTTGCCCTCTAAATGTACTCATATATCTGCATGTATCTCAAAGTAGTGAAATGGGACTGGGTTTGTCTGGGTATGCAGAGTGAAAGTCAGATACTAATTCTGAGGCATTTCCGAGCTCCATGGCAAGTAGCCAAGATGTTTCCTTGTCTGTTCCCTCATATCCAGACCACCGGATGAGGTATAGGAGCTGACAGTGTTGTCTCTGGCAGGTCAAGTTTAGAGTCCAGAATTTCGGAAATTTCATACTCAGGCTCTCCATCAACTTCCACTGGAGGTGGGGGTGCTTGGATGCGATTGGGGATGGTGTTGGGAGTTGCAGGTTCTAACTGGGAGACATGGAAGACTGGGGTGGACAGATTTCATTGATTCCAGAAGACATAGGGTAAAGGAGTGGGATCCGGGACTGGGATATGATCTCAAAGGGTCCTAAGTTCTTTTCTGAGAGTTTCTTTGAGGGTCTAGTGGACCAGAAATATTGTGCTTTGACAAAGACTAGATTTCCGATCTTGAAGTCTAGAGTGGGTTTCTGCTTAGCATCAGCAGGACCCTGATAGCGCTCCTGCGCATGGGACATTTCTTCTTAGAGGAATTGGTGAAGCTTATTGAGATCTATAGCATAATCACAGGCATGGGCAGAAGAGAGGTCAGTTCCAGATGGACAGAAATGTTCGGATGGTATCCCTTGTTGGCGAAGAAGGGTGAAACTCCGGTAGTAGCACTTAGAGCATTGTTGTATGCGAATTCTGCCAAGGGTAATAATTCCGACCAATTATCCTGCTGGTAGTTGCAGTAAATCTGAGGTATTGTTCCAGGGTCTGGTTGGCTCTTTCCTGTCTGTCCATCTCCTTCCAGATGATATCTGATGTGAAGTGGAGAACCATATCCAGTGCTTTCCCTAGGGACTGGAAGAAGTGGGACATGAATTCCATACCTCAATTGGAAGTGACATGGGACTGGACGCCGTGCTTAGAGAATACATGGAGTAGGAATAGGCATGCGAGGTCTGGGGAGGTAATGGTGTCATGAGTCGGAACTAAATATTGCTTGCTTGGATAGACAATCTATGATGACAAGGATGGCTGTAAAGCCAGATGAGTCCAGAAGTTGTTCTATGAAATCCATGGAAATGGAGTTCCATGGCTTTTCCGGAATAGGGAGCTGTTTGAGCAATCTGTAGGGTTTATGTCTCAGAACCTTGGCTCAGGCACAGGTGGTACAGGATCTAACATAGTCCCTAACATAGGTGCATATTCCAGGCCAGGTATATTCGCATTGGATGAGTTCTAACAGTCCAGTTTTGACCAAAATGTCCAGATAGGGGGTGGTCATGAGTATTCCGGAGTACACGAAGTCGTAGATCATTGGATTCCGGAACATATATACGATTGTCACAGCGGAGGAGACCATCAACATCCACCGTCCATCTTGGATCTGAGGGTTCTGGAAGATGTATGGAGGCGATAGGGTCATTAGGGAGTGCGGTCAGGATGTCAGTCCGGAGTCATTCTATATCCATTAATACAGCTGCTCTGAGAACCGGAGTTGCTAAGGATGAGGCTTGTAGGGATGAAGCTAGCTGTTCCATAGTGAATACAGGACAGAAATTATGAGGGTTAACTTGAGTATAGTCCTTATCCCCCTCTTTGGGATAGACATCCCAACGTCTAGTGAGGGAATCCAGTTTAGCTCCAAGTTTTCTGGGATGGAAGTGGATAATGAGGTTGAACTGATGCAGGAATTCTGACCATTGAGCCTGATGGTAGGAAAGAAGTTTTGTGGTTGCAAAGTACTCAAGGTTTTTGTGGTCCATGACAACATCCACAGGCTTGGAAGAGCCTTCCAGGTAGTGTTGCCAGGTCTAGAAAGCTTCATAAATTGCTAGGAGTTCCTTGTCATGGGTGTCATAGTTGAGTTCCGGAGCAGGAAAGTGTATGGGAGTAGAACGCTACCTGGACGAAGCTCTGAGTCTGGACATACAATGGAAAGTATTCTGGCGATAGCATAATCAGAGGTGTCTGTTTCCACAACTATAGGAACAGTCTGGCATCCAGTGTGTCAGCACTGGAGTGGAAGTGAAGGCTTTCTTGAGTGTTTCAAAGGATTTCCGGCAGTCCTTAGAAAAGTTCCAAGGGACATTCTTGCGAGTTAACTGGGTGAGTGGGACCACAATATCCGAGTAGTTGAAGATAAATCAACGATAGAAATTTGCGAATCCGAGGAAAGATTGGACATCCTTGACTTTCCAGGGTTCCGGCCAGTCAGTGATAGCTTGGATCTTCTCAGACGACATAGTAAGGCCATCCGGAGATAGGAGGTATCCAAGGTATTCCACGGATGAAGAATGGAATTCGCATTTTTCCAGTTTAGCATATAGGCAATGCTTCCGGAGTCGACGTAGTACTTCTCGGACGTGTTCCTGATGGGTTGCAAGATCTTGGGAATAAATGAGGATGTCATCCAGATACACAACAATGCATACATCCAGCATATCCACAAAAATGCTATTGACAAAGCGTTGGAAAGCTGCTGGGCATTGGTAAGACCTTCCGGCATAACCAACCATTCATAGGAGCCATAGTGTGTCCGGAAAGCAGTTTTCCACTCATCTCCTTTTGCTATCCGGACAAGATGATAGGCAGATCGGAGGTCAATTTTGGTGTAAACTTTAGCGCAGCTCGGAGTCTAAGAGGTCAGAAATGAGAGGCAAGGGGTAATGGTCTTTCTTGGTGATCTGGTTGAGGCCTCAGAAATCCACACAAAGTCATAGGGAGCCATCCTTCTTCTTTACAAACAGGACAGGGGCTCCATGTGGAGAGGATGAGGATTGGAGGAGTCCGGTTGCAATGTTCTCATCAAGGAACTTGCAGAGAGCTGCAAGCTTGACCGGAGAAAGGGAATAGATAGTTCCGATGGGCAGATTAGCTCCCTCTTCCAAATCAATCTTCAGATCATATGGATGATGAGGAGGAAGTTGACTAGCTTTGCCCTTATCAAAGACATCTGCAAACTCCTGATATTCCAGAGGTATTCCAGAAAGATTAGGGGCTTCGGACGAGAGTGAGGCGGACCGGAGATCCAGTCTGGAGGGGCAGAGATAGATGCTGAACTGCTTCAATCCTTCCATCTTGCAGGCCCAGCAAAAGGCAACTGCATTAATGAGGGAAATATGCAGACCAGATTTATCAGCAGAGGGTTCTGGTGTAGTCAGAGGAGGGATTTCCGCTGGAGGAAGAGGTTCCAGAGGCGGAAGTGATGTCAGAGGGGTTGATGGCATTCCATGAGGTGTTGTCCGGAATTCAATGCTGCCCAAAGCCCAGTCAATCAATGGATTGTGTTGGGTGAGCCAGCTATATCCAAGAACAACAAAACAAGATGAATCCAAAGGGGTAACATAAAACATATCAGAGGTAACTACACCAGACGAAAATCAGACAGGGAGGTCTATGGCTTCAGAAATATTGTTATTACAAGTACCATCAAATAAACGAAGCAGAAGCAGAGGGATTCTGTATGTAGGGATTTTATATTTTCAGACGAAATTTGTATCTATAAAACAATGAGAGGAGCCACAATCTACAAGAGACGGAAATTTGGAAATACTGGGATACGTTGGAATTGTGATATATGGACAGAGTGAAGTTGGATCGGAAACAGAGACAGCATTAAGATGTAACTCCTTTGTATGGGTTGAGATAACACGGACCCCCATCCCATACAGAGTCAGGAGGGTTGCAGACTATTTTTTTGCCTCGGACGAGGCTTCTGGTTTGGCTTCTGGAGTGACTGTAGCAGTGCAGCGAAGTTGATTTGTTGCAGTCCCAGGCAGTGTGTCCGGGTCCGCCACAGAATAAGCAGAGCTTCTTATCTAAATGCCTCTGGCACTCCTCAGAAGTTAGTTTTCCATCCTTACCCAACTTGGAGGTAAGGTCCGGGGCCTTTGGAGCGGACAAGGTGGAGGATGTAGTGGGTTTTCCGGGTTTATGTCTGGAATTCTGATTTCCGAATTTGTTACTTCTGGATCTGGACGAGTGGGAGCTGGTCCAGTCAGAGGCTGACTGCTTAGGAGGAGTGGACAAGGAGGGTTTGGTTTCGTGGGAGATCTCTCCCTTGCGTTCTCAATAATGGGCATCTATGGTTTGTGCAAGGGTCTTATATTCCGGGAGGGTAGTGGGTTTTCCCATGCGGCTGATTTCGTCTTTGATATGAGCCAGAAGTCCATTATAGAATTGTCAGCATAGGGCTCCATCGCCCCATCCGCGGACTTGTGAGGCAAGCCACTGGAACTCCACAATGTACTTATTGATGCACTGTCCATCGCACATATTGAGTTGCTTGAGCTGCATTTCCACATCCCCAGAGGGGTCATGAGGTCCGAAATTGGTCTGGAGTTCAAGCATGAACTCGGAATAGTCATCCATCCAGTCTGGACAATCAGTATTCTCGTCAGAAAGGAGGTCCAGTTCAAACCATTCAAGGGCCATGCCTTTGAGATAGGATTGGGTGAAGTTGACCTTAGACCTTCCAGTATGGAAAGCATTGGGTTTGCTCTGGAAATTGAGTTCGCACTGGACAAAGAATGCTCGCAGTTTCCAGGGCTCAGTGCCATCAAAGACATCCGGCTCACAGACTTTGACCTTCGGGTCTTTGGAAAGGGTGGTGTGACGATTGTTTCGGGCGAGGTTGTTGATAGCTCTGGATAGGAGTACCATGACACAGTCCTGCAGATTCAGGCCATCATCTTCATCATCATCATCATCATCCAGATCATTGTCTGGATTTCCACCAGGGGTATCATCATCATTATCATCATTGTCATCATTGTCCGGATCTCCTTTGCCCAGAGGGGCTAAGGCTGGAGTCCGTGTAGGGGTTTCCAGATGTTGACAACTCAGGAGTTCTGAGATGCTTCCAGCAGTAGCACACTGGCTAACACAACGCTGAGAGAAGCTATTGAAGGTTTTGATGATAGGGGTAGAATCCTGGCGGGTGGAAACTAGTCTGGCCGCTCAGAGAGGGTTTGTTGTTTTGGTAGGAGCCATGATAGATGTAAGTATACTCAGAAAGGTGTGAGTTCAAATATACTGTTAAGGTCACATGCTCAAGGGGGTCAGATCACAAGGGCTTGGCCTCAGCTCATACGCTGTGCCCCTTTCCTGAGTATGTGCCCTTAATTTCCAGGGGCTAGAACAGTCGTCCAGAGTTTCCGGGATTTGACTAGGGCAGATAACAGATGTCTGGATCTGAAACATGAGATAAATCCGACGGACATCCGGATATTACCTGGGCAAGCAGATAAGACTAATCCAGATGAAGTCTGGACTAGAAACTAACAGAGGATGGACTACCCTTAAGGTAGAGTCGGAAATGTAGTCTAGGATGCAATCCTAAGACTCAGAATATGACAGGAGACTTATCTCGAGTCCAGAGGACACAGGAATGAGCAGGAACTAAGATGATATTTGAACTGGAGTATTTCTGAGAGTTACAGGAGGTTTATATACTGTAGGTATCATATAGGAATCAGTCAGCAAACATAAAGGCTATGTATGAAGCATATGCAGAGTCTATTAGTAAGTAGGACGGATCACAAATAATGAACACCAGAAATGAAATGTATGTAATGGATCAATAATCAAAAGGGAAACATGGTTAACCAGAGTCCGGAGACAGGGGCAGTCTAAATGGAGTTGGGTGCTGATATAGGGTTTGGATTCTGGAAGGGAGATAAAGATAGATCAGATCATTTGAGATCCAGATCTTGGATCCAGATATCCAGAGAAGCGGATTTAGAGTTGAGAGTCCAGGAATGGCATGACAGTGGACATGGATAGGACATGGGAGGACAGATTCCTAGGACCAGACTGAAGCTAAATGGGAGCATGGGTCATGGAAGGAGTGTGCACCAATAGTCCAAGGAGCATACTAACAGCAGATGAGTCAATATATGGATTAATAATCAGCACTCTATCTCCTTTCCTGGTAGTAAGAAGAACTGTGCTGGTGACCATATGCACCTAGCACTGGTATGATCATCACACCAGAAAGGCAGAGATGCCTAAATGGGGATAGGCACAGGATCTCAGATGGAGGGTGGGAATAGGTCTGGGGATAGTTACAGTTAATATCCAGAGGTCCAGAGATCCAGAAGGCAAGGCAGAAACAGGACTGAGATATGTGAGGGGGTGGATGTAGTCCAGAATCCAAGACTTGAGGTAAAGTCTGCATGTCTTGCTAGATGGAATGTGCATAGGGTAGACAGGATAGGGGTGCATGGATCAGGCTAGTAGTGAGGATTCAGAGGCCCAGAGCTCAGGGGTAAATCTGTAGTGGAGCTAATCCTGCTGAGATGTAGAGCACACAGTGGAAGGGGATCTGGGAATGAGTCAGAGGTGGGGTCCAGATGTAGGCTCAGAAGGCATGGAAATATTATGGGATCTAGGTCCAGCATATGGGATATGGCACATGTGTGCAAAGTACCAGGACTCAGTCTGAGCTGATGCATGACTGTGGATTCAACTTGTTTAAACCAATTAAAACTCAAATAAAGGAGACAAAAAGGGATAATTGTAATATTTTGGTGCTGAAACCCATTGATATTTTGACAGAATCATGCACAGGATATCAAAAGAAAGTGATTAGCATATTTTTCATGAATTTAGGTATTTTTTCAGGGGTTGGCCAATCCGAACCCCTTACATGATGGTTTATAAAAATCTGCTCATGCAAATCAGTTACTTTGGTCCCCTATGAATGGACTCTGCACTAAAAATGGGTTCACAACTATTTGTGACAGCAGGAAAAGTCAATCTTTGGCATGTCCAAAAATTGTCGAGTATGTCTGTCCGCCACTGTAGCAGCGTTTAGGCTCCTAGATACCGTTTCAAACCTTATTCATCGGAGGTTCGGCTGACAGCAGCCTAATCCATTGACAATATCTAGAAACATGTTCTAATCCACAGACCAATCATGTCTAGATTCTAAATAGATGTTTTTAATCTAAACATGTGCATCGACGATGCGGACCTACAGCCACGCCACATGCCTGGGCTGGCGGAGGATGAGATAGATGAAGAAGATGAATTGCGGGGGCACAGGATAGCTGTACTTGGTGCAGAAGAGCCGAAGAATCGCAACGCGAACGCCTCGCACGCTGATAAGCAGGCAGAACTTACCTCATTCGAGGTGACCTACTTCCTTATCCCCGTGCCAAGCTCCGTAGTTAGCTCACAATGACCGAACTTCAAATCGGAACAATGGGAGCCGGGTTGAGGTGGCATTTGATCACTTCCTTTAGGCTTCGCAACGGACACCACACTCATTCCTCGTCGACTGGAGTGGTAGCAGATATAACAGTCGACATGAGAGGCTCGTCAAAGCGCGTCCAACGATCGAGTGTCGATCGTCGCGGAGTTTGAAAGTGATTTAGAACGCGATTTGAATCTACCCCAATCAAGAACTGACGTGCGGACTTGCAAAGACTGACATTTGACAGTGGCACGTCAGAACAGTCGTTTAGAGGTTCTAGCAGGAGGAGGTCCAAGATAAGCACTGCGAGCGGAAGCAATTTGAGTCGACGCCATGATATGCGCGTTATCTGATACACGGGCCGAAAACAAGCAAGTCGGTTCACATCAAACCCAAAGGAAGACTTTATCATTGGCCCTTTAAATCGTGCCAAGATCATGGCATATATACCAGCCATCTTCTCCCAGCCATTTCCAAGCAAAGCTCTGGGATGCATTCAACCTCTTCATCACCGTCCTTGCATGATGATTCCTCTGCACAGTCTTCGCAACCTCCCCCAGTGGCACGCAGTCAGGTGTCCGTAGTCAGTTCTGCGTTCAACACTGTGCTGCACCACTTCCAAAAACATGTAGGCGTCGGTATCATATGTGCAGTGGGCTATTTCGATCCGTACGTCACTTAACCGCTTGCGATGTATACGTTATATATATCTGATTTTTATCAAGCGGTAATTGGACCGTCGATATTCAAGCAGGCACTACCTTTGGGTATCGACCTATGCTATTCGTTATTCTTCTCGCCGGAATCATTGCAATTATTTTGCAGGCACGTTGTCGATATATATCCAATGCTATTTGTCCAACCTCTAATCCCACCACATCATAGGTGTTGGCAGCTAGACTCGGCTGTGTAACTGGTCTAGGTGAAATATTTTACATCTCATTGCTGCGCCTTCTTATACTATGTTGCTAGATTTGGCTCATCACTGTAGGCTACTTCTCCACGACCATCCAAGACATCCACGGTTGGTCCGGCGACTTGTACTGTATCCTCTCTATGCACTATCCGAAATAGCCATCATCAGCACGGACCTTGCAGAATTGCTTGGTTCGGCAATCGGTATCTGCTTGCTTTTTCCGAAGCTCCCCCTGTGGTCCTCCGTGCTCATTACCGGTGTCGACGTTTTCATCTTCCTCATCGTAGGCGACCCCTCGCGAACAGGACGTCCAGTGCGATTTTTTGAGCTGGTGATCATAGTATTGGTTTGTGCTGATAGTAACAGGAAACCAACCGTTTGCTGATTCAAATTTTAGGTCGCAGTTGTCTTCATATGTTTCATCTTGTTACTAGTCAAGGTTCACCCAGACTGGCCACAAGTGTTTTTGGGCTTTGTGCCATCCGCGGGTCTTCTTCAGACAGACCCTAACGCAGTCTATACAGGTATGACTCACATTTGACAGTAACCCAGATTACCAACAAAACAGTATAGCTATTGGAATTATCGGTGCCACTGTCATGCCCCATGGGCTGTTTTTAGGCTCGAATCTTGCAACCCAGGATCGTGTTTCACAACCGCCCCAGTCACTTCCGACACCTGCAGACGCAAGGCGGCCGTCATTCTTCCAAAGATTTGAGCGGTTTTGGAGGGATATCATATACTTTTCACGATCAGAACGTGACAACGAGAAAGACTATACCTCCCCACACGGACTTCGTCAGAACAACTCAATAGAATTCATTCGCGCTCATCTTGGCCACGGAACTGTCGATCTCATATTCAGTCTATTGGGACTTGCGGTGCCGATCAACTCGGCGTACGTCCCTCCTTCCCTCTTACTTTCATTACTTGACGCAGATGGTCCAGGATATTGGTTTTGGCCGCTGCCATGTTCTACTCGTCCGACAACAATGACTCGATTGGACTGGTTACCATGCATACCTTGATGCTACAAAGTCTTGGGGCAGGTAAGTGGAGATGCTCATATTGCAACAATACTAGACTCACTATTAAATAGCCGCGGCCTTAATGTTTGCACTCGCCCTCATCTGTTCGGGCCAAACTGCCAGTGTTACGGCAACGCTTGCAGGCCAAATTGTCTCCGAAGGGTTCATATCGTGGAACATCTCTGTATGCATCATTCATTTCGATAGCTTCATCTTCGCCCTAACGCCTGTTCTTCACAGCCATTTGTCCGCCGTCTTCTCACACGCTTGATCAGTCTAATACCCTCTATTGTCGTTGCTGTTGCATCTGGAGGGGCAGGGATCAACGCTCTCCTCATTGCATCACAAGTCATTCTATCCATCGTCCTCCCCTTCGTCGCATTCCCCCTCATCTATCTCACGTCGTCAAAAACGGTGATGTCTGTTAGAATACCGAAAGTGGTCCAAGAAAAACTCATCGATACCCTGCCGATACCTTCCACGCATGCAGTATCCCTTGTTCCTGACCCACTGTCTACCCACCAGCCCCCCTTACCTGTGACCACTGGTATTGCTGTTGTTGAACGAAACATTGAAAGTCATGATGATTCAATCAAGCATTCGTCAACACAGACATGCGAAACAGAGGAATACGACGTTATCGACTTCAGTAATGGATATATCGTCACAGTGTTAGCGTGGGCCATCTGGGTGGTTATATTGATTGCCAACGTTTATGCTATTGTCATGCTTGCAATGGGAGAAACAGGGCAGTGAAGGAGAATTCAATTAAACAGCATTTGTTGTCTTTGTGTTGTAGGCTTTACAATTGTAGAGTACAACCGAGGACATTGTTGTATATCAGAACCTGTATGATTATGCTTGCGGTGTTTATTCTGTTGTCGAACTCCTATGAATCATTGACTTACTTCAAGTTGAGGATGGCACAGAATTAATGTTCGTGCGGAAATGATACATTAACACTGGCAGGTGCCATTACGTACGTGATATAATCATACAACTCCCAGCCAACCAACCGATAAGAAACCTGTCCACAACCCAACGAAAGTCTATCAAATCTTAGAACGCAACCTGCTCGGTCAACCCGTCCATTTCTCGCTCATAACACCTGTGCTGGCTAATTTGGAATGCGAAGTTAGAAGCAAAGCCTCTCGTATCCGGCGCAATGTTGAGCACGTCTGTGACAGCCGAGGAGATGCTGTACTTCCCTGTAGTCACTACGCCGTAAGATGTGACAACTTCATCGCTGTCTTGGTCGCGCGAAGGGGCGAATAGATCGATACCAGGGAGTCTAACGTCGTCACGGAGGAAACCAACACCTGAAACGTCTCAAGTGTCAACGACCGTGTTATAACTTATCGCCGGTGTCTAACGGACACACCTTCACCAACAGCAGCGATAGCCTTGCAGTGACCAAATGCCTCCCTCACCCAGTGAACCACGCGACCGTTCTTTCCAAGGGTCTTTACGTGCTCCTCGCCGGAAGGGATATAGATGGCATCAAACAGTGTTGAACGCTGGCTGTCAAAGTGGTGATCGGCGAATACTCCTGGACCAAAATCCTGACCGGCCATCGGACGAATATAGTTACGACGAGGACCGATAAGGTAGCAAACAGCCTTTGCGCTCGTGAGAGCGGCCCGCACAGCTTGCATCTCAACAGCGTTGAACCCGTCCGAGATCAGGATGGCAATGCGCCTTGAGACAATGGTAGGCTCCTTGGGCAAGAAGTCGAGTTGCGAAAGACCCTTGCTCTTCTTCCCATTATTTTCACGACCGGGCTTTGTTGGTACCTCGCCATTCACCTTAACGGCGACCGCCTTGGCCAGGTCAAAATGGATGTTATTCAAAACGTCGATGTAGGACTTGTAAACGACCGGGTCCTCGCAATGGCTAAGTTCGAAGCCGATGGCGCTGACGAGGTGGGCCCTTTCATACGCAGAAAGCGAGTTGTAGAACAATTGAGCTTGGTCGAAGTGCTCCTGAAACTTTATCCCGCGCGCCCTCTTTTTGATACCCTGAAGATACTGTGCATGTCTATGACAGTGTGAGACTGAGAAGGCGAAAAGACATGAGGAAAACCTACTCGACGTATCCACCTTCCTCCCCGGTAACCGGGCGTCCGATATCCTTGCGGTTCGGCCAATAATTGACTTCGCTCTTAACAATACGATGCCTGCTCTTCCCGTCACGGTTGTGATTGAACACAGGACATATAGGTCTATTAATGGGAAGCTGCAGTCGTAGCAATGAGTGCAAGTTTCGGCGACAGAAAACAGCTAGAATTCACCTCCTCCCAGTTGACACCCAAACGAGAGATCTGGGTATCAAAGTACGAGAAGTTTCGACCTTGCAGAAGAGGATCGTCACTGAATCCTATTCCTGGAACGACATGGCTGGTGCAAAATGCGACTTGCTCGGTCTCTGGGAAAAACTCGTCAACAACTCGGTTGAGAACTAGTTCACCGATCTCTTCAAGAGGTACAGATTCCTGCGGCCAGACCTTTGTAGCGTCCAAGATGTCGAATTCGAACTCGTGCTCTCGGGACTCAGGGATTGTCTGAATGGCGAACTTCCACTTTGGGTATGCACCGCTCTCGATGGCCTCGCTCAAGTCTTTACGGTGAAAATCGGGATCTTGGCCGTTGATCTTGAGGGCTTCATCCCAAAGAAGGCTGTGGACCCCCAACTCTGGGATGAAGTGAAACTTGACGAAGTGGCGTTGACCTGCTGCATTCTGCAGCGTGAAGGTGTTCACCCCGAATCCTTGCATCATGCGGAAGGACCGTGGAACGCCGCGATCAGACATGACCCACATCACCATATGTGCAGCTGCAAAAAAGGGCGTCAATAAGTATATGGGAACGACTAATTTGACAAACACTCAGGTTGCAAGCCCACAAAGTCCCAAAAGTTGTTATGGGCACTCTGGCCCTGAGGCACATCATTATGAGGCTCTGGCTTCACGGCGTGAACGAAGTCAGGGAATTTAATGGCATCCTGAATGAAGAAAACGGGAATGTCATTTCCGACGATGTCCCAGTTGCCTTCTTCAGTATAGAACTTAACTGCAAACCCTCTGACATCGCGGACGGTGTCCTACACGCGACAGAAGACTTTAACCGATTATATGCGCGAAAGAAGAAGCATATACGCACAGCGCTGCCACGCGAACCCTGAACAGTGCTGAAACGGACGAAGACAGGAGTCGTCCTCGAGGAATCCGTCAGGACAGGGGCGAATGTGTATTTCGAAGCGCGATCGCTAGATACCGTGAAATAGCCATGAGCACCGGTACCGCGGGCATGCACTACACGCTCTGGGATCCGTTCGTGGTCAAAGCGGTGTATCTTCTCTCGCCCAATCTGATCCTCAAGGAGCGAAGGACCGTTCTTCCCTGACTTGGGCTCAATGGGCTGGGTCTCGGTCTCGGAGCCGATGATCTTAAGCCTGACAAGAAATTAAAGATCAACACCACCTACCAGATGCATGCACTCATGCTCACCAATTGTCCGTGTCAGCCACCTTGACGCCATGATCCGTTGTCAGCCTGGGCTGGCCGGCTTGCGGTTTCTGTATGTCTCGCTGCAAGTCCACGACTTTCTTCGTGGAGGTCATGGTAGTGAAAGCTTTTTCGACTGATTGTCCGATAGACGACATGGCGGGTTATGGAAAGAGAGGGGGCGGGCGTCCATCTCGTGTTTTATACTCCTAATCATAGGCCGACGCGGACAAGACTTGCAATCCAAACTTCGATGAGATCACTGGTGACGAAAAGACGATCGGTCCACGTGACCGCGTCGCACATTTGAATTTTAAAACATCACCCGCCTCGAGCTCGCCTTGTATGACTCTCACTTATTCTTGTCGTCGGTGGACCGTCGAGTTGCACTAGCGTAGATGACCAAAATAGCTTGTAGCAGTTCACATTCACCCAGGATCCCGGTGAACGTTTGACTAGAACACACACAAGCTTAAACTCATGATGGTGGCCCCAACACAAGTTGTCGAGCTGGAGGAGACATGAGATTATAGGCAAGTAGTCCTGACACGCTCACAAATGCATAAATGGTTGTATTTTTTCCGCTGCGCATGGGTATATAAATAACGAAGGTGGCAGAACAACGCCGACGCGTCTTCCAAGATATAAGGAAGTGGTTTTAAGAAGGGTGATCGTTTGTTTACGTTACGGAAAGTCAAAGCATCGTCATATAGGAGTTAACACAAATAAAGTATCCGAACAAAATAGAATATTACCGGCCCATCGTAGGCGAGGTAAGCATAAATGAGGGAGGCAGCCCGAGATCGCGTTCGTCACTGGGCCCAGCAACTATGGCTGAGCGGTACGATACGCAACACGTCAGGAACGGAAATAGCGTAGATAGCGGAATGATACGTCTTCAGAAGCGCGCAGTGGACGAATCGACCATCGACTACGACGAAGCGAGTGGCGAAAAACGCTCGCCCATGCTGTGAATAGCACATGGATCAATACAGGGGAAACGCAATTCAAAACAATACGTACGCATAGTGTTAAACAGCACAACAGAATACGAAACTATTTGATGTCGGCGCACAAGCACTGGGCTGAGGCACCGACTGTTCCTTTGCCGCAGCTGTCACACCAACTCCTGTGACCGCTGTCGACACCTATAGACTTGACTGCTGCAGACGGCGTGGAAGCCACGGATTCATCACGATGAATGCTGACCAAGTGACGGCCAAGATCATGTTTGCGGCTAAAAGACCGCCCACATGAGCGATGAGGGCACACATGGGGTTTAAGACGATTTGGGTCATGGGTTGCCATGTGCGTCTTCAGGTTGTAAGCCCGAGCAAATGCTGGAGGACAAGAGTGATCAGCGATAAGCCAGGACAACACATATGGTACCAACCTCGCGGGCATGAAGGGCATTGGTACCTTTTACGAGGATCGTCTTTGGACTGATCGTCGACACCCCTCAGTGACCTCGCAAGAGGTGGGGGGGAGGAGGATGCGGATAATTGTGACATGTTGGATGGCGCGACACCGGGGTCAGTGCTGGAAATGTAGTTGAGGAAATATTCTGCGGTCGAGGACTTTGGTACCGCAGGAATGCGAGTTGCGCCACCATAGTCTGAGAAGCTTGTGCGCTTATAGGAACTGTCTGCAGCAGGCGCAGTCACAGAAGGACTGCGGGGGCTAAGGGGCAAGGCCCCAAAAGTGCTGGGGTCGACAGTCATGGGAAGAGAATTATTGTTGGACTGCGCAGCGGAATTAATACCATAGTCGGAACAAGCGCTACCACCGACGCGGACACGCTGGAAATCCATCTCTAGGTCTAGAGGAAAGGAGCAACTGGCAGAAAAGGAAGGAGAATCCGGGTAGTTATAGAGGGACTCTGAGTGGGTGGAAAGAGTGTCGTATGCAGACTCGGAAGAAACGGTGATCGTGGAAGGAGGACCACACGTTGGAGTATCGGATCTCAAAAAGGAGTAAGCGTCGTTGGAGTCTACGGTGAGGAGCTGCAGCTGGACTTCGTTGAAAGCCGCAAGGCTTGAATCCAGTTCTAATTCGAATAGATCGGGATGGGGTGCGAGGATGTCTGAAGGCGAGTGAAATGAAGTAAAGTCAAGGCCACCACCTTGCTTTGTGAATTCAGAACCATAGGGCTCGAAGGAAGAATAGAAATCATCAACTTGTGAGTCTGCTGCCATTGGAGATCTGATACTGCGCAAATATTTTACTGCGAAGTCGTAGAGTGTTTAATCGAGTCAGATACTAAAGTTAAGCAGGAGGGCGAATTCTGCTGCGGACCACGCAAGCAAACGGCTTATAACCATCATTACATCAGCCTCATTCTCACCCTTCACAGCCTATTTAAGAAAATTCTATTGGAAACAATCACGATAATGACAAACAATTGTGTCAAGGTTCCGTCGGAGCGTAACCAGCGCTGACTAGTACTAGGTGTGCGCTCAGGCTTGCGCCCGCATCTTGATCTCCGTATGCAACCACGTCGGGTCGCACAGCATCCCCATGTGAATTTCTTTGCGTGTTTCGCTTGTTTCATAGAAGAAGCGGTCACTTGTGTCTTTAAAACTTTAGGAGGCGTACGGTATGTGCGGTCTGCTACCGAAAGGTTCCGAAGCTATCACAACCTGCGCGCGGGAGTTGTTATGGGTCGCTTGGGATCTCTATCATGGTGCACAGCTTGTGTTGCCCCTGACAGCTAGCAACTCCGTTGCAGCCAGCGCGCGCACCAAATCCGTAAATACTGTGATCCCCGCCTAGGAGGTCATCTTTGTCCGTTGACCTATTGTTGGCTTCCGTCGGCGTGGCTCAGGTGCTGTTCGAGTCAATGAGTTGACTCACGATGACATCGCCCGCCTAGCTCAATCGGATAGAGCGTCAGACTCTTATGACTAGGCGATCTGAAGGCTGCGAGTTCGACCCTCGCGGTGGGCTAATAGTTTTTGTTGTCTAGACGATCCTCTAGTCCAAGTTTCAGTATGTGACAGTATGAATAGACAACTTCTCCCCTGAAGGTGATTGTGATTCGTTTTACAATTGACATTACTCGAGGCATTTAAAGGAGCATGAACAATTTCGGCACTTTCATTTCACCGTAAACTGAATCATAATACATAGTCGTATAGTCTAAATATCCATATTGATGAGTCTCACGAGGGGAGTCACATCGCTGATCGTGATAGGTTATCGCTTATCATAAAAGTCCACACTAAAGTCTGCGGGTGATGACCAGCATCAAATATTCATCCTCGGAATGTACAACAGCTGGTTGAATGATAAGTGACGCCGTTTTGAGCGAATTGATTAAACAGTGAAACCATACCTGACCATGTATGGCACTGTAGCGGCGGCCAAACAGGCAAAGGCAGCCCATGCAAGGTATATTCCATTCCCATAGGACACGATGATCCCTGATACGACGCCACCATTGAGGTGTGAGATTTCCAGGGTATTGATGTCCTCGCATTTTTTGACGATCGACGTCCAGATGGCAGCGCCGATAAGAATGAACAACGCAGCCATTATCGATGAAGCCGTTGAAACAAAAAACAGGAGTGCCCTTTTTGCTACACCGCTGTAGGCAGGCCTTGAGTGTGGTGTGTATGAGAATCGAGGTAGACCTTACGTGAACAATGCGATGGTTGCAAATATGGTCCCGATGAGGATGAAGTAATATGCAACACGAGAATTATAAGCCAGGTAGGCTGAGTTGACGAAGGTCGTGTTGACAAACATTGAATCAGAATATTGTGAGTAGTTGGCGAGCATATCGGACTTCATCGCAGTGTAAGGCTCGAAGTTGTTGGCAATGGTGTGATTGGTGCACGTTCCAGCAGAGCTGTTAACGTACGCACAATAGGAATAGAGACCGAAGTCGTAGAATTGCCTCAACCCATTATGCTCGCCGAGCGGTGAGGTATAATTGGTGGTGTATAGGCCCCCAATCGGATTAAAGATGGATTCATTTAGTGCCTGACTGTGGCCCTATTAGCATATTGGCCAAATAAATTATTTAGGGCACTAACCCGAACCCTGAAGTGTTGACTTTTGCCTGGACGGTGTTCGGATCAGAAAGGTTTCGGGCCCACAGTTATGACCACTAATCAATCACCATTGCAATTCCATGTGGAACAAGTGAGGTATTGATTTGCCCAACCTGACAGAAGTGATAAGATTAGAATGGAAGGGGACGACGAAGACATACATGGACGAAGATTAATAGCAAAAGTGCAACGAACCTGTCGGCAAGGTAAGTCGGGAGCGGAAGCCGAAGGAAATATACTCACGAAAGAAAGGATGCACCTCCAACACAGTATTCTCCTCTCATTTTTCAATGTTCCAGTGACGATAAGCTTCTAGAGATGAATGAAACAAGGTATAACGGGGCGTAGAACTTCACGGCGTAGCATGAAGCAGGCAAACCTGCAGCATTGAATACACGCGACTTTAATATCTTGAAGTCTACATTCTATTTTCCCACGAACAATTGAGCAGCTGCCACTTGCCAAGGTGCTTATCCAAATAGGGAATAACCGCCAACTCTGGCGCCGTGAACCATTTCACTATCTTGCCTTGAGCAGAGCCAGCCAGCATGTCCAAATCGTCCCCTTGGAAGCCCCTTACTCGTAATACAGCAGTACCAAGTCCTCAGGAAAATGAAATTCCCCCTCAAGATCCCCGTTTGCTAGACCAGGTTGAACAAGATGAGGACTCTCCACAAAGTCGCGCAAAACGTCTCGCACTCAGAACCAAGGATTTTGGCAAGAGCATCGGTAGTAGAGCTCAGTCACCAAGTTCGCCTAAATCCAGCGGAGAGCACAGGCGTGTGTTCAGTCTGAGTCGTAAAGGCAAGGCCAAAGAGCCGTCGGATCAAACTGGAGGTAACAGTCGGTGTCCCTTTCCTCGTAAAGACATTGACAGACGCTGCTTAGTAGTCGTTGCGCCTAATACCTCGCAGATGCCTAAACAGGCACCTTCCAATGGAAACACCGACACAGAAGCCCAGTTGTCAGATGCTGTACAAGATGACTCGCCTTTTATCAGACCTCGTTCACCCTCTCCACTCCGTAATAGGCCCTCATTACAAGCGTTCCGAGGCACAGGCTCTGTACGATCATCCTCTGTGACGCGTAATCTAATTGACAAATCACGTGTTTCAGATGCGTGCTGGAACTCAAACTCTGATTCAAGCTCTGCAAGCTATTCCATGGGCAGATGTTTCAGATCAGGACGATGACCTCGCTAATGTCATAACATCACATGGGGATGAGGATAGTGACGAAGATTCCGGTGGTTTGTGATCTCCTGTATCGATTTCGTTTTCTGACACTTCGTTCCAGTAGTGCCTATGGCTTCTTCTATTCACGCTATTTATCGTCCTGTTGCGCGTTCGAGAAGAGCGGAAGCATCCTTATCATCACGCATTGCGTTGCCATCGCCAGAGGAAGGACATGAATCATCCGATGGAGATTTGGACGTGACTTGTCTCTCCGAAGAGGATGCTGATGCCGAGGACTTTGAAGCTGCTACCCCGCGCCCCGCAGATGTACCAAAGCCAGAACATGCTATACCGGAGCTGCCGACGGCCTTCCGACCTGGGGTGCACATGAGACGCAGGGCTTCTAGCCATGCTGGCAGTATCACAACTGTCAAAGTCGACCGGAGGACGCGCCTAGCCGAGAAATTAAAGGAGATCTTTGAGTTGAATGCCATTGATGAAGTTCTAGCCGGTGAGTGTCTCATTCATTGATGCTACTCACAATGCTCAACCAATCCCAGAAATGCCTTGCTGGTTGCTTCGCTCTGTCTGTAAGCAATTTGTCTCACACATTGACGCGCGATTGTAATGCCACGCATAGTGTTACAGGGATACATGTATCTCACAAACTCTCATTTATGCTTCTTTGCGCACATGCCCAGTCGAGAGGTAAGAAATCTATACAAACTCTTTGGGCGTGATTTTATAATTTCTGTAGGATCAAATACTCAAGTCAGGAACACTCAGCAAGAGGGCCAACCGTACTAAGCGATGGACAAAGCACTGGTTCGTGCTCAAGAATGATGCCCTCTCCTGGTATCACTCTTCCTCGGTAAGTGAAACAAATTATGAGACATCGCTATCTTATACCTCAATTAGGACCCTTATTTCATAAATGGTATAGTAGATCTTCGTTATGCGATATCTTGTGATCCATCCGGGGAGAAGGAGATACGTCTCCGAACCAACCAGAAGAATGTTCTCATGTCAGCCGACTCGGTTCCTAGTCGAGAAGAATGGGTAAAGGCTATAAGGAAAGTCATCTTTAAGGCACAAAATATGGGCGACACTGTTAAGGCAGGTCGATAATGTTCACTTTTGTGCGTATTAACATGTTACCTCTTGCAGATCGCAATCCCTTACTCGTCTGTCCTTGATGTCGAAAAGTCGTCAGCAATAGACTTTAGCGAGACCATCGAGGTCAAGGTTTTTGACGGGGAGCATTCTACGACGGACTCGTATTTCTTCGCCTACTTCCAGGACTTGCCGGTCGCGTTGGAACATATTCGCGATGCTGTGCGTTCACATCGTTCATCGGTCATCAGCTCGCCTCTGGCGCTCTTGGACACCACCTCTACCCGCCCGCCACAGCCTTCCGCCACTCAAGGTATGGATCGCACTAAAAGCCTCCCAACACCGGACACGCGTTTTGGCTCCTCTTTCAGGTTATCGTCTCTTCTGCGACCATTCCAGGACTCGCTTCCCACGTCTTTGGGGCGCACGAATAGTGTACCAGGGGCTCCCGAACCTATCGAAGCGCCTGATGAGTACACTCACATAACTAAGAGATCAGGTTCTTCACTGGTGCCTGTCACATCTTCACCTGATCCGATATCTTCGCCAGACTCAAGCAAGGCGCTCCACGCTCTTTCCAAAGCATTCACGATTGCCACTCCTACGGACCACACTTATCCTCCTTCCACGTCTGTGAGTGATTTGGCTTCTAGTCCATCTGCGAAATACATCCCATCAAGTGCTCCATGGAACGTGGGAGTGCCCTCGTGGCTCAAGGTCCCGCGTAGCCGTCTCGGCACCTCTACCTCGAATGCGTCTTCACTTAGTGCTCCCCCCAGTGGGGGTGGCATACATGAAGTATATTCTGTCCCATCAAATGCAGAGTCGGCGGCCCGGCGGAGCTCGGGAAGTGCTCAAGGTGATCTTGGATACAGTGTTCTTGAGACACCAGAAGCTGTCGTTGATCCGGAAGCTACTGAGAAATTCAGGAGTGCATTTGCCTTTGACGAGAAGGAGATCTTGTTGGGCTGTATGTGTATTCCTTTAATCTCGTGTTTTGCTGTTGAGCGTCTTTTAGATTTTATTGGATACCTATTCCGTCTTCTACCAGTACCTGGCCGGCTGTATGTCTCGACCAACTATTTCTGTTTCAAGTCAACTGGCCCTCTTTCTTCCAAGACTCGGGTACGCAATTCTTGAATCCTCTGGGTCTGCCCCTCACGACACACTTTCCTAGATGATTCTTCCTATTCGAGATGTACTGAGCGTCGAGAAGACCAAAGGTACTCGGTTCGGCCACTACGGTCTCACAGTCGTTATCAAAGGCCATGAGGAACTCTTCTTTGAGTTTGGCTTCGATGACCGCCGAAAAGCATTCGTTGGCATTCTGGAACAGCAAATGGAAGAGGTCAGGAAGCGTGCGAGTGCGGGAGATGTCCCGGTTCTCAGTCAGGGGAAAAAGGATGCACTCATCTTGGAGGAGTTCGAGCCTGGCAATTCTTCAGACTCAGATCCCGCTCCTCCACTTGAAAGCATGTCTGAATCGCTCCCAGCAGTCATGTTCACCTCTTCCTCGTCGACATTCCTGACCTTTAAACCCAAGGAATCCTTACATTTTACTTTCCTGACAATCGGCTCGAGAGGAGATGTGCAACCTTACATAGCTCTTGCGAAGGGCCTCATGGAAGATGGTCATCGAGTCAAAATTGCAACACATGGTGAATTCCGTGAATGGATAGAAACCGTTAGTCACCCACCTCCCTGAGTTGGCACATTATTGACACGCCTGGCAGCATGGAATCGAGTTCGGCTATGTTGGTGGAGATCCAGCAGAACTCATGCGGATCTGTGTTGAGAATGGCACATTTACTGTGGCATTCCTCAAGGAAGGCTTGTCAAAGGCGCGTTTATGATGTATGAGTATTCACCGATCTTACATCCTTCCAGTTCCGCGGGTGGATCGATGACCTTTTGAAGACTGCATGGGAAGCATGTCAGGGCACAGACATCCTGATTGAAAGTCCCAGCGCCATGGCCGGAATTCACATTGCAGAGGCACTCAAGATACCCTACTTTAGAGCTTTCACGATGACTTGGACACGTACTAGGGCATACCCACATGCCTTCGCTGTTCCAGAACACAAGGTTTGTGAGACATGTCACTGCCCTAGGCTGGAGCTCATGATAATTCTTCCAGATGGGTGGCGGGTATAACTATATGGTGCGCTGAAACTGTATTCGTTCATCTCTTGGACTGACGACAACGATGCCAGACTTACGTTATGTTTGACCAAGTATTCTGGCGTGCTATCTCGGGGCAAATAAACCGTTGGCGACGTAATACTCTGCACATAGGCAATACCAGCCTTGATCGTATGCAGGTTCACAAGATACCTTTCCTGTACAATTTCAGTCCTACGCTTGTGCCCCCTCCTTTAGATTGGCCTGAGTGGATCCGCATTACTGGTATGCTCGAGTTCTCCTAGCATGACAACTGTTTATCTCAATTTATCATTAGGATATTGGTTCCTCGACGACGCAGAAGTGAGCGCCAAAAAATGGACTCCACCACCCGATCTCCTACCGTTTATCGATTCGGCTCATGAAGCTGGAAAGAAGGTCGTCTATATTGGCTTTGGCAGCATCGTTGTATCAGACCCGGTGGCAATGACCCATTGCGTGATAGAGGCTGTTTTGCGGAGCGGCGTGTATGCAATTCTCTCCAAGGGCTGGTCCGATCGATTGCACACGAAGTCTTCGGAAATATCTGAACCCGAAGAACCATTACCCAAACAGATCTATCCGATTAATTCCATCCCTCATGACTGGTTGTTCCAGCGTATTGACGCTGCATGTCATCACGGTGGTGCTGGAACGACTGGTGCAAGTTTAAGGGGTTCGTACACTGTAAATCTTTATTGCTGATCTGATGTATTTCTTGCAGCTGGCATACCAACCATCATCAAACCTTTCTTTGGAGATCAGTTTTTCTCCGCCGATCGTGTTGAAGCCCTTGGCATAGGAACGGGTGTCCGCAAGTTGACCGCGGAGAGCATGACTGAGGCGCTTGTCTCTGCGACTACAGATGTCAAACAAATTGAGAGGGCGAAGCTAGTCGGAGAACATATACGCGCTGTAAGTCAATTCAATTAACACTTGCGGGTATTTTTAACCGAGATATAGGAGAATGGAATTGCAACCGCAATCGAGGCCATCTACCGTGATCTTGAGTATGCTCGCTCGTTGATCAAACGAACCCCCAATGAACCAGAGGCTGCGCATGATGTCGAAGGCGCCGCCCGCGACGAGCATAATATCGTATCATCGCAATCCACTCTGGAGCGTTCTGGTTCTGGTTCCCGGACTTCAGCAGATTCACGCCGAATTAGTGAAGACTGGAGTGTAATTTCTGATGGCGACGACAAGCGCCCCTCCGGTTCAGGCAGGGTGAACGATGGCAAGCTTGACCGGTCCTCAACCTTCAAACGTAGCAGTCTTGCGGCTGCCGTCATGTCTGTGCTGCCAGACGCACTCACCACTCATCGCCAACCGACAGGGTCACAACTATAAGTTGATTGTAATTTATCTAGTTTGCTGTAATACTCGTATCATTGTACAACGCTATTTTTCGATCACTCGGGCTGTTAGATATCTTGCGATACTTAGATATAATACATGGATCATATTACCCTGGCTTCTTTGTAGTGTTCCTCCAGCACCTTCTTGCTAAATGACCCGAAGGTATCGCTTTCAGAGATACGTTGATGGGTATCAGGCTGCATGAAGAGAGCAAATGTCTCTCGTGATATCTTTGCTCCAACTTGTGTTTGCCCAACCCGCACGCAGTGAGGTGTCGCCCGTAACTTTCCAGCAGTGACTAACTCCAGGGCCTCGCCTGTTTGGAAGGCAAGGCAGTCTGGAGGAATCGAGACCTTTGTCAGATCTCTACCTCGAGTTCTGATATACAAGCCGGACGTCGGAGAAGGTGAGGGAACAGCAGTAGGTTCCATTCCTGCTTCTTCACGAAGGAATATAGCCTAAAGCACAGCATTCAAAACTTCACACATGATGTTTATGCACTCGGGCATGTACTTACCGAACACAACCCAGTCAGGAGTGAATGATCTTTATGAAAGCCGCACCAACTATCGATGGGTTCATCCTCAGCGGTAGGGCTATTTTCTGAAGGAGGGAAGTAGTGCAGAAGGCGAGCTTTAGCGGTTTGTGTGCTGATGAGTTCTGGAACAGATAAAGACACGTCCGTCAAATATTTGGAGACTGAGATCCTCATCAATAACTGTTCGTAGCGACGCTTTGTTGCATATACTGACCAAAGGGCTGACAGGCGCCCGCAAGATGACGCCCAACATCGAAAACGAACCCTCCCAGATCCTTGAAGGCTTCTTCAAAACCTTCTATACCGATTTCGTTCTTGTCGGGCCCTTGGTAACATTTAATGTTCAACATACCGTAATAAAAAGAATGATACATACAGATGTTATTGCCGTAGATTGGTGGATACGCAGCTTTTACAGCGGGGTTGACGTCGGGAACATCTACCACGGGGTTAGCGTAGTAAGACCCTTTCAGCGTGTCTAGTTCCATGGTAAGCAAGTATCCAGCCAATAGGCGGTATACATGATCATTCGCACCTGGCCGTCCATTCATGATTTCCTAAGGGGCGGTATCAGTCAGTCCACTTTATTGATTAACATCCTTCAGCCTTCGTAACACTGACTTTCCCGTGCGACCATCCGTAACTTCAGGTCGGAGTCAAAAACATTGCTACTTGGGCGAGTGCAGACTTGACCTACCTGTATATGCTCCCAGGGTCCACGTACTTCTCCCTTATGTCCTCATCCAGATGAGCAAAATCGTATGCAAACTTCAGTAGTCTTTCCCTGTAGACAGGGTAGACAGGCGGAAGATCTTTCACTAGTATAATCCCGAGGGCCTGAGAATGCGATCCAAACGCCTCCTCTTGTAAGAGAAAGGATCGGCATTGGTATAGCGGCATTCGATGTTATACATGACTCACCAATGGATGTCTCTAGAGACGAGGGTGAAGATACAAGTGTTTGGTAAGAGATTGACACGACGTCTGTGGACATGGTACGCGATCCCTGCAAGGCATAGCTTAGGGACGTCATGGAGCGAAAAGCTCGCCATCGAACGGAGTCCGAACCTTAGACACTACTAATGTTGAGTTCCAAGCCTTGAAGCAGCCTTATCGCTTGAACTGCCGTCACTTAATACGCCCGGTACTGCAGGTGTAACATCATATGACTACTAATAATATTAATATAGACCAACCTTCACCAGCAGCAACCTTATCCCACGAGTACTAATGTCGTGTACTATCATCTGGAGAATGTAGCGAAGGTATACTAATTGTGCATCGCTTTGGAAAGTAGCGAGCCAGAGCAACAATCGAGACAAGCTGCGGAAATTTTGCTGTCGGACAATATGCTACATGTGTGATGAGAACGAGTGCATTTCAATAGACAGGTTCTAACTTCTGACAAATGATTGAGACGGATCATCATAACTTTCGGAAAGCACAAGTTAGAGGGTTGGATTTACCAGTAGTCGCAAGATGCTAGAATATCATGACATTCCTTTCCTTCGAGAGGCTTGTCCGATGAAGGGCCACCGCCAAGTTTACATCATTCTAGTGAACCGGAAAGCTTAGGCAATGCATATTTCAAGAACGGTGGTCGTAACACAATCAATTTGTGAAGGTTGATTTTACTTGGCTGGATGCGATTGCCAGTGCGTCGAGAAATTGAGAGTGATCAACAAGAATAACTTACAGGGAATGAACAGTGAACGGACCCGATGAACCTACAGCGTATGAATGGTGTTTACTGAGTTCGGCATCGCGTTCTCGTTGAATCATCTTCTCAGATGCCCGTAAGTTAAGGATGACAACTGGAGAACTCTCCGAGAAAAAGCTGAAGTCATGGCGGGGCATGAAAGTGAATTCCTCCTCATGGACAAACTATCACATAAAATAGAGGTTTCAGCGCAATGACTGGGCCTGGTTAAGATGGACCTCCGAGGATCTATGCACCGCAAAAATATTGTCAGGAGGTTTCGAACCAGCTCCAAGAGAAACAGATTTTGACTCTGTTGTGATAGCCCTTGGCTAAGACCAGTTAGATGCACGTCCGAGGAAACCATCCATGAGTCAATGTCAAGGTGTCTTCCGATAAAAAAAGACCTGTCATTCAGCAAGTTTCGAACCTGCATTGTTAAAGAGGAACAGATTTCGATTCTGTCGCAGTAACCATTTGGCTGAGACCAGCTAAGACGACATCCGACGAAGCCATCCATGAATCAATGTCGAAGTGTGTTCTGATAGGGGAAAAGAACTCTTGTTGTCAGTAGGTGTAACAGGTTTTGATTATGTCGTGGAAACTAGCTGGCTACAAGACCAGTTAAGATGCCTCCAAGAAAACCATCCATGAGTGAATCTTTAAGGCATGTTCCAATAATAATAATAAAACCCTGTCACATCTGCAGATTCGAACCTGCACTGGCAGTCCAAGAGATAGATTTAGATTCTGGTAGACATTTGCAGCCAGGACGAAGTCGAGATGAACCTCCAATGAAACCATCCATGAGCGAATCTTCAAGGCATGTTCCGATAGGAAAAAGAACTTGTCGAGCGGCAAGTTTCGAACCTGCACAGTTCCAGCGAAACAGATTTCGATTCTGTTGTAGCGACCACTTAGCTAAGACGAGTTAGATGAACCTCTGACGAAACTATTCATGAGAGACTGTCAAGGTGTGTTCCGAGAGAGAAAAAACTTGCTGTCGGTGGGTTTAGAACCTGCGCAGTCCAAGTGGAAACAGTATTCTGCTGTGGTAATCACTTTGGCCAGTACGCCCCGTAACTTCAGACGAACCTCCGAAGAACTGTGAATTGAATGTCAAGGTGTGATAAAAGCAAGGTTTGAATCCGCAGATTCCGCACCACCCAAGATTTCTAGTCCGTTATAGTGCCAGTTGGCTATGATTGCTTAAGATAGACCTTGAAGGATCCATCAATGAGTGAATGTTCAAGAGGAAAAAGATTAATGTTGAGCAGGTTTCGAACCTGCAACAAATTTCTGTCGGTACAGCTTGGCTTAGCTGCTAAGACTGTTCAAGATGGACATCTGTACGAGTCGAAGAACATCATGCATTACCAGTAGAATCACATAGGATTGGCAGTCATTTGCCAACGCCAAATGAAATAAACAGACTAATAGTTCGATGGACACAAAACATGCCAGGAATATCCGAATAAGCAGCTGGCGCCGTCGTAAAGTTATTTATTAATTCTCACGGGGGATCGTACAGCCACTTATTGACGTCGACCTTGTAGTAGTATAGTACAAGGTAATTATCGTCACAAAGCGGTTTGTACCACGTACATTCTAGACTAGGACCACCGTAGTAGGAGTTGTGCCGGCGCCTAAGACAATCGCAGAGGGTATGTGATGTATAAATCCTTTGCGATCCTTGCATGCAAACTTCTGTGGTTGTATACACGTACGAACTACTGGAAATCACAACATGACTCCTTTCTGTACTACCAGAGATGTCTCCGACAAGGCATGCCTGAGCGCCTTCCCAGTGTCATCGATCGAATGTAAGAAGCGTAAGAGTTCCCGACAAAGTTGCCAGTCCTGCGCTTTCACAGCACAGTTCAGCAATCGGACAGCATCTTTATTGTTTTCGTCGAGCTGCTCAAGATTATGCAGCACCAATAAATATGAACCTGCTGTCTTCAGTCGTTTGGACGCCAGACACGTCTGTTACGATAAGTTAGCGAATTTCTGTTCTACAAAATTTAACTGCATCTCACCTCAAAAAGTGTATGTGGGTTCCCAACAATGCTGAAGAGACGCTTCCATCTGGTCATTTCAGTTTTCCGAGCACATCCAACGACGACGTCTAAGGAGGCGTCAAAGTGATCAAGAAACTCTATCACTGCCGCGAGTGTACCAGACTCAGGGAACGTGCTTGTGGAAGGATCTTCTGAGTCTACGGTGGACTCAGACTCCACGACTGTATGTAGCAGTATTTCTAATGCATGTGCGAAGAAGACCAGATGCTGATAGTGTTTTGCGAGCGTCACTGCCTCCTTCACTTGCCCGGATTCCAGGTGATAACGGAGGACATGGTGCAGAAAAAGATGGGACTTGAAATAGGTAAGTATAGACACAAGTGGTCAGAGAAGAAACCCACACTCGTGGCATGTCTGAACATTACAAATGAGAGGTTCATTCTCGTTGCGGCCTCATGCTCGGCGCCGATGATAATTCCCTTGTCCATGAGAACAGCTGCTTGTCTATCAGCATCCCACAGGACCCCAACGACACGAGGAATATACACGCACACAAAGGGTAGAAGTCCAATGGTATGCTCACACTTTCCTTAACGCTTGAAGGTTCATCGGCAGACCCGGATGACTCAATGGCAAGTGCATTAAGCCAAACTCGCATGTTTTGTCCATCGTAACCCCAGAGTGAATTCTCGAGTGCGCCAATACCACGGAGATGTATCCAACAGAATTCGATGCGTTCTGCGAAGATTTGCATGTCGTAATTCACCTCCTGGGTACCAGACTGGAAGGCGAAGTTAATGATCTGCTGCGTTGATGTCTCGTCATAGCGCACCTTTCTGGGACGCAATAGCACCAACTGACCACCAACCACCATTAATACAGTGGCGACCGCGAGGTCATCCACAGGGTCACCAAGTCCTGGATGAGAGAGATGAGTAAAGAGTGCTCTGGAAGCCCATGAACGTACGTTTTTGAGCATTCGGGATCATCCAACTCAATGCCCTCACTGCGCTAGGCAAGGCAATGATTCCGTCAAATGTGATACTTCCGCACAGATGCAGCTTGATTGTATCAGCAGTCGGTATAATCAAATAGTGACTGAGCATGTTGTCGGCGGTATAGACCAGTAGTGAATTGTCGACCAACGACAATATGATTACGGGCGACGTTAGGACTTCGCGGTGGAGAACATTTTGATTGCTGAGTTCCATGTCTCTGGAGTAGAGCCGTATCTGATGGAGCACAATAAGTTGAATTCTACAAAGAAGCGAGCCCTTGCACGAACCTGATACGACTTGGAAATTTCCACTGCAGCAATCAGGACATGGTGGAACCATAGAAGTCCTCCTTTCACTGTAAATGCCTGCTCTTGGGCGATGTTCGAGAATATTTTCCATCTGCCCGATGTCGAGCTATAATGTACCAGACCTCGCCTACCGGCAATGGCAATCAATCGCCCATCACTGCTGAGCGCCGAATATTTTATGGGCCAATTTGTTGCTAGGTAGGATTGAGGTATCTGCCATACCTAAGTTTAATGGTATGTATGTGATGGTTGGGATACTGACTTTGATGTGCTGCCACACATCTGACTCTGGGTTAATGACGCTCATGTCAGGCTGCTCAGCGCCTCGGTACACCAGCGCTCGATCATCCGTCTGCAGAAACGCGTAACGAGTGTTATCCTGCTCACTGTGTGATAAACCTTGTATCCCCGAGTAGTAACATTAACTCACTGGAGAATGTTGGCATGTAGTTGCACTTTTGGCAAATGGCAGGACAAAAACTTGGCCGTCCGGTTCTATGATCATGACGTGAGATTTTGGTATCGCAAGTAGAACAAACTCACTTATTCCGGAGGGAGTTAGGACAACTAGCTCAAAGTTTCCTGGTGCCCAGAACTGTCGAGGTTTAAATCACAGTGCTGCAAAGTGGATAGCAGATCATACTGACAAGGTTCTCGACTGCGTGCATGAAGGTATCTTGAAACCTATAGCAAAATCAAAATGTAAATTCCCTGGCATCCCGTCAAGCCACGAACTCACCTGTCGCCATCAATGTGATCTTCGACGCCAAAGCCAGATGCAAGACATCGTCCGCCCACACTGAATATTGCCCAGCCATGTGTCCACCCAACAGCTAGCACATATCCATCCGAACTCCACTCCATCGCAGTCACAGAACCACTCGAACGGTTATACGGGTTTGGTATCTCGACAACTTTCGGAGTGGGTGTAGGCTCATCCTGAGTCGGAAAACTCGTAAATTCGATGGAACCACTAATCCGAGGAATTAGTTGGAAAAATCAAATACAAGGGATACTGCAAACCTTTGAGTGCCAACTGCAACGAGTGAAAATCTCGTGTTGACATCTATTGCTACAGCCCGACGAGGTTCAATGTAGGCTGACGATGATTGACCGCTGCCGTCATCGGTACTGCGCTGCTTTTGCACCCAACGCGGCACGTCAAAGTCATGGATACACGTGCCTTCCCAATGGTAGTGTGGCTGCGAGCCAGAACTGTCAGTTGATGGTCTGGATGTTCCATTAGCTAGGTTCGATGTTGAACTCTGGCTCAAAAGCTATGTTGAGATATTGAATAGTAATAGAACAGGGCAACCCACTTTGTCAGTCTCTTCCTCGTCAAGCTCTGAAACGTTTTCTGAATGCCTATTTTCTTGTAAACGAACAAAATATGCTCTCCCATCAGAGGTGATCCAGGTTTCCACCCCCGATATCGAGTGAAGAATCTTCGTGACAGTAACTTCGGCTCTGGTAAGTAACGTCAGAGACACCGGAAAACCAGGGACCTACCATCAGGGTATAAAAGCCAAGGCAACTCGTGGTCGTTCAAAATCCAAGTATCATGACCCATAAGCGACCTGCGCGCTGTCTGCTCCTCGAGTTCCGATTCGTCGTATACTGGCCATGGTATGCGTTGTACAGCAGGCGGAGAATTGGTTGAAAAGATGATGTAGTTTTTGCGTGGTGAAACGCTGAAGAAACCCTCAATCAAATGCACCAATATGAATTGCCCGAGCCGACCTGAGAACCTGCCCCTCGGCACATATCACACCTTCGAGTGCTAGGCTTAGTGACTGTAGTGGTATGCCCTCTCCTGGACCCTGCAAGAAGTTGCGCTGCACACTCGGACTCATGTGTGATGACTGGTATGCCGACGCATCTGGAACATGATCGACTGTAACCAGGATCAAATACGACATCGTAGTCTATGTCCACGAAATCAATGTCTGCAGGATAGTTGACCGCTCACTTAGAAATAAGAGCAGACCTGAATAACGATCCTACTCCCGTCTGGTGACCAAGTCACCGCCGTATTATCACCATGTTCTATGAGAGAAGCTTCTGACCTCGAGATATGGGCCAGCGGAGCAGAGGGCTACAAAACATGGATGGCGCTGAGTTGGAGAATGTGATAACACTGAAACCTACATACTCGGACGCGCCAAACGGACAAAGAGCTCCTTGTGAGTAAGCAGAAGAGGGACTTGCGCGGACTAGCTTCGAAGCACAGCACAGGTTCGGGGGTGATATCAGGTAGAGCAGGAACAGTCAACAACTGCCTTGCCGCCGAGGTAGGAAAGTACATTCGTTGCTGCTGTATCACCGAATGCGAATTTAGACTCGAGAGTGCGAATGACGACAGCAATAAATGACCACAAGACAAGAGGAGGGGTTCAATTATTTAGGCGAACAGTGAGCTGGAACGGTAGGTCTCATATCATTGCCGCCGATGTGAAAAACAGTTCGTCCCTTACATACCTCACATTGCACACTCACGCACTTACGCATTTGCACAGCCCGAACACATACGTGAAAAACATTTGTGAGGGTACTAGATGCCACTAATGATACAATGAGTGCAACAGGTAAAACGAAAACCAGATTATGTCGAGCAGGGAGCAAGTAAATAAAAAAAGACTGCAAACCGATCACCTACTACCCCATATTTTGCCCAACCAAGTATTTTCAGTCGTGGGCGAAGAATACTCCTCTGGCGTATGCCCAGCATTGTCTGGGCTGTGGGATGAAGCCGGAGTATCTGAAGAAGCGAAAGAACGTTCTGAGTGAAGATGCGTTATATACGAGCCTAACGCCATAGGCTGCAAACGAGCCTGGCGAATTAGGTCAAGAATGAGGGAGACACCCTGCCGAGACTACAGGGAGATCAGATGAATTTTAATGAAGAAAGACAGTAAAACAAGCTAACTCTTTGAACGTGGGCCTTGAACCGAGCGAGTCCGTGGCTCTCAATTCGTTTTGTCATTCCCCAGCCGAACTTGGAGGTAATGTATGCCTCCGTTGTCTGCACAGTACGACTGCTCGGGACAGCCGTTAGTGCAACTCGTCTATGTAAGATAAGTGACACGTACCCGTCTCCATTTTGCTCGAACAGTTGGGTTTCCTCGACTTGCATAACCTTGACATGATCAAGGTTTTTAGTCCTGCACCGAACAAACTTTCCAAAGGGGTCCACTTCGCTCTCCTCGATGACCCAGGACTCCGCCCTCGAGATAATTCCTTGAGGGGCCCATCTTGGTAAAGCTCCCCTTTTCAAAATAAGTCTTGTTGTCAATAAGGAGCCCGACTCTGTCTGGTGCCTGTCAATGACATCGCACGAGATGACATGTGCAGCGTATGGATTAGGATAGCGTAAAAAGAAGGCGAGAGAGACAATGGACCAGGGATCGCTGCATATTTTTGAGCATATGAGCGGCAAACCTGATTATGATGAAAAACTACTCACTCGTACAAGAAGGATTGAGAAAAGAACTTCATTGTCAACGATCCCGGTACGGTTGGTTTCAATTCAAGTCGTGGTTAAAGAGTAGAGCGAGAGAGAGGACAGCACAGCTACAGGATGATGTGTGGGTGAAGGGCACTATGTATATCAGAAAACACAATTCATTCATCACGTAAGTAATCCCAATCCGTTAACGGCCGCCAGGACCATCTAAAAGTATCAAAGCACAGTGAATCCATGGCACAACCAATTGTATCAAGATACACGACAAAATTAAGGGGGATGGTAATACCAGGAAGAATCCCACAACATGGCGTCAAAGTTCCCCTTCAGTCGTATGTCTCGTCAATGACCGAATCATCATTAGATACAAATACCCTCAATCCATCATAGGATGGCCGAATCCACACGGGCTTCCCTTCTCGAATCATCTCCGTCCCCCGACGTTCCACGATGCTCATGTGAGTTGTATCTTTAGAGCTGTCTCCCCCCGCGGCCTTGCCAATAGTTACATATTCATCATGAGAGATGTCATGGCTGAACCCAGTCAAATAGGTTCGGCTAGGATTCAGCCTTCGCACCGCAGCCACTGCTTCCTGAATACCCATATGCGACATATGGGACCTCAACCGCAAGCAGTCGAGCACCAACACTGGCATTGGTTTCTTTGCCGACTCTAGAAGGGCCCAAGTATCATCGGGTATCAAAGATACGTCAGAAATGTAAATGATGGTGTCCTGAATCAAAAACCCAAAGCACAAGTACGGATGAATCTTGGGCGGCGCGTTGCTGCAGCAGGTGCCTGACAAGGGTCTTACGGGGGATGACCTCCCCGACAAGCTGGGAGTTGTCGGCTCAGTTGCGCACGGTGTCGGTGTGAAGGCTGGTGGAGGATTCGTGGCAAACAACCTGCCATGATGAACTAACCGATTCAGCCAATCGAGAGTAGACTTCTGTCACAGCATTAACCAACCTATGAATGGGGTAATCTGGACACCCGTGTCCTTGATTTCAAATGGGACCTTGTCTTCTATGATGTGCCATTCAAAATCCGGCACCTGTTTTCCGCGGTGATGCATATCAAATATAATGACCGAGTAAACGAAAGAACAACTTACATCACCTCCCCCAGATGCGAATTCTTTCGAGACTAAATAAGGGAAAGATCTTTGAACTTCGTGAAACGTGGACAGAGAAACATAGACATCGATGTGAGTTTGTATGGCGCCTCCGAGCGTCCACCCTGATGTGGAACCATAAGGGTGAACATGTGATGCTATGTCATCGTTCCTATCCTTACCTCGGAGATCGTCCAAGCCATTCATGGCTATCAAGACAATCAGCACTGTCGTCCATCTCAAATAAGCAAATCCAACCATCAGCATGTGCGTGGGTGATGATGACAGCGTCAATCTCCCTCAATCCATACTTTGGAAACCACTCCACCGCCGCAGCTTGAAAGTTTTTGCCTACATCGATGACCACGGTTCTGGTTCAAGTCCATGATTTGGGGGTCAGGAAGAAAAGTCGTGTGGACCTACGTTGTCTTGCCGTCCTTGCCTGATATGCGGAGAGCCGCGGAGGTATTTCGCCTGATGTTCTTCTTTCCTTCTGGAGTCAGCGTAGAGAGGCAGGTCAAACAGGGCTCTCTGTTGGGCGGAGCGGTCAGGCAGTCCAGGTGAGGGATCGAGGAGGAAGTGCCTGTTCCAAGGAATAAGAGCTCGATTGGAGGAGTATTAGAAGGAGAGACAATGGAACCCATTAATTGTAGGACTGTAGGGGGAAGTTGAAAGGAGGGGCTACAGTCGGTCCTCGGAGGTACGCCGCTTTTCAATGTCAAGAGCCTAATTTCCGAGTTTCAACTTACTCCGATGAGCCGTTGTCGATCTCGATCATGGACACCCACGTCCTTTACGGCGGCACATGTAACCACGGCTAATACACGGACCTTACGCATCGGTGCGGAGGCTGAGCACTGAGCGCTGAACGTTGAACGTTTGAACGATGAAAAGCATTCATAACAGGTCTAGCAAGAGCGTTGTCATGTTTATGACAAATTTCTGTTACTGGCAGAAGACCACCAACACACAGCATCGGCCACTTGAATGATTAGCCGATGCCGTTCGCCCTTAATACGAACGAACGGTTATGATCTACTTAGGGCCGGTAGTACCCCATGCTGCTGATAAGCCCGTGGAACTCGATTCACAGCAGATTTTGGAGTACAACTACCTTCCAAGTTATCCCGAGGCAGCTGAACATAATAGCGTCTATACTACGACAGCTCCAATCATTGGATTGTAGGCAACGTTTTGGAAAGGGGGAATCGTTAAAAGCGACAACTAATGGACAGACAGGTCGACGCAAAGATATTTGCCCTTGTTTCTCATGCCGATAAGCACATACCAGTGGCTACTTCGTGAAAACTATGGAGGGTAAAATGTCAACAACAGCGATACTGTCAAAGAAGGAAACATACTTGAGACAACATCTTCGTCTTGCAACTGATGGTTCAAACTGACCTTCTGTGCATGGGGCGAGAACTTGGATGAACGGCCCTATTCGAGTGGTCAGTGGCCACAATCTGTAATGCAAACAAAATTATATATACCCTGTCGAGAGCTAAGGATATGTGTGGGTCGACAAACGCGTTTACTCACCAGACAAGTCCATTGCGGAAGTTCAAGACAAGTGATTTATGAATACCCAAACAAACATCCTACAGCGATGTCAAGAAAGTCTATGAAACAACAGTGAAATTACACACTTCGATAGTAGCGCCTTTTCTCAAACATACAGGATCCGACAAGTCGGGTCGTGCACCCCTTTTCTTCGTGTAGACTTTGACAAGCTCTAAGCTTTCCCATATCCGCTCGATAAGGTAGTCCAGACTAGTTACTGGTGATGAGACTCGAGAATGGATCTATGTGAAAGTAGTCAACTCACTTGAGGTCCATCTCGCAACTGATCACGACCGTATTCTCCGTTCTTGCAAGTTTATCTACCTGATTATCATGGGTCCTTCAGGATGTCAGCGTCAAGTTGGTCGGTTTGTACGGACCAACTCCAGACTAATCGCATCAATCTTGTTATAAACATCTGTCCGAAGTCAGATCTAAGCGTCACCTTAAACCAAGCAAAAAGGACATACATAAACAAGGTATATATTTTCGAGTTCCTGTGATTTTCCGAGCCAAATGAGCAATTTGTCTCGGTACATACAGCTGTCATACCAATGAGAACATCGATGAACTCGTCTGTTGTAATCTTCCAACGACGTCGTGAGCGATAGTCGAATGATGGGGTTATTGACATACATCTTCTCGGATCATCACATCGCAGTTGTGTAGTTTATCTGCGTCTGGTCAGTAAGGTACATGGAAGTCAACCCAGTGCGCATACATCCTGCTAGAATGGTACGAATAGTCTTCTCGTCTGTCTTGGTGAGTTTTACTGTAGTATTCAGCTAAATAATTCGTTCAAGGTTTGACGGGCGCATGAATGCAGCTGTAGCGTACGGTTATCTGCAAGTATGATCAGAATGTGACAAGAGACATGGACCAGCTACTCACACCACCAGTTGTCCGTCGTTTGAACACTACGTCAGGCTTGCGTTTGTTAAGGCGGATGCCAACCGCATCGAGTTCGATCTCGAGAAGCCGTCGCTGCTCTTCAGACTTCGTTGCGTCGAGCATGATGAGAATGAGATCGGCCGTCTTCGCCGCTGCGCCATACTTATTATTTTTCATTTAAACAAATCAAGGCACTTACTAGCAACAACCTGTCGTCCTCGACCGCGGCCTACAGAATAACGATATTTTTTATTTAAAAAGAACGGGACACAAACCTTGGCTAGCACCCTCGACAATTCCGGGAAGATCGAGCAATTGTATACGTGCCCCCTGGTATTCGATCACCCCAGGTATCGCCTGAGTGTTCCAGACGAGTCAGTCATCAGCAGGGTATGCTCGACGAGAGTTGCTGACAGTAAGGGTTGTGAATTCATATGCTGCTGTTTCAGATGCGGTGTGAGTGCATTTACTGAGGAGGGTGGACTAAAGTTTCCTTTCAGCTAATATTCGTGCATGTTATGGATTAACTCACCTTCCCGACGGATGGAAATCCTATCAATGCAACTCGGGCATCTCCTGATTTCTGCACATCAAACCCGACACCGGCTGGCCCAGACTTTGATGCGGGTTCGAGAAGCTGGGCCCGATATCGAGCCAACTTTGCTTTCAGAAGACCCAGGTGATATTCTGTAGCCTACTTGGGATGAACGTGTCAAAGCGCCTGCCAATCGCAGCTAGTCTACTGTCTTTTCGATATGTACCTTGTTTTTCTGAGCTGAGGCATGTCGTTCAGGTACGATGCAGCAGACACGGCGAAGAAGCACTCACTCCTAGCCATCTCCTCTGTATAATCACATCGAGTTTAGTAAACCCAACAATTATCTATGAAAGTAGTAGTAGTATGTTGCTCACCCTCGATCTCCTTAATCTAGAAAATATATAAAATGCCGCGACAGTCAGCATCATCCAGAAAGCGCTATGTAGCTCACCTTCTCGACGATGCCCATTTTAGCTAAGATTTCTGACAACGATCTACAAAGTGTCTGTGTCAGTACAAAGATGGTGACGGTTCTCCACAACGTTCTAATTTCCAGAGATGATCTTTTGATTTCGAGGGGTCACGTGAATGCTATATTCGTTATTGAATTTCATTTCATTTCTATTGTCGCAAACATATTACATAGTAATAGGTCTCTATTCTGATCACTTCCAGTCCAGTTCAGCTTGCTGCAGCGGCTTTCTTTCTTTTAGACCACCAGTTCCGGTCATGAGGAAGCATATGCCATCCCTACTTGCCCTGCAAGAGCATGACCCAAGCGATGCCGAGGACGTGGACTGGGTCCAGCCCCCAATCGCATCTAGACACCCTTCATCATCAGTCAGCATGCACTCTTCCTCAAGTGCGGCTCTGCGCAGCAGAGGAAAGAATAGGCCAAGGAATGCATTCTCGTCGAGCTCAGCATCTTCCCATTCCAATCACAACACGTTGTCTCGGGCCTCTAAGTACTCAGATATCTACACTCAATTCGTGAAGCGCTACAGGTCCGAACCAGGTCTTGACGATGATCCTCGACATGATCCAGACAGTAACTACTTTCAGAGAGGTTTGGGGCAGCTCGTAGACGCAGGAGATAGTGACGATGAAGACCTGGGGCGCATCTCACTCATGGGGGGTGACGGTGTAGACCGCGTCACGGCTTTGATGCTTGAATCGGAGCAAATCCAGCCAGCGACTGTAGAGGATAAACAGCGATTAGAGTGGCAGACTTTGCTGGCGTCCGTCTTGGACGGTGATGTCCTCAAATCAGAGAAGACTCGGATTGCTGTGGCCCTTGAGTCCTCATCGGAGGAACACAACAACATTCATCTCAGTATATGGCTTGGGTTACGCGCCAAGTTCAGTGGTCGCTCTATTGAAGAAGAGCGCAAGCGTCTTGAGGAGAGGAGGTTGCGCACAGTGGATTCTGTCATTGAAGAGATCAATCATTTCAGGCTTGCAGACGACGAACGCGATGCAATAACTGCACTCAAGCGTGTCAACGCTGTGCTGCTGCGATTAAATGCAGCACACTCGCTTTACCCTACCCTCAAAGCTTTCTACGCTGATAACGTCGTTGCATCCGAGCCATCTTTCCAGGCTCGATGCGATACGCTTAACACTTGGTCGACCGTGCTCTTGTCTTTGAGGCGTCATATTGGACTACTCCAACGATGGACTGAAAGCGAGACGCTCGATGTGACCAATACGACCGCAGACATCCCTCTCGCCAACCTGTATTCTTACGCTAACGGACCTACGGATGTGTCTGACGGGACCACTTTCGTAGAGCGAGTCCTCAAAGAGGATTCTATCCAGAAAACATTTGAGAGAGGCTTCCTTACCACTGTACACTCCTTCATCGGCACCGCTAGAGATGCGCAAGTCAACTTATCCTCCCTTTTTCAAGAAATGAACCTCCCCACTTTCGAGAACGAACTCGTCCCACTCATTTCCTTCCCAACAAAACTTGCGCAGGCATGTCTTCGCCTCCGGCTGGACTATGTCCAGAAACTTAAAGACCCAGAAGTCCTCATCATTGACCAAGTGACGGAAGATGTGAAGATAAGTTTGGGTCTTGCCTGCACGCTCAAGCGGCAATATGAGGCCTTCCTCGCACCCGATCTAGGTGGAAATTGGAATTTGCCCCAATGCATCAGCGACGACTATGATTCCACGATACTTGAAGCGCTTTCTATATTCTTCAGACTCATACATTGGAAGCTCAAGAGTGGGGTCAAAGGGATTTACTTTAAAGAGACGGATTTTATTGAGTCTCAGTGGGCGACTTTCAATGATGTCAGCATGACTGTTGCTGGTGGCCCGCAGCTGGTCGCCGAACAAGTCTGGTCAGTTTGTATCCCTGTCGCGTTCCCTCTTACTAAGGGCATATTTGTAGCTCATTGACAAACAAGCTCATGGTCCGGGTTGCAAATTACTTTGACACTCAAGTCCGATTACCTTCTGCAGACAAAAAGGCACCTCAACGTCGAGGGTCCGCGAATATATTTGACGCCGATATCATCGTCAACAATGTGTCAGGCCAAATGACTGACGAGCAGAAGGTCAATTGGTATGGCAAGATCTTGGACAACGTCCGGCTGCGCTATCGAAAGCTCCAACGTTTTGCTCGGTGCGTTGAACCTTGATGTGAAGGGTACGAAATTTGTACTGATGATATTGGGCATATTTAGGGTCTTGACCCAAAGATTCTGCAATTCGGCCGAATACAACTTGGAAGGCGTCCCCATCGAACAGGTCATCGCGGCTCTCGTGGCGACAGATCATTTTTTGGTCTACACGCGATCGTTTGAGGAAGAAGGAATCTATATCATCGCATCCAGTGCTTTGCGCGACCGCCCAGAAGCTATACGACGCATTCTTTTCGAGTCTTTCCATGCCAACGAACCTATGAATGACGAGGGTGTTCACGTGGTCGATAACGTAGAAATAATGGACAGTGAGGATGATGATGAGGCCGAATATCTTCTCCTCCTATCTCCTCTAACTCAATTTCTGTGGAATGGTCTGGTGTTCATGCTTGAACTTCCAAGGATGGATCTTGATATGAAGGACAACCGCTTGCGTCTTGTTGCAGATGGGCCCGACCGGCGTCTTGTGCTAGCCAAGGGACAATTCTCAGAGATCTTCATGGACGAAGATGAGCCTCTAGAAATGATGCTTACTCCTCTACAGTGCATCGTCGAACAACAAGCCCATCTGCCCACGGTCAACCGTGAGCTGCGAAAGATAGCTCGCGCGACCAACAAGCTGGCAGAGTCAATAGTAGATTCCGTGCACCACGTTCGACATTCACTGCGCAATGCAGTTGGATACCAGGAGCTCCTAGAGAATTGGTATCTATTCGCTTCCGAGCATGGGCAACATGCTCAGAAGTACATGGAACGTTCGCCTCTCAGCAAGTTTAACCGTCTGCTGATACGACTCGCCATCTCCTGGGTGTCGTTCATCTGCGATGACTGCGATCCATCAGACCGGAAAACTTTTCGATGGGCTGTGAATGCATTAGAGTTCACGCTACACCGCACTCGACGGAACAATATATTGCAAATGCCAGATGATCAATTCGAAATGCTGCGGCAGAAAGTTGCCAGCTGCATGACACTCCTCATCAGCCATTTTGACATTCTTGGTGCTCGGTCCACTTTGGAAGCGCGGAAGGAGAAGGAAAGACAAGAGGGACTTCTACGCGAGCAAGCTTCGATGACTGCCGATGAAGAGCCTGGATTCCCAAGGTCCTCATCGCCTGCTAATGATGACCTCCTCAGCATGAACATGTACTCATACACAGATGTCAACGTGCGTCTGTTTTGGGAGAAGACGGCAAGGGCGTTGCATGCACTTGAAAGCAGTCGAGCACAGACTGGCACAGACCAAAGGGTTGTAGGTCGTGTTCTTGACAACGAGAAACCCGAAGATCGGTCTCTCGTTTTCCTCGCGTCTTCAAGTTCCAACATCTCCATTCGCTGGCAGCAAAGGAGGTTTATTGGGGCTGGGGCATTCGGTTCAGTTTATCTCGCAGTCAACCTCGACTCCGGCTCCCTCATGGCTGTCAAGGAAATCAAATTCCAAGAGCTTTCTGGGCTTCCAAACCTCTACTCGCAAATCAGGGACGAGCTAAGCGTCATGGAGATGCTTCATCATCCCAACGTCGTAGAATATTACGGAATCGAAGTGCATCGCGACAAGGTATACATCTTTGAAGAGTACTGCCAAGGCGGAAGTCTGGCTTCTCTTCTGGAACATGGGCGAATTGAGGACGAGAGCATCATACAACTCTATACTATGCAAATGCTGGAGGGACTTGCATATTTGCATTCGAAAGGAATAGTCCATCGAGATATCAAACCTGACAGTAAGTTTGAGCATTCTGCGTTTACACATCAATTGGATCGTTCAATAGACATTCTCCTTGATCATCGTGGTGTCATCAAATACGTCGATTTTGGAGCGTCCAAAATCCTCGTGAAGAACCGCACCATGCAACGTTCACGCAGAGGAGACTTCGGTGGGAACGCTGCGAAAGCCGGTGGCTTTGGTGGAGGCTTAGGCATGAACAGCCTAACCGGAACGCCCATGTATATGTCCCCGGAAGTTATCAAAAATGATAAAAGAGGTCGTCACGGGGCAATGGATGTCTGGTCGCTCGGATGTGTGGTTCTAGAGTTTGCTACCGGCAAGAAACCGTGGAGCAATTTGGATAATGAATGGTACGGCCATCGTTCGCCTCTGATGTAAGGATTCATCTGACGGGATTGGGGGCAATAGGGCTGTCATGTTCCACATCGGAGTGGCTACGCAGCATCCACCCCTACCGGAACCCGGACAGCTGAGCGATCTAGGTATCAACTTCATCAAGCAGTGTCTCATCATTGATGCCATGAGAAGGCCGACGGCTGTCGAACTACTGGACCACCCCTGGATGCTCCAATTCGGCGAGACGCTCCTTGGTTATGAGGAGACTGAGTTGGTGACTAGTCCGCCTGTAGAGCTGCCGACAGAAGAAAACTATGAGATGGCTACTGTTGCAAGGCAGGCTGCGATCATCCAGGAGAAAGAAGTCGAGGCCATCCAGATACCCTCGCCTACTCTGTCGTCAACGGGAACGCCCACACCCGACGCTGAATATGAATATCAATGACGATAACTCACGCATACCGACGGCTCATTTGATCTCTGCAATATTCCGGCTCACACTTAGCAAACATGTAGCCTTACTTATACTTGTACCTCTTCATTCAAATGTTTTTCGTAACTTGTCTAGCTAGTCACATGTACACACGAACCAGCAGCATTTTCCGAGTTCCTTCTGACCTTCAATGCCAGTTTCACTATCGAAATGTGTCAATGTCAGAAAAGATGTTTAATCTTTGCACATGACTGTCCCAAATATGAACGGCAAGGTGCAGAAAATCAACTGGACGCAGAATCGGGCCATAGTGACTGATGAGAGGAGCTGGAAGAATGATGCGAACCTCGGTTGTTGATGTCCCCTCTTAAGACAAGGCTGCCTTGTATGATTTTCGCAAGAATATGATAGACCTACGTACGCAACTGCATTAAATATTGGTTGTCTGAGGGTATTCCAAAATGGGCCGCAAAAAGAACGCGGTCCAGTTCACATTCTCAAAGTCGTGGCTCCTCCACAAGAACCTATAATAGCAGGTCGTCACAACGGGGGCATGACTACAGAAGCGACATTCACTCACCTGTATCAAGGCCCATTTCGCTTTCTGTATGATCGACATAAACAATTCAAAAGTCACGTAATTTCGGTAGACGACTCGTTATATGATCTCGGCCAAGTCACCCAGGCTGTGGGATCCGACGAGAAACACCGCGGCTCCTCCGGATGCATCCACAGAGTTACAGTCCAGCAAGGCAGATCGATACAGTGGAAGAGGATATCTTTTAAGTCGATGTCTGAGAAGATTAGTGATATATAGACCGTGTGTAACTTTGACCAACCTTTTCAGAACCAGCCTCAGTGCACTGCACGGCAGGGCAAACTATGAAGCGACCAGAGATTACTCTGACAGTTGTGACAGTATCATGATGAGTCTTGCGCAGTTCTCTGGCTCTGAGATCTGAGTAGCGGAAAAGTTATTATTGGCCTACTTGATGGTTGACACGAACATCCGATCAGTCATCATGGGAGTTCTAGTTGGGTACAATGACTCATACTAGGTGTGGCACAAGCAAGCCTGAGGTTCAAGGCGGCAGTAGTGTGTGGAGTGACGAACTGCAGTACCTACCAGCTGCCCAGTGTTCTTGGACAAGTTAGGACTTTGATAGAAGTGGAATGAATACGATGAGAATGACTTTTAGACTGCCACTCCAACCAATTGAAACCAGTCTGAGTGACCGTCGGACAAATAAGCCTTCCCAATAATTTATTATTATTTCTTGGAGAGTTTTAACAGTTGAACTGTCCTTCCTCAGCCTCTGAACTGGTTAGGGCATTTGCGAGTTCCTTGCAAGTTGGTCGGGCATTCCAAAAGTGATGATTGATTATGCCATCCACACAAGATAGCTACCTGCCATCGTAAACTGGGAAGGAGAGGGGAAACATCAAAGTGTCTAACAGCAGTAGTGTTGAGATTCGAGGTATATGTCCAATCAGTGGACATGGCTTGTGCAGTGACCAGCGGAGAGCATGACTAGCAGAGTTAGTATACGTAGCACGTAAAGTACGAGCAGAATTCAATATATAACGGACATGCTCGCCTCCTCAGAGTGAACCTATCTCAATCTGCACAAAGAATATGAGAACTTTTCTCAACAAGTAGAGGTAGAGACGACGATCATCAGAGGCGAAGGGAGGCCTCACGAGCGTTGCAAGACCGTCGACCAATTGAATTCTGAGTTGTTGTATTTGGATGTGTTTGGCGGTGGCTTTCGCTGAAAGCAGAGTGAATGAATTGCACAAATAAAAACGACCACCCGGTGGTACTGATGAGCTAGTTTACAATTACAAATCGAATACACCAGGAGCCTGTGCAAACTATAAGTGACATTTACTCGATAACCCAGCGTCTGGAATGTCCAGCTACAGAGTCACTCCCGAGTTGGCTTGAAGTAGTACTCGTTGAACTATGGGTGCTACTGTTGGACACGTGCCGTTCAACGCCGGCATTGTAGGATCCGGAGGATGGCAGCCTTGCCAATGCAGCCGGGGACACTTGAATAGCTCCCGGGGCTGGGAATGAACCTTCAGGTGTGGAGAACTTCTCCCATATAGGAGGAGCAAGCATCTGAGAAGGAGAAACTTCTTGTCCCGCGCCGAACGTGGAAGAGAATGTGGGCACTCTCCTATCATCCGTCGGGAACGCGATCTTCTCTAGATCATCTTCGTAGTTGACGGGTACAAAGTCTTCTGGGATTGGCTCTTCTGCATTGACTGTACCAACCATATAAGCTGAGAGGCGAGAGTAACAAATAGTGCGAACTCACGATAGCGTATAAGCCCCTTGCCGAAGTTAATACGACATATGATACCCAAGATGAACGCAACAAGAGCCAGGAAGACGGAAGCAGTGGTCATCACACCGAAGAATGTCCAGGTCATGTACGTCCATCGGAATGCGGTGGAATCGAACATTGCTGCCCAGCCTGCAAGGTATCCGACACTGAGCGCAAGAAATACGAGCATAGGCATTTTGAGTTCTCGGCGCACACCATACCAGCCCTGCGAGAGGTGTAAGCTACTGTGCAAACAATCACAAAGTGGAGTCTGACTGTGGTTAACCATGGAAGCAAGAGCTACACAAAGACGTGGTCAATGAATGTTTCTGACGGCACGTAATTTTTTCACTCACAATGAGAGTGACGATCAGCAGCGGTTTATATTCAGGGGAAGAGTCGAGACGCCCAATGTTGCCATTGCAAAGTTGATCAAGCCAAAGTGAGATGGCGATCACCATGAAAAAGAGCGACATCTGGATAACGATTGAGAGCACTAGCACAAATTTGTAGACACGACTGATAGTGATGGAAGCCCCGACGCGCTTGAAAGTCTGCCAACCAAAGAGCTAGACGCAATCGAAGTAAAACATGAGTGCTGTGAAGTTGCAAACCAGGACCGAGACTATATCACCTTGGCAAGCCTCCACGATAGGAAGGAAGAAACCAACAGCGCAACGACATTCAGCACCAGGCTTGCGATTTCAGCAGCAAAGCGACTTTTCCAATATGACGGTAAAAGATTGATAGGATTGCAAGCTCCATTCGTTGATAACCTCGAAAAGTCACCATGAAATTGAGCAGTGTTAAATATCTGATATCCTGCCCATCCAGTGGCCAGCATGTGCGTCAAAAGAGTTGCGATGCTATGGTCTTCTGAGTACCTCTCGCGACAAACAAATTAGTGCAGTACTCACGTGTGAGGGACAGATTCATTCAGGACCTAGTACAACGTTGTGACAAATGAATGAAGAAAGAACCATAATTTGCTTACAGCAACGATAGACATTCCGAGAACCCATATTTGAAAAGCGATGAAGGTCAAATCCTCCCGCTCGGTCTGCTGAAGGCTTCGATAACGTTACATACGCAGTAGTAGAGTATAGCGAAACTCTTCTTACATTTGAACTGGATAATTCAGAGCCCAAAGGCACTGTCGGTCTAAAACAGCTGCTTGATTGTTCCAGCCAAATCCGTTCACAATGACTTGTACGGTGCCATTGACCTCGACAGCTTGGATATCTCCAACGAGGTTGCGTCTGTTTGGCTGTTGAAAGACGCGTCAGCTGACTTCCACCCTGAGGGAATTACTGACCATTTCAGCAGCAGTCTCTCTGCGCTCCTTATCAGTGGCGCTTGAAGCCATCGCGGATGAGGTAGTGGTATGAGACGAAGACACAAGGTTCGTGAATGCTGTTGAACTCGAAGTTGCGGTAGTTGTTGGACTTGCAGATGTCATAAGCTTTAACGTCGCAGAATAGCTCGAACTCGTTGAACTAGTGGACACCTTCAACTCTGAGGACGTGAAAGGGGTCGAGATCATGGAACTTGACATCGCAGAATAACTCGAACTCGTTGAACTAGTGGACACCTTCGACCCTGAGGACGCGAAAAGGGTCGAGATCATGGAACTTGACGTCTCCGTTGAATATGAAGTAGTCATTGGCGATGCCACTACATTCTCGGACGCCATGGAATTATCCCCAACTGTCGTACCATTCCAGACTACTTGGCAAGAGCTAGTGCTGAAGTCTGTTGGGATACTGTCGCAAAGACGAAGGTCACTCCCCAAAACATAGAATGCGTTCGAATCGATGGTGTCTCCTTGTTTGGTGATCGAAGCCAAGAATTCAGCAGCCCCGACATTGATACGAAAGGCCTGGCCTTGAAAGATGATCTGGAGGACGCAATGAAGAATGGAAAATACGAAATAAAAAGTAGTTGTGCGTGAAAGAGTTATCCGATCCCACTGTTTCGAAGAATCAGCTCAGTTGTATGGACAACATTGTTACAATGCTTCTGGACACCTCGTTCAGTGGCAGGTTGCCTCTGATGATTTGGACCGCAAAGTCACTGCAAGAACTCACCAGTAATTTGATCTTGGATGGGAGAGGGATAATATTCCATAGTTGCTTAATGCGCATAATGGACAGCCAGCTATAGAACTTAACTGCTTTCAGATGCTAAATTTGTTCCCCGACCTGGAAAATCCATACCGAAATCACGGATAAATGAATGACGATGTCACTAGGATAATATGATTAGCCAGAATTCGTTCAAGAACTTGGCAAGCAAAGGACAGAAGAGCAATGAAAGAAGGTCGACCGAACTGCTACAGCGGTCCTGCCGAGGTACAGAGAGTCAAGAAGAATGGAAGTCAGAAAGAGGAATCAATCAAGGATATTCTCACAGCCGGTACTTCAAGTAGTTTGTGACCCACTGCCAAGAGGCAGGACACCTTGGTTACACAGCATTTCTACGAAAAGCCAATGATAGCTCTCATGAATGTCACTAGTAGTACTAGTAGGACCTTGACAACACCTGGACAAATATAGTATGCATAGGAAATCTTCTGATGTATCATCATCGACATCTGGGATTCTGCGGCGTAGTCACAGGGGTAACAGCCTGACCGGGGATATTTATCTGAAATTTTCACAAGGAAACATGATCTAAAATAATGTCCGAGTCTGAGGCGGTGAGGGTAAGTGAAGGCTGTTCAGAGTGGGCTAGCTGGCGTACTCACGACATATGAATAACTCTCTGACATAGTAGTGGTCTGCATTGACGCGGCTCCCGTGATACAAGCTGCGGTGCAGTAAGGAAGTCTCATGCAACATCAACATCACTCGTGCCAAGGTCCCACACAAATAAGTAGTAGTAGTACTTACCACGTATACTACGTGACAGGACGTGCAGCACTCATGAAATAAAATCTCACACGTAGGGCGGGGCCTACATCCCGGCCTTTATAAACCAATTCGATGCAGTCACTGGCACGGTCAGCTGCCTCTTGTATATGCTCAGCTCGCGGAATGCTTGGCGACTACAAAATGCGGCAGCAGATTCATCTACTGGAAAAAGCGGCACTGGGATTGTCTAGTCAGTATAGTACATGCGTCCTAGTGTTAGACGGTCGAGAGTGCATTTTAACACCCATTCTCAGATCGCAAGTTAAACGAACCAGTGAATTTGGAAGTCCGGTCGGCGGCGGCTGGCCTCAACCGATCTCGTAAGAGCATCTACGACAACCCGTTCCACCGTATCATGTTACATTAGATCCACCATTATCATTATCATTTTTTATTAGCAGTACGTTATAAACTCTCAATTGACAGCAGAACATCTAACCGCCCATATATATTGCCCTAACAAGTTCATCATAACATATAACATTGTATCCGAGCGCTCCAAGGATCATCATGGTAGGTTCTCGTATCACTATATATAATCTATGGCTCATCGATACGCTTAGACTGTATGCACGGATTGCGGGGGGACTGTTATCGAGTATGATGCAGCTGCCGGCAATGGCTTTTGTGTCAAATGCGGAACGGTGGTAGAGGAGAACACCATAGTTTCAGAGGTCACTTTTGGAGAAACCTCCGCTGGTGCGGCGATGGTTCAGGGATCCTACGTTGGTCAGGGTTCAAGTAAGTACCGGTTATCGATGTTCTGCGGACACAGCCTCAGTCTACCTCTGCCAGCGCATGCTCGCATGTCGGGTCCATTCGGGAACAGAGGAAGTAACGAGTCTCGCGAGCAAACTATCGCAAATGGTGAGTCATTGTTTTTATCATAGTCATAACAGACCTTATGATTCACTAGCTAGCAGAAAGATTCAGAACTTTGCTGGCGCTCTACGTCTATCTGAAGTTGTTTGCTTGGCGGCAACGCGTCTTTACACCCTTGCCGTTGAACACAAGTTTACGAAGGGTCGCAAAAGCAATAATGTTGCTGCTGTCTGTCTATATGTTGCCTGTAGACAAAAAGAGACACGTAATTATATGCTCATAGACTTCTCAGATCTCCTACAGGTAAGGAATTGTATCTATCAACACAAGATCTCGGACCATTTCTTTCTAGGTCAACGTCTTCGAGCTGGGCCACATATACCTGCAACTCGTTCAGATTTTAAATTTAAAACTCCCTCTCGTCGATCCTTCTCATTACATTTCCCGCTTCGCGGCGTTGCTCGAGTTTGGCGAAGAAACTCACAAAGTCGCCACTGATGCCGTTCGACTCGTACAACGTTTTGACCGTGATTGGGTCACTCGAGGCCGTCGTCCAGCAGGAATTTGTGGTGCAGCGCTCCTCCTTGCCGCGCGCATGAATAACTTCCGGCGTTCAGTCGAGGAGATTGTACAAGTGGTAAAGATCGCTGATACCACACTGAAAAAACGATTAGATGAATTCAAGAAGACTCCTAGCGGAGCCCTCACGCTTGCCGACTTTAGGACAGTGTGGCTAGATGAGGAGATGGATCCTCCCGCCTTTACGAAAGGAAAGGAGAAAGAAGAGAAAGAACGGGAAGAGGCTCTCGATGGGCCAAAAGACAAAGTCAAGAAACAGAAGCGGAAAGGCAAACGGAAAAGGAGAGGTAGCGAACCTGAAGGGAGACAGGTAGAATTCGCGCCATCTTTAGAGGAGATCCCACCTCAGATACCCATGATCGACCCAGCTCTGTTCAATCAGGGTATCCTTGCTGGAACGTCTGGGCCGGCGCCGCTGTTTTACCCCGACGAAAACGAGGAAGTTTACGCCAATATTGATCCCGCGCTTCGACCAGCATCAAATGTTATATCCCCCGAACTTGATTCGCCAACAGCGGCTGCCATCGATGAAACCGTTGATCAGGCCCTCGCTGACGAAGTTGCTAGTTTCTTGCAAAACACTCAGGGTTCGCTCCTTCGTGACGCTCTGGACGAAGCTGAGCAGCGTCGACAGGCCCAGTTTGCCGAAGTCGATGAATTGCTAGGACTGGATGAAGAGGAACTTGACAGATTTCTCCTCACCGAAGAAGAGGTCAAAATCAAGGAACGCGTCTGGGTAGAGATCAATCGAGACTACTTAGAAGCGTTAGCCGGTATGATTTCTTCACTGTCAATCATTCATGTTTTTACTGAGCGGTTTGTTTGTAGCCAAGGGCGAGGCAGCTGATGCCAATCAACCTAAAAGTCGCAAGGTTCGTATCATGGCTGAAATTTTTCTTGTGAATATTTCAATACTGATACGTTTCGTATTCTTCAGCGTCGCAAAACCAGCACTAAACCGCGCGACGACTCAATGCCGTCTGGAAATACGGCAGCCGAATCAGTGCGAAATCTTATCAAGAAAAATCCCAAGTACAGTAAACGGATCAATTACGATGCGCTCAAGGACCTTTTCGTCGATGGACCACAAGCGCCATCCCTCGATGACAAGGACAACTTATATACTATGGATGATAAGAGCGACGGAGAAGGTATAATAGTTCTTGAGGAAGACGGAGGAGGCATCGGAAGTCAACGACCAACACCCCAGCTACTTCGAGAAGAACAAGGTGAGGAAGGAGAGGATGACGAGAGTGAAAAAGGCGACGACCATGTCACTGATATGGGATGGGAAGAAGCGTACGAGCAAGAAGTCTAACCGGTGTCCTCGACCTAGTGTTAAGCTGCGTTGCTGTGCGTTCAATAGTTCTGTCTCCTCTTTACGGTTCTTTCCTCGCTACTATGGCGACCTCTGCTTCATCTCACGGCGTTGTTGGACCGCAAACTTCGACGACACCATTAACTTCCTCTTCCCACCAATTCTCGAAGACGATGTGTCTTGATCGTGCATTTCTTTCCCCTCTCAACGTCTATATCGATGGATTTTCGTAAGTATCGCAACCGATATCCATCACATTTCACTCACGAAGCCATCTAGGATCTTATTTTAGTTCAGACAGCCTGAAAGAAGCTGAGCAGACTCCATTGAATGTACCAGAGCACACGCTCGACTACATGTTAACCCATCCTGGAGTATGTAACCTCTCGGCAGAAATGGGATTGGTCAGAAACGCGCGTGTGCACGTCGTCGCGCTGCATCGTCGCTTCCTCAAAGTCCAGCTTTTCAATACATTTGAAAGCCACTGCATCCCCCGCATTCCATACGAACCGTTCGCCATGGACAGTGAACCGAAGACAGCTTCCTCTACGACCCGCATATACAACTACATTTAATAAATGTTAAGGTTTGACGCTAGCGCAAACTGTGATCGACCTCCGGACTGATCCCCTCGCTCACGATCGATTGTGCGCAGCGTTGTCGAGAGTGAGAACGCAGAGAGACACGCTGTCTATTTGCAGAGACGATAGTAATATAGTATTTCCTGAGTTGCTACTGTAAACACAATATATTGTCGTAGAACTGACCGAAGGGGAGTCCTTGTTGTAAAATAAACATAAGTCGTCCAAGTACTAGACGTTTTGAATGTGGTCTAGAGGTTCCATGGGACGCATCTAACATGCTAAAAGTGCAAGCGAGTCGAAGAAACAGACCGAATGTCCTGCTGCTCTATGATGGTGCAGTCTGCTGTTCCTTGGCCTCCCACATTGTTCTGAGCACATCCGAGAATCCAGCTTTACCTGAAATAGCATTCTGCTCGAAGCGCTGAACCAACCAATCCTCAAACTTGTCTGTCATACTTCTCCACATGGCCATCCGCGCCTGTATCTCTGCTGTCTGCATAAATGATGTCTGGGTGGAGGACATCGGTCTATACTGTATTCGTTCATAGCAAGTAGCGAACTGAGACAGCGAGAGGTTGACGGATGTTATTGTCGCGGTTTGCGTCGCGGGATCTACGAAGGATATCTCACGAACAAAAGCATCCTCTGAACCGCCAAAGAGCTAAAACGATCAAATACAAGAATAAGTTCCATGTCGTGTGCGGATATTAGAGCGGCTTACCTTGACTATCCACGAAGGTGCCTTTTGCTTGCACCCAAGAACACGCTCCGTCCGTATTATTCCAGTTATTGGATCAATCGTACGATCGAGGACATCAACGTTTACGACGTGAGTACAATGTGGGTTCGGATATTTGTGCCACATTCCGATGACGACGTGAGACCATGAGTGACTGGAAATTACATAGTGAGCATACTATGGACGACGACAAGCGGAAAATACCCACTCATACTTGAAAGACTGGGAGAAGATGTGCATGACGGCGCGGAAGTGAGAGAGGTGGTCGTGCGGAGGAAACAGGACAATATACCCGGCAGTGCACCTCCACTGGCTTCACTAGTGTGATAAAATTGCGATTGGTTCCGGCATCTCGGCACCTTTCCCGCTTCCGAACAAAATCTCTTCCGTGTTTATCTGATCCATCCCATTGATTAGATAGGCACCTGCCCCTTAGAAAATTTATTGGTGGCCCATAATAATAATAATATGTCCGCACAGTCAAAATTACTATATACTTCTATTTGCATCCGCGATAAGCCGCAGTTCAGCGAGACGTAACTTCATCTTCGGTCTACGGCAAGATATGAAGACTTTTCAGCCTGACAACTAAGCAGGGCACTTACATTTCAAGCAGTTTGGTCTCTAGATACTGCTTCTCTTCTTGAATCGCCAAACGTTTCTCTGCATCCAGTTGCGTGCTTCGAGGACAGTTATGTAAATGTACAATTACAGTAAGAGGTGAAGAACTAGACGTACAAGATATATCCGCCCTGACCATCCAGTTGCAAGATCGTTGAGTGATACTTCCACAGTGATGGGCGATGAGATACAGTGAGTAGCGTAATCCCGAGGGCAGTTGCCTGTTCCATCATCGTACCCTCCATGTCAGGAGGGACGAGTGAGGTTGCCTCGTCAAGAATGGCATACTGCAGCAAACTGATTAACGTTCAGTGACAAGAGTGAGGTACGTGAGTACCTTGGGTCTGTGATAGAAGAGTCGTGCCCAAGCGATCTTCTGCTTGTCGCCTCCGCTAAGCGCGTCTCTCCACTCGTGCGCAACATCCCAACCCCCTTCTCGCTCAACGATGCTTCCCATCTGGACCCTTTCAAGTACCGCGAGGAGGTCCGCGTCTGTCACTCCACCTAGAGCATGTCTTAGAATTAAATTTACAAACGCGATATCATTCACCCACGGGCCACCATGTCTTGTTGTGAGTGCGGATAAATAACTTGGTCACGGAGAGTTCCGAGTGAAAGATAGGGTCGTTGGGGTATGAGCATAAAATCTGACGCGGGGGGCTTCCGAACAATGCCGCCTGGAGTCACCATGAAACTAATGCATCGTCCAAGTATATCAAGCTCACCGTAAACAGGCCAGAGGCCGCCCAGGATGCGGAACAGCGAAGACTTCCCAGAACCTACATGCCATAGTGAAGTGACAACAATCACGAAAGCAGCGACCCATACCATTTGGACCAACAATCAACAGGTGTTCCTTCAAATTTTGTTTAGCATAAGATACCATACATACGCGTTGCAGATATCTTACCCCAGGTTTGACGTGAAAGGTTAAACTTCTCAAGAGAATGTCACCATTTGGCGTAACGATTGGGACGTTCTCAAATTGAATATCGTCCGAGAGGAGAACTTGTCCGCGGCTTCGCAAAACTAAAGGTGTTACATTCAGTGCTTGCGTTACGGGTGAACTTGTCACGTACTCTCTCCATTCTCTCCTTCAGTCGCACCACTCACAAGACTCTTCTCGAACTTGCCCTTTCGCATGTCTGACATAGTGTCAAGCAAAAGGGATACTCGTGAAGTGTAGCCCGCGAGATCCGCCAGGTCTTTATACGAGTACATCACGCGACCTATGGCATCTATGGATGCATGTCAGCAGTGAAATATGAAATATCGAATGATTTCACCTGATGAAGAAAGAAGTAGTCTTCGGTTTGTCACGAAACCTATAGGACGTTGAGCGACTTTATATTGGAATAACTGATATAGCCCACCTTCTGTGCGGCTACCTAGGTCGAAATTTGATATTCCAGGCAACTTGAAGAAAACAGGAATTGCGCAGACGACAAGCTAAAATAAATGTTATATCGTTCCAACTCACTTCTTGACGAGTACATACCCCAAAGCTGCCCCACAGCCACTTGACAATACCTTCTTCCGCGCACCCGTACCACCATCTCTTATTCATTACTCCTTGTTCGTGTTGAACGAGTGCTGCATATTCACGTTCGATTAGCCGCTTCTCCGTCTCTTCGCCACCAAAAAAGGCGATCTCCTCTGCGAACTCGGAGAGGCGAGAATGTGTATGTCGAAGCGAGCCGGCCAACGCAGCTGATTGAGCTGTGTATGTCCCAAAGGAAGGAGTTAGAGCACGTACTGCATTTGTGTTAGCGGAGTATATGCGCTCGATAGAAATTGGACTTACATAGCGCAGCAGATGTCTGAACTAAAACAGTGAGAAGGACAAGACCCTCTGCCCCTACGTTCTGTGACAGTTGGTAGTTGTAAAGTATCACGTCAAGGATTGGCTTCGCGAGGTTCGCGTAAATTACTGCAAGGTGCGTGGAGAACCGTTGAATATCGTGAGTTATCATCCTATCCAAACCTGAGATCGATGATGCATTATTTGATTAAGCAGTTCGCTTACTGGTCAGCATTCTTTATCCTGTCGTCAAGATTAGCTGGATGACAAGAGTCACTGAGATATTCCACTGAGAGAGTAAGCAAAACTAACAAAGTTTATAATAAACTTTGCCCTCTGGGCCATCTGCTTCATCACCAAGGTACATCTTAAGCACTTCTTTGGTCAGTCGGGTACGATATGCGAGAGCGAGCTTGTTCTGGACGTAGCTAAGCCAGCTGTTCGTCCAAGTAGCCGGAATTGCAACCAACAACCATCGTATTATGTTGAGGAGAAATTGGAGAGACTGCCCGCGCACGAGAGATGCAACAATTCTATGAGGATCATACATGACACTTCAAAACAAGTTGATTTGTCTGGAGAACGTACTTTCCGTCTAAAGCGGCAACATACAACGAGATGGCAGTACGGAAAATGAGGAGGCTTGAATGCATGAAAAGTAACAGGGCCTCCTTGGAGTGTATGCTTGGTATAACAATACGCAAGATGATACCCAACCTTTGATAAAATATGGCATCAACCTTGCTGGCCAATATGAGCGAATGATCTGGGAAAAAGACAAGAGAGACGTACGGCGACACGGGCGGGCTTTCCGTCCTTTCGATCTGCCGAGTCCTTCTCCTTGTCCCTCCTTGTGGTTGGGCGGGCGGCAAGACCACGATATGCGGCCATTAGCACGTACAAGACGAAGCCAACCGTGAGTCCTCGTTGTACCAGAGGTCGGTGCGCAGCATACACCTGCGCGAGTTGTTTTGCTCGCTGATCCAACGGGCGAAGCTTCGAGGTCACCATCCTACCTCAGGTTGAGTTTCGGGCGACTACCGCCCTGCGATTAAAATGATAGTGACACGTAGCCTCAAGTGCACCCACCAAGGACGTTGAACTCGTGTAGGGTATTGGTGACATGTGATAAACTTACAAGTCCATATTGAGACTATACTTTCGCCTTATCGATATTCGGCTTTCATCCGAAAAACCAAGACTATGGATAGCGAATTGCAATAACTCTGACTCTCACTGGATACCATAAGATCTGAGCAGTCACCGATACCACCATGTCCGTGAACGATACCTACCGAGCGTCCAGTCCAGAGCACGAGCCACAGCTCACTGCAGAAACTACCGTCGAGCAAATTGCAGAGCTCAAGGAATCCATACCCCCCTCCTCTGCACCTGTCATCGCAATTGATCTTGATGACGTGTTGAGCTCTACCAATGCTGTCGTAGCGCAATGTACGTGCATTCTACCCATCTGCATGAGGAGCACTCCAGGTGCAAGCTAGTTCAATATGTCAAGGGCACAATGAGACTTATGGTACCCAAATGACCACTGATGATTTTTACTGTAAGTCATGAATTGACATCTCCCTGTGCATCATGGTCACGTTGTGCAGACTACTTCTACTGGAAGGCAAGTAGAGAGTATTTTACTGATGCAGCGATCGTTCATGTCGGATCTGCCCGCTCCTCCAGAATCCATTTTGGGGAACGCCTTCCACCACGCGCACAAAGGTTAAAGCGTTCTATACAAGCGGTCGGATGGCGCAGGCACAGCCCGTACCTGGTGCACGCGAGGGCGTAGAGGCCTTGTGCGCGCTGGGCTATCGCTTGATTATCGTCACAGCTCGGGGTAAAAATTCCCACGCCGATAGCTGGGCTTGGGTCGAACGTTGGTTCCCCGGATGCTTTCATAGCATGATATGCACTGGCCAGTTTGCGAACGCTGGAAAGCGTGCGACAGATGATATAGACGCCTCGACGAGTGCAAGAAAGGATCATGAGGTTGCCACGCAATTGAGCAAAGCGGAGGTCTGTATTGACATCGGAGCCAAATTACTGATCGACGACTCGATTGAAAACGCATTGGCCTGCGTCTATCATATCCCGTTAGATGGAGTAACAAAGCCTCCCCCGGTACTCCTTTTCGGCTCATATGAGTGGAATAAGCGACTGTCACTGGCTTCTGACGAGTGCAACGATATGGTTTATGAAGTTCGTTTGCAAAGGGAAGGAGCAAAGTTCCTGGAAGAGGATGTGAAGCGAGGAGACGAAATATTGGAGCAAGCAAACACCCGTCTTTCGGTGCGCAGGGCTGAAGACTGGAGTGAAGTCGTGCGATATGTCACGAAGTTGAAGGGCAGCCATTTGTAGCTTCATGAACCCTAGAGGTGACTGTTCATTCATTTCTAACCTCGATTGCCTCTGATAGAGGTCCTACTCATTCTTCAGGCATGAAACACTAGATTACATACATCATACAGACCATTCTGTGTACCGTCGTCTTATCACACCACTTCTCTGATCTTTCCCGTCTCAACCTCGTACACCCATCCAGTGATATTTCCTTCTTTTAAAACAAGCGGGTGATTCTTCAAGAATGCGACATCGTCTTTCACACTCCTATCTAAATCAGGAAAGGGGCCAAACTGCAGGTTGTTTACTGCCTCGGACACACTGGTATCTCCAGGATGTGCGTTGATGACCTTGGATCGAAGTTGCTCATCGGAAAAGGTGAGCATTCCACAATCGGAATGGTGAATGACGAGCACATCTTGAGTTCCGAGGAGTCTTTGTGAAATGATGATGGAACGAAGAGATTCTTTGCTAAATATCATGGGAACTCGTTCAGCAGAACGCTGGAGTTGTGGGACGTTTACAACGTACGCAAGGCCTCCAGCATTCCGAATAATGTGTGCTTCCCCTAAATCCAGGCCTAGGAACTGCTCAGGGCTGTTGAACAGTTACTGTTTGTGGACACGCCCACTTATTGATTACCACTCACTGAAGGCGAGCATCCATACATGTTACTATTGGCGAATCAGCTGAGCTCTCACAGGTGTGCTGGCAAGTACTTACCGACAACAAGGCGCTTGGATGGTGGAATGCTTAGTTTGCCATTGTTTCCGAAGCTGGCAGCGTAGCTCTCGTTTGCTTGCTTAAAGTCAACCTCGGCCATGGGAGTTCAGAAAGGAGATAAAGCTCTGTTTTTCAGGTAGCGTGGGGCATTACTCAGTGACACAGTTCGTCTTCTCAACTCATCTTGACGCCATCGAGTGGGAAGATCAAGTTGTGTGATGTAGAGATTAGATAGCCACGTGGGCATAATTTGAATTTGAAATTACATAAAGTGTCAGCCTACAACACGGGAGTCACGGTAGTGACTGAGATTCAGTTTAGCTCAACTATCACAATGTCCTCACAGAAGATACAGCGCCTGCTTGAACCGCCTGATGTATCTGCTGCGCATCGGTCTGCACTAGAGTACTTAAACTCCAGCTTCACTCACATTGACGACCTCGATGGGATTGACAAAGTCCTATCACAAACAAAAGCACGGAGTTCGGAACTGCAGCGTCAGGTGGGTTGATTGATTTGAATAATTCATGATAGTTTATTCGTTGTCAGCTAGCTCTCTGCATCTCAGCAATCGATTGACTCACTCGTAACGAAGACTCGCGTGGCAGCACTTGCTAACCTTGACACTACTCGTGGGCTTGCGGAGGATAGAGAGTCTATAGAGAACGAGATGACTTATCTCTCACACGACCTCGTCTCATCTATTTCTCCGTCAAAATCGGAATCTAATCCCACTCTCCTTGAGGACATTGAGACTATGCATCGCATACTGAAGGAACTTGAAAGCGTGCGAGCGTATGTGGCTGTCATCGAACGTACATTGACTTTGAGGTGTGCACCATCTATTAATTTTACCTACCCTCGATGGATATACATAATTCCTTCTCAGTGAAGGAGCATTGGCGCAGTTGCGCGATACACCATCCCCACTTGCCAAATCGTCGACGTCAGAATACAATAGGCTAAGTGCCTTCGTTGATAATGTTGTTCAAGCATGCGAAAGTGTGCAAGATATCGGGAGTGGCGAGCAGTCTCTACATCTTGTTACATTTGTACGGCGTATTCGCGACAAAACGTGGTTAGATATAAAAGGTGTATTTTCTGCGTAAGTCTGGATTTACGCCCTGGAACAGTCTGATGATTTAACGTTTTTTTATATCAAGCAAACTGACTGCCGCACTGGAAAATCTTCAATGGCCAATGGCTGTCGATTACCCCGCTGCGAGCGTGCATGACCGCAAATCCTTCGAATCTGCGTTCAAAGACTTAATGTTGCTGCAAGAAATGTCAGTGAAGCTGCATTGTGCATTACGGGCTATACTGAAATTACACAGCGGCGAGATTATCGAGGGCTCATCAAACCAACTTGCAATGGGTTCTCGGGGTTTATACCCACTAGAAACACTCGCGCATGCAATATCCCTTCGTTTCAAATACCATTTCGAAACTGAACGAGAGACAAATCGCCTTGATAAGGTGTGGATCTCGTCGTCTTCAACCACCTGTATTGATTACTCGTGACAGCCAGAGTGGTATCTCTCACATATAATGAATGTGGCTCATGACCATCGACCCTTCATGGACAATGTTATACAACGTTTACTTTTGGGCACAACATACCAACGTGTCAATGCATGGGTAAGCTGATACTTTTACACACGAGCTTTGCGGCCTGACGGCAGACCATAACTTCAGCAAAACTACGTCACTCTCCTTGTCCCAATCCTGGAGCGCAAGTTGCGGCGCACCATTCCGACTTTGATCTCTCACCCTGCCCTGTTGGCGCACACAGTTTATCAGGCATTAATTTTCGATTCCAATCTGCGTGAATTAGGTTATGAATTCGTGGTCGGCGCAGAGGCAAAGAAGACCGAGGAGAAAGGAGGTGTCAGTTCTGTCATCCTTTGCCAGAAGGAGTGGTTTGATGCATGGTTAGAAGGCGAGAAAAAATGTCAGATTATTTTTACATTTATCTGTCTGTCGAAGAGACTAAACCGGTTGATTAACAGTCGCTGAGGATCAGTACAATGAAATAATCAGCTCTTCAGACGCATGGGTCATTGTTGACGATGAATCAAATGACGCCGATGAATACAAGCTCTCCCGTTCAATGGCCGAATTGAAGGCTACGAACTCAGCTCGTCGAATAAAGGCTCTCGTTGAACAAGTTACTGGTACGTTATGGATTTAATTTGATGTCCTCCATCATTGAAGGTGAAACAGATCGCTACTCTCCACTTCCCTCTTTCGCCCATCGCACGCGTTTCCTCATTCATGTCCAGCTTCCTATCCTCGAGCAATATTATTCTCGTGTGTCTTCTTCCCTGGACGCTTTCGAGACACTTTCGTCTGCTCTTGTGCGAGCGGTCCCTGGCGCACTAGGTGTTGAAGGGGCAAAGACAGACTCGCGTAAGTTGACCGGAGGTATTGAGGGCAGCCAACGGTTGTGCAAGGCGTTACTCAGCGCGCGATACGTGGAGTCTGCAATGCAACGATGGGGAGAGGAAGAGGTGAGGCGGCTGTTGTTTCAGGACCTCATTGAAGCTAAACAACACACTGCGGACAGTTCTTTTTAGAACTGTGGACAGAAATCAACCATCGGGCAGCCTTACGTACTCGGGCGGAAATGCATCCCTCGCTGCCAAACTCTGCAGATCATCAGTCCAGCAAGAGCAATGCCCCGGAATGCACTATCTTCGAGGAGCTAATTACACAGTACACAAAGCTCGCGTCAAGAGCGGAGGATATGCTTGTGAGTCAAGTTTGTGGTGAAACTGAAAGTGCTTTGAAACCACATTTCGTGTCTATCACATCGTAAGTCGCTCGTTTTTCTACTCGGGTTATACCGTCCGTTGTAATAATTGCTATCACACAGTCCCAAGGATGGAAGTGACGCTCAAAATGCAGATGATGGTATCGCCGTGCCCCCAAGCCTTCTCCCATCTATTGCCCTCTTGTCTGCTCACCTCACCTTCCTCCGCAATACACTTCCGACTGCAGTGACAACGCACGTATATAGGCGGATAGCAACACACATCTCAGAGCACATTCTTCAACGCGAAGTTCTCTTTCGCCCGGGACTTACGCGGGGGCAATTCCGCACGGGACTTGCATGGGAGCAAGCACGTTCCGTTCACGCGGAAAGCGAATTGTGGGCCGAAACTTGTCAGGTCGCCTTGAGGACTTCGCGGGCTAGGGCTGAGGGTCCTTGGGCACGATTACTAGTCGCAGGCAGACTCCTCGGCGCAGGCAGACAGGAAGTAGACAGGGCCGTGAAGGAAGTCCTTGGCGGGCAAGGAGATGGTTGGGAGGATGCTTTGGATGCTGTCACGAGCCTCGGATCGGGGGGATTAGGGAAAGAGGAGGTGAAGACAGTGTTCCGACTGCGGGATGATCTGTAAACGTTTGGTTGCCGGCTGTGCAGGGGCGAGCGCCCGTGTAGTAGTGTGAGAGGAGAACGGTGAGAATCGTCTGATAATATGCTGTCATACTGCGATGAGCGCATGGGATTTAGTCTTCGAACCATCACTTTGCTTTAGGGGACGAGATAATAATATCACGGCAGGGTTTCAACGTTGACTTTGATCATCTGTCCAGACCTTCTGACACATGCTTCGACTTCAAGTCACACCAGTAATGGATACGGTCCGGTGATGTAGAGATCATTCTTATTGATCAATATCTTGAGTTCAGAGCTATTATTACAACCAAGGAGAGAATATGGTACGACAACGAGACGATAAGCAAGCGAGATGGAGGATACGGTCAGTCTGCCTCATGGGACAGTCGGGCGCACGCAGGGGTATTAGACCTTATAGACGATCCCTTCGCTAATCATGAGCTCATCTGCGTCTGACATGACCTGACACGCTGCAGTAGCCTCGGCAGTTCCAAACAATGCATCCGTGGGAAGGCCCTCATTCACCATTTCCACAAGTTCTGTCAAGAACACTTGTTCCTCGTCTTGGAGGCGTGTAGAGAAAAGATTCGCCAGCCGTGCACGGAAGAGCTGTAGCCTATCAAAACAGAAACACATGGGAGAAAAATGCGTCAGAATTACACTCTTCAAGTAAGGCTTCCAGCGAAACACCAGAGACGTGAGAGAACGATGAGAATGAGATGCTAACCTTTCTGGAGGCACACGGCCCTCCTGTGATGGTTCTGTAGCAGTCGTTGGTAACGTATCCATCGCGAGATCCTGGCTACTGTCATTCCACAACGTGTCCTGACTACTTTGATTGTTCGTAGGCTGCTTGTTGGCTGGTGCTTGAGGAGGCATACTCATGCGTTCGGGGACCTCGGGCTGTTCACCCTCGCCCTGATCATTTTCATCTTCATCGGAACTATCTTGAGAGTCATCTTCGTCATTCCCGCCAGCTGCTCGCGTGCGATTAAGCTTGCGTTTCTTCTTCTTTTGCCGTTTCGCAACTTCCTTGTAAAGTGCATACCGCATTATCTCCTCTGCCGCGCGAGCATCTTCAGACTCCACTTTGACAGAGAGACGTGCTTTAGCGTGGGCTGTGGATAGACGAATGAGAGTTTCTAGTGTACGCGCTGTTAGAGGAGCTGTCTGGATACGATCTGTCAAAAACGGAACATAGATCAAGATGCAGGGGGAAAAAATACCTTCTTCCTATTGGTTTGACCCTCGTCCTCATTGCGAAGGTTGGCATAAACATTCACGATATGATTAGCCGCGCCTTTCGTGAGGACTGGAGCAGGCTTGCTCTTCGAGTACTGAATGTATTTTTTGATGAAGGCGATGCTCAACACCTCTGTTTTCACCTGCTTACCTCTCCGTGTTCGTGACTTCGCGGCTGTCAAGCCCACGTGGAGCAGGGGATCGTATTTCTCAAAGGGGCTGGACTCTGTCTCACCATCCACCTCCGCTGATTGTACACCCGGTCCATCAATGGCAAGGGGCTGTGACAGGTTGTCATGCACAGGAGTACCGTCTTCAACTCCAGGTGGCATATAACGGTGCATACGCAGTACGTGATCTGCAATTCTGCGGTCTCGTTCTTCATCAACATCATCGGTGACAATGAAGAGAAGATCAAAACGCGAAAGAAGGGAATCGGGTAGTGCAATATTCTTATGAGGATCTTTATGGATATCATACTAGCAAATAACGTAGTCAGGCTACAAAGTCTAACGAAAATGCACGTAGATCGACGCACTTGGCCATAGATCGGATTAGCAGCGGCAACGACACTGCACCGCGCGTTCAAACTGGTATGGATACCAGCTTTCGCGATGGTGACCGTCTGTTGTTCCATGACTTCGTGGATCGCCACGCGATCGATATCTGACATCTTGTCAAACTCATCAATGCAAACAACACCGCGATCTGCAAGAACCATTGCGCCTGCTTCGAGCCTTCGCTCGCCGGTATCGCGATCCGTGGTAACAGCCGCTGTTAAACCGACACCAGAACTTCCCCGTCCGGTGGTAGCAATAGCGAGTGGGGCAGTGCCCAACACGAAGCGAAGTAGTTGCGACTTTGCTGTCGACGGGTCGCCGACCATGAGCATGTTGATGTCACCACGGATATGGGTACCATTAGGTAGGTTCTTTTCTGCACCACCCAGCAGGAGTAAAAGGATAGCTTCCTTGATTTTATCGTGGCCATAAATGGACGGAGCAAGAGACTGCGAAAGAAGGCGGAAGATGTCGCGTCGTCTAGAAAGTTGGTTGATTTGCCGAATATCAGTATCAGTTAATGGTGTCTGTGCAATACCACCTCCAATCTTAGAGGAAAGGAGATTGATGTTGTTTGCGAGGATTAGGGATCTGTAAGGCAATCGGAAGATGAGTGATAAATTTCAAGGGGAAAACGAATACGAACTTGAAGGCGCCACTTGAGCCACCTCCCACACTTCGATAGAAGCCAACTAGTTGAACACGATCACCAGGTTTGCATTTGTCTACCAGATCGTCATCAAGGATGATATCTGTACTACGAGGTAGCTGGCCAGCTGGAGCGCGTTCGGGCATCTCCTGGATGCTGATACGCTGGTGATCTCGGAAGACACAACGACCATATTCCATCTGGAGGGGATGGCCATCGTCATCTTGCTGAGGTGTGACAGTGGAGGTCGGTGGCAAATTTGATGTCGACGTAGTCGCGTCGCGGTAGTCGCGAGCGTGAAAGAGTTTGGTTTCGGGGCAATAGTGAACGGATTTGAGCATTTTTGGGCGGACGAGTGAGCAACGCGTGATGATGCCCTCTAAGGAGATCATCTTGCCAAGATGTTCTGATTTGAGGGTACGTGGGCTGACATGATGGTCACCAAAGGAGCCACTGAAGCCGACACGATAGTTCTTTCCCTCGAGCTCGTGTTTTTCGGTGTCATGGACTTGAGTGACGACACCGACGAGAGCATCGTCAAATGCGGGGAGAAAATCAATAGGTTGCTTGAGCAAGCCATCTGCATACTCTCTGTTATAGTCACGGAGATCATCGATATTGACTATTAGACGGGTTTGATCTGTGCGGAGCATACGCGCGATGTCGTCTCTGTAATTATAAATTGGGGAATCTGAAATGAGGAATTCCTCGAATATACGAGTTCTGTCGCGCATAAGATCATCTTGAGGAACGGGCTCGTCGAGCATCGACATGGTAGCAAGATCAGTCAGTGAAGTAAAAGTTGACGCGTGCACTCGATATTGACGCGACTACGCCTGCCCTTAACCCTCACGTGGACCAGGAACCCACTCACTGAATTTAGCTAGAGCCTGAGATTGACTTAGATGCTTGCAATGAGTAAAGCAGTCTGATGCCCGCCCGCGCGATGTCGGAGCTTGGACGGAGGCAAAGAACATTCATTCATCGGACATTGCAAAGTCGTGTAATATTTATCGGCACACGAGGTCGTGTGCATGCAAACTGAAAGAAAAAAACCATTGAATCAAGACGGAAACAATCAAAGAGAGTACTAATGGAGCTAAGTAGCTAATTCGTAGAGAACAGGTGGAATACATGTTTGAATACAAGGCAAGTGCGCGTGATGTCGCTTGACCATTGAAGTATGCAAGTTAGGTATAAAACGAGTGTGAGATTATAATGAGGACACTGGTATAAAACGCAAAAAGAAGTCGAAAAGGGTAAGATCAGACATGGGCGTGCCGCCTAGAATGGTGAGGGCAAGGAAGATGCGATGCCCCAGTTTTAAGCACGTAAAACGTTAGGTATAGAAAAGTCGTGACACTAGGCTGGGATATTTAGTGCAAGTCGCGGTACTCAATATACGGACTTACAAGACAATTTTCACCAGTCAGCACCAGAGCTGCCTCCAGTACCACCAAATTGGTCTGCAACTGCAGTGGAGTCCTGTTGGTCTGATAAGTTATGCGTCGTTGTAATATATATATATTTCTTACAGTTTCAGGATTTCTAGCTAGCATCTGTTTCAGATTATCAGTTCCGGCGCTAGATGAAGAATAATTCGAACACTAACTGGTAGAGCAAGGGAGACTTGTAGGAAACAAGCTAGGATGATAGCGATATACCACTTTGAAGGGAACATGATTTGAATGGCTGCTTAAGGAGTGACAGACTTGCTTTTATGTGATGGAGGGGTATGAGAAAGTGTTGAATTTGGGTTTACATGATGATGATCCACGCGGTCAACATTCTTCCGGTACCCAGGAACAGTCTCTCTATGGCCGCCGAACCCATTCGGTCCAGGAACAACTCTACTTTCAACTACATATAATTGTAGTACTTAAGGCGAACAGAATCTAAGATCCAGCTACACGCCGTATCTGGTTCGTATTATTGCAAAATGTTAATGTGCAATGTTAACGTTGACTGTCGTACAGCCTTGAAGCGGTCAGTGTGACCGGGTGTGCATGTTCGATTAATAGCTTTCAGTCTCACATCTTAGATATCATCATACATATACCCCGGGGTCCTCGGGACTGGGAGCTAATATTTATAAACTTCTCCCGTTGCAATCATAACACCACTCGGCACCTATCCAGGAAGGCTCAGCGCTCAGCTTCAAATTCAAAAGCGTATTGATAACTACTTACCTTTGCCGCGTACGAGAACGTAAACATAAAAGCTTGTTGGAATTCGTTAGCTCATAATTGGGTTACCTTGCTCGGGATGTATCTCGAAGCACCAATCCGCTATTGATCTTCACCGAGCCTGACAACTGTTATCATTCCGTTTAATCACCCAATCACCATAACGAAGCACATAGCTTATGACTTCTCCGATGACACTTGTAGTACCTCTGACCCACACGGCGATGGATTGGACGAGACCCTACTAGAAGCATGTTGTCAGCTTAAAGAATTCATCATCGAGGCAAACGAGCTTCCAATTTGCCAAGCACCTACGGTTTCCATCTTTTTCCATCAGTCTTGTTCCTGTCGCGCGAACAACGGCCAGCCACTGTTCCTGGCAGTATGGCATCGGATCCACAGCATTTTGTACCGGTCCGATGTGGTACTAGATTGTGGCCACACGTACCTAGTCCATCACAGCGCCGATGTACGACTTACAACACCTGACAGGTAAAACAAAAATATGATGTCATGCGGCTATGCATATAGAATACAATAGATGCGAGTATTGAAATACTCAGTCCTATATCGAGCGTTACAATGGATAGATCAAAATCGAAGACGGGACATACCCATAGCTTTATCAAGCCATCCCACGAGGCCGTCACAACTTTAGACTGCATACATAGTTAGCATCGGTACCGAAACAAAATAAACAGAACAAACTTACCGACTCGTGTGGTAGCCACTCATGTGCGATAACAACCTTCGAGTGAGCCTGTAGCCTGGATTTAATACGCCCCGTTTTCCAATCCCAGAACACCACGTTCCCCTCGCCGTCACCACTGCTTATCCACTTGCCATCTGGAGAGAACCCAACCTGGCAAGCATACCCAGCCACGGAATGTCCCGCGAACCTTTTCTTCCTGTTTTGGCGGAAATTATCCGTACTGTAGATAAGAATTTGATTGTCTAATGATTGGGCAGCAAAGTATTTTTCTACAAACACAATAACCAAAATATGTGTCGGATCAATGGTTAATACATGAGAAAAAAATGAAACGTACTTGAAGGGTGAAGCGTTACTGCTGGCATTGAGTGCATATGAGGCTCTGCGATGTACTTTATCACGACTGGGATATCGTAATCCCAAGCACGGATGGTCTTGTCGTCCGACGTCGTGACAAAACGTCGGTTCTCGTCAACGAAAGTAATAGTATTGACAGGACCCAAGTGCTGGTCATACTCTTGGGTTATCTCCCCGGAATTCATGTCATACTACATAGTCGGATTCAATAGTCAATTTAGCCCGAGATAGGCAGGAGAACGTACCTGAATAATCTTTTTATCCGACATACCAGCGAGGAATATATGTTGTTTATCTTCATCCGGATGGAAGCGCACAACGTAGGGAGTCTTGCCGTTACTAAACCGCTTTAGACACTGGCCGGTCTCGGTATCCCATAGTTTCATCTGGCGGTCATATCCACACGACAGGAACTTCCGGCCATCATTAGAGAACGTGACATCTTTAACGGCCTGTACATGGCCATGGAAAGTCCTGAGACAGTTTCCATGAGTATACACGTCCCACAGCTAGCGGTAGTGAGTCGATTTAGGACCGAATAGGTTTAAAAAAATTAGCGTACCTTTATTTTTGTGTCCATAGATCCACTAAGAAGGAGGTGGCCAGTTTCAGGGAACAATCGGATTACTGAGACGCCTTGCGTATGACCGGTCCAGGTATGGATGCACGTCTTTGGAATAAATGTCTCTTGGGAGCCTACCTCACTGGCAATATGAGGCGCTTCCGCCAGAGGCGGATGCATATATGTTCGGCCTTGATAGTCGGTCATAGATTTTCCGTGGAAGACGGAGGTTTCTTGGCCATAGGCACCAAGCTTTGGTTTCGCTTTCTTCTTTGCAACTACCGGCTCGGGCTCCTCTTCTTCCTGCGGCTGATCACCAGTGTCTTCAACACCATCCAAGAATCCAATCTCCTCTTCTCCATCCCATGCAGCCCAAGGTCCAACATATGCGCCTTCACCCTCGACGACATCAAGATCTCCCCTGTTCTTTCTCTTTCTTTTCAATTCCTTTTTCTGAGAGCTGGTAGCTCGTAAGGTATCAATTGTTGCAAAGCCATTTTCGCGGGCCTTTTCGACTGAGCCGAGAATAGACGGTGCATTTGGATCGATCGACGGATTGACCGAGTAGCCGAGGATAGAATGTGTCAGATGCTGGGCCTTGAACGCATGGTCTGACATGGATTGTTCTTCCACATGGCCCGCGAGTGCATTCTGATTGATAAACCGGTTTGAATCACCGAATGGATTCTCGGGACCCTGGAGCGGCAACATCATTTCGCTGTAGGGAATGTTAACATTCATCTGCGTGTCCGTCGGCCGTGTCACTAGTGATGTTTGATTTAGAGGGTCCTAAGGGCACAATGAGTGACATGGTGCATGAATGAAGTATTTGAAAGACTCACTTCAGCGAGAACATGAGGCGCGGCCTGAGACACGAGTTTGTCCTGGACCGTGCGTGGTTTTTTGCTGGCAGGAAGTTTTGACAGGCCAAATGCATCATTTATAGTGTCCTCGTCTGAAGAATAAGTAGCAGACATGACTGGCGTTACTGACAGTCAGTAGTTGGTGCTCAACGAAGGAGAAAGGCGTGGTAAATAACTTCCAAAAGAAAGGTGAGACCTTTATGTAATTTCGTGGTGATTGGAGATTTTCATTTGTTGTCTAATTGATTTGTGTGATGCAGTCTTTCTTCCTCGAGGCCTAGCACTGAACCCCTCATTTTTCTTCTGACTTCTTCCTATTATCTTACTTAAGCTTTATCATGACCGAGCGCATCGTCGGTCGGCCATGGACTGCTCAAGAGGACCGTCTTCTTGCCAATGCTGTCGCAATCCACGGAGAGTCAGATAACTGGAAGGCCGTCGCCCACTGTGTCCCGGAAAGGACCAATAAGGCCTGCAGGAAGGTCAGTGATGATCTCATAATCCCAATTCAGTTCTCCCAATACGTTCAAAAACAGCGATGGCTCCATTCGTTATCACCGAATGTGAAGAAATCTGCTTGGACGCCAGAAGAAGACCATCTACTTTTGGAACTCTACAAAGTTCATTCAACAAAATGGTCTGTGATCGCGAGACATATACCCGGTCGTACCGACGATGCTTGTTCAAAACGCTATCGTGAGGCGCTCGACCCTTCCCTCAGACGTGACGAATGGTCCAAGGAAGAGGATGACAAACTCTTTGACGCGTACTCACGTTTGGCTGGGCGATGGGGCCAAGTCGGCCAGGAGTTACAGCGTAGCGGATTAGCCTGCCGTAACAGGTGCTGTTTCTCCCGCACGTATACATAATTCTCACGTAACTGACGGCCGCTTTTCCTTAGGTGGAGGCTTCTTGAGCGAAAAAGAAACATCTTAACCGAGCCTCAGGGTGTCGCGGTTTCAAAACTGCCGTTGACCATGTCTTCAGAACCATCAAGTCCTATGTTAACGTACCCCGATCCCACACCTTGGCCACCTCCACCCATGCTCAATCCCAGGCAGTTTTGGGATGAAAATTTATCTCAGTTTGACGGAGGTCCATCCCCAGCATCTGGACAGCAACATAGCCATGTAAGGTCTCACAATGACGTGGGATTGTTGGGCAGTGTAGAACCCTCGATTTCCCGTCCACAGTCGATACAGCACGTTGTCAATCTTCCACCCCCATTTCATTATTCGTCTTCATCATTAAGTTCGGCCTTGTCTTCTCCACACACATTTGCAACGAGGTATGACAAAAGCACCGCGGCCCCTAGCGGCTCTTACCAAACGGGGGAAACTCACGCCGCCCCGCACCCAATTGCCTCCGTTCCGCCGGCCGGCAATGCGCCCGCGGTTTTTGACTATGGGGTAGTCCTCGATCCATCTCTTGTCAGCGCCACGCAAGCTACGGACTATGCCGTTGGACATCGCCCTGTGTATGAGGACCACGTTACGCAACATCAATATAATGAGATCCAGAGGAGCGTCGCTCCCACACCTGTACCATCTCATACACCCGTTCCTGCTCAACGTGCTTCGGAGTATTATTCGCCTGTTCCTCGTCATAACGAGTGCCACCATCAATTGATCTGTGATGAAGAGGCTTCTCCATCACAAATGTCTCGGGATTCGTGTTATCCAGCCGCTTCTCAGGGTTCTTCCGCCGCATTGGTCCCTACGGCACTAGGCCCAACCCACGAGGCGACTGACAGCTACTACGTAGTTCATCATCGCCAACAGCTTGAGCATGATGTCCAGCATGTTGTGATGTCATCACCCGATTCATCCCCCATCTGCAGCGTTCCCCGCGAGTATTTTCCGTCTTCATCCTCATCAGACAATTGTTCCCCCGTTTCACCTATCGACGGTGCATTGCGCCAGACACCCTGCAACCAGTACCATTCACCCTCTACACACGTGGTGCCTGCGCACCAAGACATGAGCTCGATGTCGCAGCCCACCACGACAGCACCTGAAGCTCGTGGAGACTATTATCAGTCACAGCTCAAAGGACAATTGCAGCCTCAATTTCATCCGCTATCGAACGAACCAAAGCCCAACGGGCACCGGGCTCCTATGCCTGTTGTTGATTCAGGTCCACCGCCCAACGTCTCACCTAACTTCCATCCTGCACCATCCGCCCAGCGTTCAGCATCTATCAGCTCGTCCGCGCACACGCATCTACTCACTACCAGTGTACTCCCCAAGGCCACAGGGTCAGGTGCGAAACGCGGCCCTCCCCAGGATACTTCGTCACCGAACCCTGATGACCCCAATCCTCGCCCAACTGCACGGCCCCGGCAGTCATTCTCACGGAAGCGTACTGATATTCATGCTCCCCTGAGGCTATCCTCTGACTTGCCCGCTACAAATGAGTAGGTCATATTCTCATGGAGGTGACGCAATTGACTAACGCGATGTCATTTCTTAGCCCCTCTATAAAGCCATATGCGTGCGGTCACGAGAGCTGCTGGCCGGTGACCGCGGCGAGTTCCCTTGTTTGTTACACTACTTCGCGAGGTCTTTCGGACCACAATAAGAGTTCGCATCCAGAAGACTCTGGCGGAGAGAGGCCGTACAGATGTGGCTTAGACGGTTGCGGAAAATCTTGGAAGGTACGTCATTTCGGTCCCGAAGTCCTTGAGAGCTATATTAATGATGCTATTCGGCAGAGTATTAACGGGTTACAGTACCATTTACAAATGTGCGAACCTATGCATGCTCTCATCGCCGAAAATACTAACTATGACCTAGATCTAAGGCCCATTTCCAACACGCTATTGTGTCAACTTTCGTCACCTCTTACATCGATGGCCTCACTGTGCCCTTGGTGGAGGCATCCCCTGGCGAAGGTGATGATAAGACTAAAAAGCAATATGCTTGCCCGCATCAAGGCTGCCCGAATCGGTACAAGCAACTCAGTGGACTCCGTTATCATCTAGCCCATGTAAGTTAACTTCACGCAATATCAACCCGAGTCTAACCGAATATGTTAGGGTCACCCTACAGATCTTCCGGTTCAGCTGGATCTGGTACCTCCTGCCCTGAGTCGTAAATTGGCTGAGAAGATGCGGAAGGATGGCACCGGCTCACAACCCCCTGAGACTCAAACGCACAAACCTCTTCCTGCTCCCACCCCTTCGCAGAGCTGCTCTCCCGGGCATGTATCTGCATAATGCGTGGGCTCCTGACTAAAATCAGCATGCACCGATATTTTACTGGTCTCATAATTGCGACCCACCCCCAACATATACTGGGCCTGCTCATTGGTTCGGTATTGTCTTTCGTCTTATTGAATTATTAGGTGTATCTTTATTGCTTTCATTTGCTTGTCGTCTCTTTGCGCTCTTCCTCACATTGCTCGGTTTTTTATTGCTTTTTCCTATCAGCTCGCCATTCGTTTGCATCGCAGATTTACGGCGTACTTTTATAATTGCTATGTGTAATATTTGGTGTAGATCCCACCGTTCCTAATTGTATCTATACACAGTTCGAACTGACAACATGTACATTTGCGAGGGTGTAAAGAGTGTAACAAAGTCATCATGAATCGATTCCGTAGGAAATTATCTGTACATATGTTCTTGTTATTTCAAAAACCCGAACACGTTATCTTCATTGAATCACCGTCCAGCTCCAAATTGGCCGGCGCTGCGGCGAGGTGAGCTCAAAATTACATGACGGACAGGTGGATATCAGCTCACAGATTCCTCAGCTCTGGATCTGCCATAAGTTCTTCCATAGAGGGCGCAGCTCCACCAGATTGCATCCGATTCATCTAATAAAGAATGATCGAAATGACTACTTGAAATATACAAGAGAGGGAAGATGCCTACCATGTTAGCGACATTTGGATTCGACATAAGCCTTTCCATTCCGCCGTTGGCCATCATCTGTTGTGCCATTTGCATCATCATGGGGTTATTCATGAGGCTAGCGAGATCGGGCATGCCGCCTGCCCCACCCATTCCCCCCATGTTGCGGAACATGTCCGCCATACCACCGAGTCCGGCTGCACCCGCACCTGGGCCAGCGCGCGCATTTGACAATGGGATGTCCCCTTCAGGCACGAGTGGTGGCGGACCATCATCATCTTCATCATCTTCAGAAGGAATGCGGTCCATGGCATTTTGTAAACCAGATTTCAGGTTGGCGTTTGTGGGGTCGAGCTCAACTCCCTTCTTGAATGCGGCAGCAGCAGCTTTGTAGTCTCCTAAAGTGTATTGCGCGTGCCTAGTGGAGCGGTGGAATGAGATCGAATTACGTGGAAATCGATAGCGGATACTTACCCTAGACGAGAGTAGGCCTTAACGAATTTAGGATCAACTTCGATGGCTTTTTCAGAGTCGAGGATTGCAGATGCATGGTCGCCTTTGCTAGCGTATGCGGCTGCTCTGTTAGAGTAGTAGACGGGATTGGCAGAGTCGAGCGCGATGGCTTTGGTGTACGCGTCAATGGCTTCGTCATATTTCTTAAGTGTCATGTGCGTATTTCCCGTTTGCTTAAGTTTCTCAGCCTTGGCCTTTGTTTCCGCTGAAGGGGCAGAGGGTGTGGATGAGGATGCCGGCGAAGATGCTACTTTGTCTCTTGTTTTCAAGAATACATCGAATATGGTTTGTAGCTTCGCTGGTTTAATATCCAGGCGTTGCCGCTGCTTGTCGTCGGACGGATCGACACCAAATGCCTCGCCGATGCATTGAACTGCGTGAATACGCGTCAATGAGCCACAGAACGTAAAAGAGACGAACGAAGACACAAAACGTACTGGCAACTTCAAGACCTTCCCTGTCGTCTTGTTTGACAGTGCCATCATCTATGGATTGGTTCAAAAAGTCGATTATGGACAGGACGAGCTGCTGCTTCTTGTCCGCCATGTTAGTGGTATCCGTAGATCTAGTATGTGGCAAATAAGTATCAACAAACATTTCCAACTCATGAAGGTTAAGGAACGACGGTCTTCGTTCATATAGGCAGCCATGTTTTTCTGTAGTATCTCTGGCGAACCTCCTCAGGACCCGGTCATCTCTTCAAAATCCGGCCAAGTTTATGAACGTCGGTTGATTCTTAAATACATTAACGACAATGGCACCGACCCATTGACGGGGGAGAAGCTTGAGGAGTCTGACTTGTTGACTGTCAAAGCCAGTGAGTTTTTTTCATTGTCACTTTTCTCGCAGCAGCATGTACCGTTGGGTTTTTTGTGAATGCTGCAATCCGAAAAATTCAATTCACACTCGCTAATTCGTGTCTACCAGACCCTAAAACTGCGCCACCACGACCTCCCGCCGCAACTTCCACTCCGGCTCTGTTGCACATGCTTCAAAATGAGTGGGACGCATTAGTATTGGAGACGTTTGCCTTGAAGCAACAGTACAACTCCACTCGCCAGGAGCTAAGTTATGCTCTATACGCACAAGATGCAGCCAGTCGCGTCATCGCCCGTCTCATAAGAGAACGTGATGCTGCCAGAGAGTACGCGCTTTCCAAGTATACTCTTTCTTACATCAGGCTGACACGTCTTGTCCTTGTTTCAGAGCTCTGGCTAATGTCCAGGCAACTATGGGAATCGCTCCAGCAAGCGGTGCGGCTGAAGACGTGGAAATGACTGAAGAAAATGGTACTCAGGAAGGTGCTCTCCCTAAAGAGATCGTCGACCAGATCGATGAGACCCAGCAAAATCTCTCTGCTACCCGTAAAAAGCGCAAAGCTCCAGCTGGTTACACGGGTACTGCAGAAGTGAAGACATTCGTTGCAACACACACCATTCCATCATTGCACTCGGCCTCTCCTGCTGGCATGACTTCTCTTGCCGTTTCCCGTTTTAACCCGGCTCAGTTCCTTACGGGCGGTAACGATAAAATTGTCCAGCTGTACGATAGAAGTACAGACAAGGTATTGGCCTCCCTCAAAGGTCACACGAAGAAAGTCAACCACGTCGCTTTCCGCGAGCACGAGGGTGAATCGACTTTGATTTTGTCTGCAGGTGCAGATAAAATTGCCAAAATATGGGCGCATGATAGCGCCTCTAGCGAGTACATACCAAAAGCAACCATTCGGACGCACAAGGGAGAACTCACTGGCCTCGTTGTACATCCCACGAACTCCATCTTTGCATTGTCTTCCCTCGACAAGACATACTCGCTCCATGAACTCTCCAACTTTACCCAGGTGTACCGGTCAGCCCCTGGGGAAGATGCTTTCACATCCCTTGCAATCCATCCTGACGGTGCTCTCCTTGCATTGGGCACTCCCTCATCCAAGATCCAAATATGCGACGTTCGCTCCGGTAACATAGCTGCATCCATCACACCACCAGATGTCTCGCCTTTCACCGTCAATTCAATCTCATTCTCAGAGAATGGCTACCATCTCCTCGCTCCCGACAGCCCCTCTTCCGTCGCCATCTGGGACCTGAGGAAGATGAAAACAGCACACACCATTTCTCTCGGGGAAGGGTTTAAGGTCAACAAGGTGTTGTACGATTACAGCGCACAGTACTTAGGAGTCGCGGGCAGCGAAGGCATCCGTGTGTTTGCTCACAAGTCGTGGGATGAGCTTGTACATTTCGAGGAGGCGGGTGAGGTGTCGGATATGGTGTTTGGAGAGCTGGGCAAGGAGATCTGGGCTACAAGCGGAAGGGAAGTCAGGATCTGGGGTTTGCCTGCTTAAGTGTATCACTTTTCTTGTTCTCATCAATATTATTCGTGCTGTATTTCATCGTGTCGTTGTATTGGCTTTGGTTCGCAACTTAAAATTTGCGGTGAGGCCGATATGTAAAGCTTTGAAAGCATTGAAGACTGTCATCGGGGTATGGTATTGCAAGAGCAGCAAGGAACGTGTCACAACGTTAACCTTCATTTGTCCATGGTCTGCCTCGACTATAAAACTCAGCGCAAAATCGGGCAATGTTTTTATCATATTGTTTCATTGTGTCATCGGTACATACAAGTGCGTTGATGCAGTCACCAGAACCCGAAGAAAATAATGGTAATGCGAAGATATAATGCGAAAGTGATGCAACGAATAATAATCACGTGTTAAAGACAGTGCTGTGGTCGGTGTGAAAGAAATGGGTGTGGTGACTCATGCAGTGGGGGGATTTTACACATAGTGATACAAAGACTATCCATCCAATGTGACATTTTTACGACCAAGTCGAAGGGCCAAATGTCTGGCCAGGAGGCATCACGTAGAGGGGCGTGCCCATTGCATCTGCAGTGTTCTGCCAGACAGTGTTACCCCACCAGTTGAGGGTGATTCCACCTTTCGGCATCTGAAGAAGGAAGAAGATGACGATGAGGCTGAGCGTGACGCCTGCGTCAAGACCAGCGGAGAGGATGTAGTTGTAGCGCATCCACCACCTGAAGTGGTAGCGGCGCATGGACCACTGGAAGATGAAGCCGACAATTGCCCAAGACGCAAAGTTGATGCCAGTGGCAGGAGGCATGGCGCCGATGCCTGCGAAGAACACTGGGATGTTGATGTATCTCCAGTAAGAGAGAGGGAAACGGCGAGCGAGGTAGTAGAAGGGGATGGGGAGGAAGGCACCGATGGCAAAGAACCAGAGCAATGGGCTGTACATAGCACCAGGACTGAAGAGACGGTGGGGACCAATGCTTCCCCACAGGAGCGACGCACTTCCGAAGGTGCTGGTAGACGGGCAGATGAAGAACTGAGGTTGTGTGGGTGTGCAGATGTCCACAATGTTGGCGAACATCCAGTCCTGCACGAGGGTGACAACGATGGAACTGAGGAAGGCAGCGAGGACCTGTGCTGTGAACATGAGACGCGGGGGCACCTTCATGTAATGACCAAGCTTCAAGTCACCAGCAAAGCCAACCGCCTGGTTTGTACCCATGTATGCGCTTGCTTTGAAGATCATGACAGCGATGGGTTTGCCAGGAAGCAAATAGGCACCGATCATCTCGAACATAACGTTCAAGGCGATCTGCTGATTGGTAATTGCCTGGAGCATGCCGACCGGAATCGCGAGGAGTGCAGCGAGAGCGAGAGCAACGCAAACAGCCCAAATGGGGAGATCCGTGGGGAAAATCTCCACCGTGATAAAGAGGAGGAGAAGCATTACGAGGCCCAGGATAACATACCACCACTGAGGAACTTCGGGGTATGCCTGCATCAGGCGCGAATGAATATCACGCTCATCTCTCAGGCTGCTCTTGAGGCGGCGAACGATGTCACGGCGGTACCACACTGCGATAAGGCCGTCAGAATGGGGCAATAAGCAGATCTAAAGGAACTCACAGAATGTGTGCACGACTACTGAGGAGAAAGCGGCAAATGCAACACCATATGCAACAGCCATGGTTGCTGTCATGAAGACGGGCGAGTAAGCCTCGTACTGCGCAACGTTGAAAGAGCCATTGGCGACCACCTGAGCAGCGTCATACTGCAATCCAGTGTTGTCGAAAGTCAAGTAGGAGGAGATTGGCAAGTACGCGGTGAACCAAGTGTTGGTGACTGCGAGATACTCTGAGTGCATTACACGATGAAAGGGGGAGAGAACATACAGTAGATGATCGGCGTAATGATCCAGAAGCAGATCACAAGGGCAACGACCGTGTTGGCTTCAGACCACCAAGGCGTCACCAAGGGGCTTCCGACGTACGCGATCATGGACCAGTCAAAAGTAAGAATGCCCATCCCAAGACCAGTGGACGTGCCAAAGAGCGCGTTCACGGCCACGTTATTAGGTGCAATCCAGCAGACCCAGTTGAATATGCTCAGTCCAGTCCACAAGTATCCAGGTACCCAGTACCATACGAAACTGCATCCCAGTGCAATACAAAAGAATTTCTCCCGGGAGATGTGGCGACTCTCATGTTTGCCATATGACTTGTGTAGTGTGTTGAACAGAGCGGAGGTGACAAGTGCCCCAGGCCAAATCATGCTACTGGGCCAAACAAGGAATCTACGAAGAAGGCCACCCATAGAGAAACCGATGAGTTGCGTTGAAAGAACAAGGCAGAGTTGATAGGAGGTAGTGAGGGTTTGATTGTAGAAGACCTTCTGAGTCGCGATAATGTCGGTGGCATAGGCACCGCTGACTACAACGTTCGCCATGACAGTGATGAGTACGTGTTCTTTAATGTTGAATGGTCCTGGGTTGAATGACCAGGTGTACCCCATGGTATTGAAGCGTGTAGTGGGGAGGATTCGCTCCATCCCTTTGCCAAGGGGTAGGGCGGTCAACTGAGCAATGATGGCAGTGATAATAATGGAAGGGTCTAAGAGTGACTTGAGCAAACGGAATCAAGGGAGATGAGAAAATGTCAACTTACAGCGCATGGAGAAAAACTGGTTAAGAGCCGAGATGAGGACGGTATAGAAAATACCCAAGAACCACATGCGGAACGTATTGACGTGCATGGTGGGGTCGTCAATGCTAGCCACAGCGGCACGAACTTCAGGGTAAGGTGACTCGCTGTCATATGGCGGTCAGCAGAGCAGTAACAAGACACCATAGGACTCACTCGTCATATTCGAATGTTGAAGTTGTGGTAGTTCTCGAAGCTGTTGAGTAGCGCGTAGACTCAACTCGAGACTCGACATCGAAGTCCGAGGCGCCGCCAGAGTACTCTGACATCGCTATCTTTTTGGGCTCAAGCTCATGCACCTCAGTGGTGGATGAGGTAGGAGAGGGAAGTGCGGCATAGTAATCAAAGTTAGGGTCATTGAGATGCTCCATGAGAAAGTCGACATCCTCGGGAACATCGGGCACGCCTCTGGCGCGAAGGTTCTGAAGAGCAACAACGTTCGTCGCGCTGCTGTATGGTTTAGTCTCCATGTCGAGACCTAATAGGGGAGGGTAGCGCTGTGAGAAAGAAAGGCAAGCACTGGCAAAGAGCACAAGGAAGGCTCAGCAAAAGGTAGTGCGAGTACGGGGAGAGAATAAATTCCTAACGATTCCAGGAGATCTGGCGGCCTTTTGAGGGCGGACGGAACGTCCACAACTTGCCGATCATACCACTGTGGACGTGGTGACACCATCTATTTTGGAAGCTAGGGCCATTTGTGGAAGAGTTCCGCCCTGGAAGCATACCATACAATAAGCCTAATATGACATGGTCTATTGCAAAACAAAAAGCTGGGAGAAGGCCCGGGCAGTGATCGGCATGTCAAAACTCAATTGTTCGTGACTCATCTGATTAATAACCCACTGCACTTAAAAGATGCCACCGATGTTCTCTGCTGATATGCTATCATGCAAAGAGTCAAACGACAAAGTGGCACTCGCGATAGACTCGTAGCCATGAGGCATTGAAACACGCGGCTAGAGCTAGGGGAACCTATCGAGTGACGTTAGCTCATACTGTGTGAAGCCGGAAATGTCGAGATGCGGCTCAAGAAATGCTTATTGTCTTGTGAGAGTTGCTATTGTTGTGACCGAAGGAACTTCATCAATTTGGTTGAGGATCAAAGACAATAAGGCGTATTGCTTCCGAACTTAGTGTTTGGTACCGTTATCTTATCTTATCACTTAAGTGATTTCCATCACGTGATGGAGACGCGTGAAGAATCTCACGCTAAGCAGCATTACTAGATGTACCAGTTCGTGCTCACACTGCAGATTGTTTTCTATTGTAATCAAATAGTCCTGCATTGTTAACAAGTAGTTCTATGTCTTTTATTTTTTAAATGATTGTGTTGTGCAAGTGTTATGATACAATATATACCGTTTGGAGACAATTTGGCACACTGATCAGCATCGGGAAGGCAAACTTACACCAATCTTGACCTCGGAAGTGCTTAGAACATTGGTTCTGACAGATATCTAGCTAAAATGACAATATCCGAGGGTGATTTGCCAGCTGGACTACTGATGCACAAGTGAAGGATATGTTATCTGGCGTGACAATCTACCACTTGAAGACGTTACATCGTTTTAAAGTCCCGCCATGCCGCAACGGAGTTTTCATGGCACCAAGTTTCAGGCGCACCTCAATTGCACCTCAATAACAATCCTGCCCTCAAGACTGACCCCAAATTTACTGGGTTGTACGGCCGTACACGTGGACAAAAACGCGCACATCTGACCAGTACGACAACATCAAACGAGAATGTTGAGTCCGAGTCCTCTATGCATCCACCTGCAACTAACACGCCGAAGACTCGATGTTGATGGTCATAGGCAGCCTTCGAGTGATGCTACTGAGATGAACCAACCAATTGCGGGACCTTCAAACATACATATTACGACTCACGGTACAAATGACAACAGTTAACTCCCTCCTAATGACACTAATCACGAAGTCCGCGGTAACATAGTACCCCATTATTCATATGATCAACACTTTTATGTTTCCATATCATCACGCAGATTAATTCACGCACATACTACAATATTCTCATACTCGCACACACTGTAGCATCACCACCACATGCACTCATTCAAATCAATAATATACATACGTGTTATCATTTCTATTGTCATTGAATATTGAGCGAAAGCCTTGAACTTGAACTTGCGTGCGCGGCGGACTTCCAATCGGCAATGTCGGCAACCTGTGACGCAATGTGACAAATGCACGAACACTAGGTGAGATAGACTAAAGGTGCTCGGACATGCTGCAGGTACACAACTGATCAACTTTTCTGTATATAAAAAATTGGGCCATGTTATTGAGATGTTAATATATCTACCAATAACTATCCGGTATTTGTTTTGTGTTGTGGATCGAGAGCAATACATGAAACTGTCGAACACTCGGGTACATCTAGTATATCGCGCATTCACTGGGTCTATACATTGTAGGTACTCAATCGTTGCATTAAATAGCTGTGTGGTGATGATTCAACATTCACTGGCCAATTGCTCTAAACCCTCATCATCCTACTACGGATGTCGAAGGACAGCGAAGGTGCGTGGTTGCAATCACTTTACACATACATGCAGTATCCCAGCTCACTTGCATGTGCGTGGAGGGGTAGCGTATGACACAAAAAATCGAGATCAGAAAACGCCATTAAGGTGAGCCTGTCATGCTCTCACACCATATATTTGGTAGACCAAAAAACACGAAGGGATCTATTATAACACGTTTCCTCTAGTCTGGGCTTGCCATCGATGCAAGTCGTGTCTTCAAATAAGCCATGACTACCTGCCCGGTGACCTGGTCACGTATCTGCAGTAAGGTTTTCCTTAGTTCCTAACACCAAAAATATAAGACATCACGCGCCGTTAATTGCGACTTTCGTGCTCAGGATTGCGAATACCAGACCGGTGCTACAAAATCAAATTCTAGTTTCCTACGTGGTTCTCACCTCACTGTCACTTGTCACTGAGCGTAAAGTGCATTGCCGCAAGTATGTCCGCTGTCGAAACGGTTACTGAAGCCTCGCAGACCCTGTCGACACTCAACCTCCGCGGAGGTGACCAAGAGCAGAAGACAGAATCATACTCCTATGCCAATTTGCTTCCCCATTTCTCACCTGAACAATACCCACCGCTTACACCCTTCAAACACGAAGATCCAGGCTTCCGCGCACTCAAGCATGCAGATCCTCGTGCATTCCTTAAGAATGCGACCAACGTGGTGGAACTGACGCCCAATCTGGGCACAGAGGTCCATGGTGTGAACCTCGCGACCCTTGATAGTGAGGGAAGGGACCAACTTGCGCTCGAAGTATGCCAATTTCCGTGATATGACTATGGTCGCTTATTGTCTGTAAGGTTGCAAGAAGGGGACTTATGGTCTTTAGGGACCAGCACGAGTTTATAGATAGAGGGCCTGATTCGTACCTAGAGTGGGGACGACACTTTGGAAGGTTTGTTGTGCTTCTTCTTTGTCTGCTCAATTGGGCAAGTGCCCCTGATGCACCACACGTCGAATTTTCATTGGTGTTGAAACGATTATTGACTAATTTGTCATGCAGGCTGCACATTCATCCTACGTCTGGACACCCCAAGGATTATCCGCAAATTCACCTTGTGTACAAGTGAGTAGTGCAAGCGTGTTTATTCATTACTCACTAACTGTGGGCTTCAGGGATGCAAAGTCGTCCTACAACTTTGAAAGGGAGGACAGCATCACGTCGACTGTCTGGCATTCCGATGTTTCGTACGAGCTGCAGCCCCCCGGGCTCACAACGTTCTTCCTCCTCTCGCAGCCAACGACAGGGGGAGACACATTATTCACGTCCCAGATATCGACTCTTAAGAAGCTCTCGCCGTCGTTTGTCGCCTTCCTGCGCACACTCAGTGCAGTGCACTCAGGGGTCGAGCAGGCTCAATTCTCGCGCTCCGGCAAGCGTGGCGGCATCGTGAGACGTGAGCCAGTGGAGCATGTCCACCCACTCGTACGGCGTCACCCGGTCACTGGAGAGGAAGCATTGTATGTTAACCGCCAGTTCACGACGCGTATTGTTGGCCTGAAGCGTGAGGAATCTGGTGCGTTTGATCACTGTGGGAATGTCAACTGGACATTGATAGATACCTGCGATTAGAGAATATCCTGAAGTTCCTTTACGACCATATCGATAAGAGCGCAGACCTCCAAGCCCGAGTGAAATGGCAGCCTGGGACCGTCGTGCTCTGGGACAACCGTATCACTGCACATGTAAGTCTGACATATGAGCGTCATACCTTGCTGGACTTACATTAACCACGATCCACCAGTCTGCTATTGTTGACTATGGAAAGTCGAATGAACGCCGTCACGGTGCACGTATCACCCCGCAGGCAGAGAGACCGATTCCTGCTCTGGAAGGCCTTGAAATACCCAGCCTTTAATGGATCGTGACATGATATTGAATGAGAACTGGCGGGCTTGAGTGCAACCTGTGTTAATTGTATGCATGAGATCTATATTGCAATATGAAACCATACTATGGTGCGACTTGATGGTGGTAACTTGAAATCTCTCAGTGGCAGTAGCCGAGGATGACGTTTAGACCTCGTAGTACTGCACCCGCGTCGACTGCGATTCTCCGATCCATACACTACTTACCTACTAGATATTCCTCGTGCAAGCCGCTATGTCTTCGAACACGAGAGTATTATACCTAGTCTACTGCGGTGTCGCAGTAGCCGTCTTGAAGGAGTTCAATGCTGTGGTTACGGAGCCGTACATGGTGACTACATGTTGTTAGCCTCTCACTGGATTCACCCGCAATTCTGATGATAATCTAGGATGAACCTTTCCATGTACCGCAGGCATTGGCTTACTGCGAGGGTGAATGGTCAACTTGGGACCCAAAAATTACCACACCGCCGGGACTGCACGTCGTTCACAATTTCCTACTGTTCCTCTGACTCAACACGATTATCCCGCAGATACATGCTCAGTGTGTTGCTGCACTGGGTCTTTATGTTCAAATGCAACCTGAATTTGCTCCGTCTCACCACTACCCTTACCCTCTTGGCGCTACCGCTTGTCCTCACGCGGTTGCTGGGGTTCCATCAGCGGCGTCGTTCACCACCAACATTAGCACCCTCGATCGAGGCGCTTATTCTGTCTACCTTTCCAATAGCGTGGTTTTTTGGTTTTCTATATTATACAGAGGTTCCAAGTCTTGTTTCTGTTTTGTGTACCGTAGTTGCTGCGACGCAAAATAAGCACTGGCTTGCTGGTTTGGTACGTGATTCAGTCTGTCCTAGGTTTTTCTAGAATGCATGCTCACAACTCCAGGGGCGTCCCTAGCTAGGAATTGTGAGCTGCCTCTTTCGTCAAAACAATGTTATTTGGGTATTGTACGCATATGCAGCGAGCCAGCTCATGCGTTTGCGATTCAAACCTGGACAAGCCGAACTACACGATCCCCCCGCCTTGGGCGCTGGGCCAGGTGAGTGACGGCAGGGTTGCTATGTCTGCTCATGGGTTCATATCGTGATTCCAGGTGACTTTCTTCGATCGATCACTGAGTGCCCCAAAAGCACTACCTGAGTTGCTCCCCGCGTTTATTCCTTATGCGGTGGTTCTCGCACTTTTCGGTGGTTTTGTGATTTGGAACGATGGCATCGTGCTTGGTGCGTTTTTCTCGGCCATAATTATCGAGATAGCCGCCAATGTTATGTATAGGCGACAAATCCAATCACATTCCTTCATTTCACGTGCCACAGCTGTACTACTTCATTGCGTTTGCAACAATGATCGGGTGGCCGGCAGTGCTTTATGGCGAAAGCGGCCCATTGAAGGTTGCTACCGAGGTCATTTTGCGCATGTTTGGGAATAAACGGTGACCGGGTTAATTATGAGCAAGCGTGTGGATGCTGATATGGATTATGTGCCGTAGGAGAACGCTTCTGACGGTCATCATATCGATCTTCATGTGGATTACTATCCAGCGTTTCACGTGAGCTTCCCTTTACTGGTTGATAACCAACCTAACCTTCACGGATCTAATATAGTATTCATCACCCATTCCTCCTGTCTGATAACCGTCATTTCACCTTCTATATCTGGCGTCGAGTATTCATGCTGCATGCGGTAGTACCTTACCTGTTTATTCCGGGGTACCAAGCGTGCGCCTGGGCATGGTGGATTCGTGTTGGTGGGTCGTTTTTCTAGGTTCCAGAATACATCGATGTCATTGACCCTGGACGTCATACATCAGCCCGTGATCAATCGCTGTTGCAGACGTTGGTCCTGCCCGTTTTAATTTTGCCTACATTACTGCCTACTCCCCTGCTGGAACCGCGTTACTTCCTGGTGCCATATATCTTGCTCAGGGCTCAGGTTGTGGATGTGCAGCCCTACGGTATTTTTGTCGAGGGCATTTGGTACATGGTAATAAATGTGGCGACTATGTATGTGTTTTTATACAAAGAACGAGCGGGAGTTGGAAGATTTATGTGGTGATGTATCTATGTACGTAGAATAATAAATCGAGTGGACAGGGGTCATATCTGGACCCACTGATGCAAACAAGACCACACGCGTCCGAATGGTTCGGTTCGAGTTGGAAGAACGTCAGCCATACATTCACAGTGCAGATCATAACGAAGCTCCAATTCCCCTAATGTTGCCAGAAACGAGTACCCAGCCATCACGGCCTTCTAAACCAATCACTCGAAGTTCCATTCGACATTCACTCAATTTCACGTCGGTAGGAAAAGCCTTGGCGGATGTAATCAACAAGGAGTCCCGCGACCGCGAAAAGCCTAATGAGAAAGCCCTGAAGAAGTCCAAGGACTCTTCAAGACGTTTAAGTGCTATTGCACTCATGAATTCCAGCGCAATTCCCCAAGCTAACGCCACTGTATCCTCAAAGTCAAAGTCCCCCACTCCGGGGCACGCCAAGGAGGACGCTTCTCCATCCAAGACCATCACACGCAGTATCAGGAGACAGTCTGGTCTCCTCAGACCTGCTCCTGCTTGTGACGATATGGGGCTAAAGGTGCTAGACGCCGTTGGTGTCAGTCCTTCCATAAAGCGTTCGTCTTCGCTACGCCCAAGGACTGCTCCTGCACCCACATCGTCTGCATTGCCGAAATATCGGCCCAAGTCCACTCTTATAGAGTCTGTTCTACCAAAGAAACCTGTTTCTCCTGCTCGTGCCGGCACTCGCAGGCGGCTGAGCTCATCAGAGGAAGAGGACAAGGTCCATAGCGTCTCTTCCAAAGGCAACGTGGAAGAGAAGAAGCCTAAGAGTTCGATCAGTCCTCTTCCTCACAGAGCACTTACGGTGAAGGTTAACTTGCCTAACCTTACGCCTCCTTCGACACCTTCTAAGATCAACAAGTCATCAACACCGAAGAAATCCTCGCCTGCCAAGGCAGAGTCCGGGCGACCAGCTAAAAACATCAAGACAACCACTACGTCGTCTGCTTCCAAGTCAAACATTGCACGGCCTTCGTCGTCTTCATCTTCTCGTAGCTCTATTTGCTCACAGGGTTCACCTCAGACACCCTCCAAGAGTGGCTTTGGGTTCGGACGCTCAAAAAATAATCAAGCATCAAGCCCTCTGCGTTCTACCGGTCGTCTTGCACCCGAGTCACCCCTTGCTCATCACGCTCGTCAACATTCTACTGCGACCCTTGGTAGAAGTACAACTCCCACGCCACTGTCGCAGCTTGCGGAGGAGAACAGCGAAGATTCCATTGAAGCTGACGATGTGGAACTTCTCCTTGCCCCTGCCGCTCCCCTTGGGGCACCCACACCTGCGATCCCCAGGATTCGGGCTGCTCGACCTCAACACAATGAGTCAGAACCTGAAACGCCCTCGCGCCCCTCTCTATTCCTTCCTACACGAGCGAATCTTTCCTACCTGTCACCTGCACCTCCGACCTCACAGAGCACACCTGGCCTCCGCCCTCCCAAAGCCAATAGTGCAAATCGCGGCTCGATAATGTCTTGGGAACAGTTGGCAAACGATGGATCACAGATAATTGCACAGGAAGAGGTAGAAAAAATGCTTTCGGAGATTCAGGCGCCCTTCACGCCAGTTGGCCCTTCACCGAACGTCAGTGTTCTTGCACTTGAAGTTCCTGAAAGTCCTTGCCTCTCTGCTCTGCCATCGCCGGGTGGTTATGGGTCGATATCTCAGGTTTTATTACCGGATGTTACACCTTCGCCCGCAGTGCACCATTTTAACCAGGTGTTCGATACGTCTACGGAGCTTCCCGCTCCTATGGACTCGGGCACAGTCACTCTACTTCGCTTACAAGTAGCATCCGCCGAGAACACAGCGAAGGAACGCCTCGGTCGCCTGCAGGAGCTGGAGGAGCAGCTGCATGCCGCAAAACGTTCTCGCGTTCAGGAGACTGAAGAACTCGCGAAGCAAGTCTCATTCCTGGAGCAACAGCTACACATCAGCGTTGAGGCGAGGGAAAGGCTGGACGAGGAGCGCTCTGCCTTCACCGCATCCCTCCAGGACCAGTTGCGCCACGCAGAAGCTTGTGGTGAGCAGGCATCTAACGCTGCTTTTGCACGCGGACAGGAAGAGGCTGCTGCATCGTGGGCAGATTTGCTCAATCAGAAGCAGCAAAAATGGGAAGTATGTTCCCTCGCTCGTGAGATTAAAGTAGAATGGGGCTCTGTCAGAGAGCAGACGGAGGTAGAACAAGAATTTTTGCAGGCGAGCCGCGAGACGCTGAAAGTATTTCTGGCTATGCTGGATCAAAGCCAGAAGCAGATGCAGTCCCTGCTTGCTTGAACGGCGTGAGTGTCATCGGAATCTGACTTGACAGCAAGTTTTCTGAACGTCGAATTACAGATTTATGCTTATGAGTTTCATCTATTCCTTGGATCAATTTGTACTACATAGATGACCCCTTATTCTTCTCGTTAACGTCTATGCCCATGTACTGGCGCTCGGTACACAATACCCATCATCTAGCCATAACGAATCTTCCCTTGAGAATGTTGTATACTTCTCGCTGTCACTCAGAAAGAACGTACTAATATGAACTGCCTGTCTGCCGCCATTAAAACCAATGGAAGGGTACACATTATGTATGTATAATAGATTTTAATGATACACGTCGACCACCCAAGTCCTGTAAGATATAATAACCATATGGGTGATATAATCTGACCTGCAGAGGTTACATAAACCAACCAAGACGAGATTATGCATAGCAGTCCAAAGCGACTGTGCACGCATCCAGGAGGCAGCCGTAATTATCTGCTACGGTGGCCTCTTTTAATCTGCCAAGGACGGCTTCTTGGAGGGTATCCCGTCTAAAAACTGTAATCAGTGTCGATAGTCTTCGACAGATAATTCACCCACTGAACAGGACCGTATGCAACTTTGACGTCGCATTGCATGGATTGGATTGATATTGGCCAAGAAGAGAATGTCCGAGTGTCAAATATGAAAGATATCAAGGCCTTTGCCTTCTTGCTGGGGAGCATGATTGTTACAGTTGCAGTGAACCCGGAATCATCGTCTTCTCCGTGAGTGACGGCGACTGGGTACTTAATTGCGACCAACTTTAGTTGGGTCAGCAACTGAGAGCAAGCAGACCAGTAGTCTCCTAGACATTCGACGATCTAAAGTTGTTGAGTTCTGTATGAATTTGCCTGATATTCTCAAATTTCCTACCTGTCGAACGCTGAGATCTCCATTGGATCTTGTAATGAGTGAGCTCGCCGTCTTTAGTATCAATGCACTAAGAGCGGGGAATGCATCCTTGTACTTGAGCTTCGCACTCTGGACTCGCATTATCGAGACCTCCTTGACAACTGGGCAAAAGTTCTCGCATGGGACGGAAACGTCATAAGATGACGCATATTTGAATTCAAAAAGCTCTGGCAGGACTTTTGTGACTTGCAGCATGTGAAGATTTTGAAGGGCTTCTAGTTCATCTGGGCAACGCGTTAGCATTGCAAAGGATTTTTGAAAAGACAAATATGCTACCTTTTAATCTGAAGACTTCGGCATGCGTGCTGTTTTTCTGCACCTGAACTTGTCGCTCAGCTACCTGGATAGCATTGGTGGTTTCAAGCTTCTGAGCTCCAATTTCCTCCAGCTTTTCCTGCAGACGATCCAGTTTGGCTTTACCCTCATCAACGTCCGCTCGGAACGCTTCAAGCGCAACACTACAAAGGTACCGCTCAATCAACCAGTTTAAGACTATCAAACTTGAAGTATATTCACCTTTGTTCTTGAATGGTCGTTTTCAGCTCATTCAGATAGTCTTGGTCGCAGTTCTCGAGTTCAGCGACGTCAGCCTGTTCTTGCTCCAACTCGCGGAGAAGATTTTCGTATTCCTCGTTGAGAGCAGGCACAACTTCCTGGGTTTGACGGATGATATTTTCTAGAACTTTGGCATCCTGTCATCGAAATTATCAACGTAAAAAAACGGCAAAGGATACTGAGCATACCGCCTCGAGATCTCGAAACCCTTGATCCGCCTTCTCATACAGTTGCTCAACCCACTGCATCTTCCAGTCGTACCATTCTGACTTGGCCTGTGCATGCTTGTTGACCTTGATGAGCTTCAGCTGATGGAGGAGCTCATTCTGGCCTTCCTCGTCCGCCAGCACAAATTCTTGGAATAACTCAGGAGTCATCTTGAGGGCCTCGTCTTCTGCTTCTTTGTAGATACCTTTGATTCGCTCGATCCAGAGTTGCAGGTCTTTACTAACGTGCGTGTACAATTCTAGCTGTGGCACATCAACTGCCATTGCGACCACATATTCAGATAGAGGGATCTCGCTTTCCGTAGACTGTCGCCTGGAGGGACGAAGGGCAGACGGGTGTACGGTAGAGCGACGGGGGGCAGCAATTTCATCCATGAATCGTATCCCGGTCATCTCAAAGAATTGCTCTATGGAGATTTGTGGGCCGTCTTCAGGAGGGAAGTCTCCTTCAGTAATATCTCCGCGCCCTTGCTGGATGGGGTTGGAAATCCCCTCAGATATAAGGGCTAATGGCGTTGGGTCTGAGGTTACCTTCATCCCCTCGAAATCAGGCTCTGGAAGGTTTTCTGGTATCTGCTCTGTTCTAGGGCTGGGTGACCGAGGGGATGTGCGTACTGATGTTGATGGTCGAGGTGAATTGTGTGAAGGGCTTTGAGGTCGAGGGGAAGGAAGTGCAGGGGATACACTCGCAAGCGATTTCCTGAGCAGGTCAGCAAACGGGGAAGTCCTTCCTGGCATCTCATGAACGGGAGACTCTCTGGCTGGAGAGTCATGCGGCGGTGCAGGTGTGGTCTCAGCTCTGACCTCCTCATGGGACTCTAAGACAATCGCTTTCTCCGTCGTTTCTCTAACAGCTCCCTCCTTTTCGCCCGCAAAGGAAATACTCTTCCTGCCAATATACGCGGCCGCTTTCTTAGCTGAAGCAGGAGAAGCGGCGGGGGCTGCTCCACCCATGCTTTTCCTCTGCGCGAAGTGTCCCGAGGGACGGCGAAATCCAATAGATGGGCGTTTATTTGGGCCAGAAAACGGCTCTACATTTACTTGGAATGGTATCTTCTTGCTTGGGGAGAGCCTTGGAAGCCTGCTCGACTGAATGGGTTGCTCCTTGGAGAATTCACCTAGTGATGGAGTCAGTTTCCGGGGGCCAGCTAGCTTTTTGGCAGGACTGGGTCTGTCTTCTGATTCTGAGTCATCGACCACGCTTTGGATCCTCTTTTTTGGCGAGGGACGAATAACAGGAGGAGCAAAAGCTGCAGAAAATTTGGCTTTGCTCGGTGATTTGGTAGGTGAAGGAGGACGAGGGCGGACTGGCGATGCTGGCGTTTGTCCGCGAGGCGTGAAGGAAAACGAGAATGGCTTGGGAACCGTAGCAGGTCGTGGAACAGGAGCTGGTGTGAGTGCATTTGGGATCTCCCCAGGTGGCGGGGCAGGTTTGAATACGGTAGGCCTGGCTACTGGCTCCTCATGAACACACTCCTGTGGTTCGATCTGAGCGATATCCTCATGAGCCTCAACTGTCGGTTGCGCGGAGGGGAACGAGAGGTCCGTGCCTGCAACATCAGACTGGTCCTCGCTTGGCTCCTCCTGCCTGTCATACGTGGACGTGATCTCCACGGTAGAATTCCCATCTCCGATGCCAGCACTAAGACTGACCCGGCGCATAAGCTGGGTGACATTGATAGTCTGGTTGCCGTCGTTTCCCACATCATCTTGCGCAAAACTATCCTCAGAGCTACTGAAGCTGTCGTTCTGTTGTCCAGATTCTTCAACATCTATTCCATTTCCGAACCCGAGGGATTCACGAGCTGCTTGGAGCCTCGTGAGAGCATCGGTGATCTCCATGTCCTGTCCCCCATGTCCGTCCTCTTCGTCGGATGAGGGAACGTATGGGGTTTCACCAGAGTGGGTGACTGATCGAAGAGCAAGCCAGGCTTCACTTGGGGGGGCTGGTGGACGGATGAGTGGCACAGTGAACTCCATTGGCTGAGAGACATCGCCTTCAGATATGAATGACTGAGATTGGTGGGAATCATCTTCAGTATAGGACTGGTCAGCAGGAGCCTGCTGCTGACCACCCCCGTCATGATTGTCTGGTGACGAGATTACATCTGCAAGTGGTTGGCGAGAAGGAGCAAGTGCCAAGGAGCGTCGCTTTTGAATATCGACCTGAATGGCTTCGGTGACCTCCATGTCATCGTCATCAAAGTCGAAGTCATCATCCGCAAGGTCGTCATTAATAAGCAACTCCTCATTTTGAGCTCGTAGATATGCAGCTGGCCCAAAAGCTGTATCATCGGAGTCCATATCCATGGACTCCTCTCCTGCACCATCACTGAAAGCGATGGATCGAATTGAGCTTCGGCGACGGAATTTGCTTGCTCCAGGATATGCATTTTCATCTGTAGGGCCTCGTTCAACGGCCTCCTGCACGGGCGAGGACTGAGGGGAAGCGGTGCTGTTCGTATTTTGTTCCTGTGTTTCGAATAACCGGACGTGTGCCCGGTCTGCGAAGCTAACGCGCCGTGCAAGAGATTTTCGCGTGTTTTCGTGAACATGGGTCAGATCCATGGATTGCGTGGCATCATCATCATCCTCAGGGATGTTGACTGCCGGTTTGAGGATACTTTTTCGGGGAGCCTGTTGGACTGTAAGGAAACCGAATAGCAGTCGATCATATAACTTACCAGTGACCGACGTGTCTTCGAAGCAATATTGATCTTGTCTCCAGGTGCAATAGAATGTGCTCGCCGCTTCTTGCCTGGATGAAGAGGTCGATTCTGGTTGGCTACCGCGATAGATTTGCGTCTGCTGGGCGAACCTCTACCGCCATTAGTGGTCATATCCAAGCTGTGTACGTCCAAGCAAAGGCAAATCAAGAAAGGCGATCGCTGTCGTGAACGAGACGTTGAACGATATGTGGAACTTAAAGGCTATTGTATTGAACACGTTCACGTGATACAAGTTAGACGCGTCTCGTCACATGATAATATCAGAAACATGAACGACGCGTTCGTACAATCTCCTTTATTCCAACACTAACTACATCAATTTGCGTTCGTTCTGTAACGCCGAATATAAAATACTCATCAACTTGTACGAGGATAGAAAAACACAGCATTAAGTATTACATTCTACTGGTACAGGTCACGGTTGTCTGCGAAGCTCTCAAGGGAAAACAAATAAGTAGATTATTAACCATTAGCTTATACGCATTCGCCTGATGTTCTTGCTTTCTCCACCCTTTTGCGCGTTTTTCTCCACGGCACCAACTACTTGTTCTAGTTCTTCCTCAGTCACTACAGCCTTCTTACCCAGTTGCCTTCGAGGAGTTGTCAGTCTGTTGTCGAATTCATGGCACAGACCTCACCTCTTCTTTCTCTTTGTAGTATCAAGATCGCCTTGCCCTGGTACGAATACAACATCGGGACCCCCGTAAGCTGCCCGTGCCTTTCGATTGGGTAGAATCGTGACGGAGTCGTCAGCGTCACCTGTGTCGTCCTCCAGGAGAGAAAGATCCTTAATGTGCTTCTCCAACAGAGACACAGTGCGGGTTGATCGACGACTAGTTTTGGCTGCTGGAATTCCTGCTTTCCCCTTTGCTAGAGGTTTGGCGACTACTTTAAACGGCCTAGACTTAGCCTTAGCTGGAGGGGCGTAGTCGCCAGATTCGTCATCTTCACTAATTGGATCGTCCTCCACACTCTCTTCTTCTTCCGTGATTTGCTCGATTTCGCTTTGAGCACTTGCATCGGTCTCCTCTTGATCGGTGCCTAACATTCGGTTGGAGGTGAGCTTTAATTGTGTTTTGGTCTTCCCCTTGCCGTCAAGAGGTGATGAAGATCGGCTTGCTTCGGAGTCAGCCGGCTCATCGCTATCTTCGATAATTTCTACATTCTAAATCGGAGTCAACTCCAAACCGACAAGGGCGCTTCATCTTATTTGAACTCACCTCGTCTTCAATCTCACCTGACTCCTCGCCCTCCTCCACTATCTCTCGACGCTTTTGAGGGGATCCAATTAATCCAGCTTGATGCAGCATGTCAATCTTGGCATCCATTTTCCGCTCGTTTCGCTCCACCTGACAAACGCTGTAAGTTGGTGTGTTGCCCTCGAGGTCCAAACTTCACCTCGCTCATAAGCCTCTGGCTGTAAGTCTTCTCAATTTCACGCATCATTTCTTCCATTTCCTTCATAACGTCTTCGCGGGTTTCTGCTTCGACTATTACACAACGCATCTCCGCCTCGTAGAGCTGTGAAAACCGCGTCTTGTTGAACAGACATCGACCCTTAGTAATAGAATCGTACCCGCAGGCGCAAGTCCTCTATTTCATCAAACAAGGCATCCACTAGCGGATTGATGGGTTCACCATCTTCCTCCTCACTCTCACCACCTTCCCTCACCTCATCCTCTATATGGAGCAGATTAATGAAGGGTAAAATTTACAATGTAATAACGCACCTTCGAGAACCTCGAGATGTGCTTCGCTGACCTTTTTATTAGGGAGAAGACTCGATATCGTCACCTTCCTGGTCACAGCCCTGGGCAGAGCTGAGCCAACTGTACTCCGCTTGCTTGGATTGGTCTGTACGCGGGGTACAGGTGCGTTGTTCACGGTCGTCGAAACTTCTCTCGCAAGCGCAGAGAATTTCATTACGTGAGAGTTCTCTTCGAAGCCGGTATCATAAGGATTGATGTTGACGATCATCACCTATCATTATGACCTCTCCATAAACCACTTGCACAATGCCCAAGCCGAAGACTTACGACTCGACCATCGCCAACAAAGTAATCCATTAATACCTCCGTGAGTTTGCTATGCCTAAATGGCACAACAGCCAACGCCCTCTTAACATCACGAATATCCGTCCGCCCAGGATTTGCTAGGCTTTGTGCGAGGCGCTTTTGATTGGAACGCATGACCTACGGATAGTGAGGTGTGGTACTAGACAAAACCATAGTCAACCTACCTCCATGCATTGCCCAAGGACCATGAGAGACTTGTTGATACTTCCGGCTTCCTTGAGACGGTCGCCAGTTGTCTGCGTGTGCTTGGTTCGCTCCGATCCTGCTAGATCCACGAGGGTCAACCGCGATATTTGCAGAGAACTTGGGTCCTGCAAAAGTTGAAGAACAACACCATACTTCCAAGATCCGTACTGTACTTACATCCCGGTCACCCCGGTGTCCTCTTAGAATCTTGATAGTCACCATACCATGGCTCCTGCTACTTTGGCTGTTAGCCAGCGTGCCGAAGACACGTCGGTGCAGCTGTCCTAGCTTGACAAGTGCCTTTGCTTGCGCAGCACCAGTTACCCGAAAATATCTCAGTCCTGCAATATACTTCCCCGCGCTTCCAGGCCCACTCTCATCTAGAGCGTCAGAGGCAGGTGAAGGTTTAACGGCGAGGGCTTTACGCGTCAGCAGAAGCGGATGGGCGACTTGTGCGCTAGTGTTGGAGCGAGGGATCTGTGACCGCGACGTATCCTCTGTCACTTCAGCAAGAAGGTCGTATACCTTTTCATTATATACTTCCGCGTAAGATATCCAGATAGAGTACTCATAGTTGCGGTCGAGCTTAACGATGGTTGGATCGATATCGATGTCATCCGTGTTTGAGAGGTGTTCTGCAAGGACTTCTGCGAGTTGTGGCTCATCAGTTGGCATGTCAATGTCCGTGGGAGGCAGGAACTCAGAAGGATCAGCTTCCTCTACGCCGTACAGCCTAACAGGCCTGAACTAAGAAAATTTGACGATAAATCATTAGGTTGTGGATATTGAACCATCACTCACCCGGCCATCGCTGTGCAGTCCTTCGACGCTATTGAAAATGACGTCCAGTGTCCGCGGCAGGATACCTGCAGAATCAGGACCATTGCCTCCTTGGATTGTATATGTCTTGCCAGAATTTGTAACGCCATATGCAAACAACAAGCCATTCTGTCCATCCAGGAGATCACGTACAAGGGGAAGTGTAGTTTTTGCGAAGAACTCTGCCTGTTGTGTTTCTGGTAGGAAAACATGCGAGAATCTGTAGATTGACGAAGGCGCGACAGCTGAGACACGAATGTGTGGTCTGGAACTACCTGCACCATCATGGGAGGTGTCAGTCATCTGTACAGACGTGTCGGATAAAGGGGCAAGGTAAGGCATAGACATGCATTCATCATCCCCAAGATGAGGACGAATGCGCAAATAGGCCTAAAGGACGTTCTCAGTATACAATAAAAATCCGGTACGCATAATCCACCATAACAGGTTCGCGCTCTGCAGTCATTCCATGGTCTGCCCGTGCTTGCCTAGTACCAGCCACCTTCTTGGCAGCAGGAAGCTTAGCATCAGGCGAATTAGCTCGATTGGCAAGAGGTTTTCGACCAGTTGTTCGCGTTTTTGATACCTCAGTTTGTGCAGTAGTTTTGCTTGGAAGTCTTGCTCGAATAGTCTTTATCCCTGCTGGAGGACTCGGAGGTGGAACTGGTGTCTTTGTTCGGGTCGATGCCCTCGTCGCTGCTGCACCAATCTTTGATCTCGTGGCCATGATGTTGCAATTTTTGCTGCGATTTACCACTGCTGAGTATGGGCTGGAAGTCGAGAATCTGGGAAGATTTGCGGAATGAGTTGAAGTTTGGACACGTAAATAATCACCCAGATGTGGCGTGCCACACACGCGCCAACGACGCGTCGCACCACGTGATTATTTCAATTCTTCATCGCCGCCATCATGACACCGACGCCAGATCTTTCTCATTTGACTAGGCATGATCTTGAGCAAGTGTACGACCCAGCAGGTAAGTGAGCAGATATATGGACCGCACTGCAGTCTAACCTGTTTCGCAGAAGACACGTTCTTGCTACTGGATGCTCTCGAGCAGGAGGCAGAAGCGCTCCGAAATGAACGTCCTCTGATTTGTCTCGAGGTCGGGTGAGTATCAGCTTATACATGCTATAAAATGCTGAGTGCGACTCAGGTCTGGATCAGGATGCGTGTCAGCGTTTATTGGAAAGATATTCGGACAATCCTCTTCTCGTGAGTTCGTATTCATCTTTCTGGGTGCCAGGCTGACTGGCAATCAGTTTACCTTTGCACTGATATAAACAAACATGCCACCAGTTGTACGCTTGCAACAGGGAAACAGAACAAGGTACAGCCTGAGTCTTGCTGACGTTTTAGCTGCATCTAATTCACAATTACATAGTAGATACCTCTAGACCCAGTGACATGCTCGCTAGCACGACCTTTCTTATCGCGATTGCATCACGCAGTCGATGTACTCTTGTTTAACCCCCCTTATGTGCCGACAGATACAGATGAAGCTTCCAGTGCTCAGAGTAGTGCCGGTATTGCAGGATCCTGGGCAGGAGGAACTGATGGAATGGAAGTTACGAATCGTTTGTTACAAGACGTTGAGGTATCATCTTTCCCAGTGCTGTGGAATACTATTGACTATGCTTCTCAGTGTCTGTTATCGCCGCGGGGTAGATTTTATTTGATTGCCTTGAAACAAAACGATGTTCCAAGCATCCGATCCAGGATGTTGGAAGACTTTGGTTTAACCAGCCAGGTAAACTCAACTTGTCCACCACGAGTTGATCACACTCTCACGATTACTAGGTTGTCATTGAACGACGGGCGGGAAGAGAATTTTTATTAATCGTTCGCTTTGCACGGACCACCCTAAACTAATCCTGGCAGCGGAAGCACGTCTTAATAATTAAATGGCATGAAATTCTTGGGACATCAATGTGGAGCAACTGAAACATAAAACTAGCAGCCCATATATCGTGAATTGAATGTGTGGCAGTCCCAAGCACGTCAATTGTCCTCGTTGAACCCTGGTCTGCGACCCCTGATGCTGAATCTCGATGGCGAAGTCTGTGGCTGCGATGGTTCAAGCGACACGACTGACGTGCCCCGTGCTAGTGAATTATTCTCTGCATCAAATTCGAGACGGAGGCGGGCAAGCCCGCCGCCCTGAAGCTCGACAGTAACCTCAGCAGCTGTCGACCGGCCAACTTGTATATGCCGCCAGATCTAATCAAATTTATCAGTAAAATCATACCACAGCCAAGGAAATCTTAACGTACGTCAACCTCACCCTGAGCTAACAGCTTATCTTTTCCGAGCGTCTTATGGTCATGAATCGAGAGATGCAATTTGGGCATGTGCGCGCTAGCAACAAAATTGAAAGACTCGTTCCTGGCATAAAAGTTGAGAGGTGACACCATGAACCAGGCAGGAAGGTCTTACCATTCTGGTGATGATGTCTTACTACCGTGCTTCGTCTTGAATTCCTTGTCGCCAACACGTATGATTGCGTACGGTTTGGTGTCCGTCATAGACACGTCTTTTGCGCTCACCATTGTCACTCTGAGTGTTCCAGGCTCTGAAGGTAGACCCGAAAGTGAAGGAGTGCGACTCAAGAAGGGGAAAGCGGAGGAGGTAGCGGCATTAGTATCTTCGTCTGCAGTATGCTCTCCTATCGGTCGCGATGCCTGACCAGCAGCGGCTTCAAGCACGGCGTGGGGAGCATCTAACTTTTCATGACTGCCTCCGAAGTCTCTCTTGAAGACATTACCAATGCCACGAACGACGCCCTTGCCAGCACCGAAGGGTAATGATCCGATATGGGTCATGGCGCGGCCCGCGGAAGAGAAGGTCGAGGTCGCCTTCCGGCTCTTGGCAATAATCTCCGGTTGGAAGATCAATCGAATTGCGACGTGTCCTTTTGCACCATGCTTTTCCGAGGAAAGCTCAATCATCTGTTCTGTGGCCTCGAAGGGTTCCATATCACGCAGATTGATGGTACCATATCCAAGGCTCTTGGATTGTTCGAGTTGGTTCCAATCGAAAACTTCGACGGACAAGTCTGCCGCTTCTCGAGATGGCTAACATCCCGTTCAGTGGAAAATATATCTCGATAAGTGGCAGATGGCCGTACCACATTAACTTCGAACATTTCTGACCAATCAGGGTTCAGAGTTTTCTTTTTGGTTTGAGATGTGAACACCTTCGTGCCATGAAGAGTGAAGACGGCGAATGGATCAGATGTGCCTAAGTATCGTCTTAGAACGTGACAACGTGCACGTAGTAAAGCTTACCTGATCTGTCAGCAGAACGAAGGTCCTTTCCAGCCAAAAGGTAAACTCGGAGTATGCCTTGGTCTGTGACAAAGGAGGTGAGTGTAAATAATGCATGGGCTTTACAAACTGCTTACTGTTGATACTCTCTCTAGCCAAAAGCTTCACTGGGACGGGTACATAGCGCGTTTCAATCTCAACGGTAGACGAATTGCCGTCTGCATGTGTGAGTGAGAAGGACGACCGACGATCCTGCAGATGATAAGGGTCAATATCTACATTAAGAGCAGACGGCTCACCAGGGTGGCATCTAAGAAAGCCTTAGCATCGCCCTTCCATTCTGCTACAATGTCATCCTTGTCGAAGTCCCCACTCTCATTCAAGCGCAACCAGACGCGACCAAAGTCGAGCTCTTTAAGGAATCCTTCACCAACATGCGCCCATTGAGCATTTGTACCTCGCGATTTCAAGGTGCTGAAAGCAGGCCAATACGCGTCATCCAAGAGCACATCAAGACGAGCTTTCTTCTGCAAATGTCCGCCTATCACGTTAAATATAATTATACCCGACTCTTAATATGCAGATGAGCACGAGTACAGGTTAAAGGACTTTAGCCCACTCACGATGCTTGAACAGCTCTTCCTTGCTGAGCTCGATGCCTTCGTTCGCAGAATCATTTTCCGTCGGTGATGAAGCTTCTTCGTCCGTGTTTGTAGCCCCATCCCCGTTGGCTCGAACTGATTCACTAGAATCTGTTTGATGAGGTGGGCTATGCGTCTCTGCCTCGGTCATTGGATGATCAACGGTCACATGTCGCTCCTCTTCATCACTGGAAGAACTATGGGTGCTAATACCATTAGAATCATTGCGCTGGACTTTATGAGCGGCTTTCTGGATCTCGTTCTCGCCTGCATCAAAATGCACATGCTTCACGTTCAAAGCTGATACAAATTCAGCTCTGTAGTGTAGCTGCCCTTTGTATGAGTTGTTGTCGGTCCGGATTGGTTCAGCAACCTCCTTGGCACCGGTTGATTCGTAACGCTGTTGTGGATCAGCAGGTGACTCGCGTGCGATATCACTAACAAGCAATTCCACCGATCCAAGGGAACGATCCTGCGATCCTGATCAGCCACTCGTACATACCAGCTGACAGCGACAGCGACAAACCTTTGTCAGATGCTGGTAATCCATGACTTCCATGAACATCGACTGATCAGAAGTTAGCCTATTATATTTCGAGGAGTTGTGGCTAATCTTGCCTCTCTCAAGGAATGGACTTAGAACAACACAGATAAGTAAGGAAAAGCAACAAGATGTGCGACTACATACCCGGGATATATATTATTTGATCCCACTCAGGGTTCAGATCTGCAGTCAAGGTTATTAAGGCTTAGTCACGATCGTTCGCCACGTACTGTTGTTGATAACTTCAGTCCTCCCAAGAGTGACGTTATTCACCAATACTCGTACGTACGGATCACTCTGAAACAGACTGTCGTTAGCTGACCCCTCCTAAAAACAACAGATGTGTATCACTTTGCCGCCGAAAGTCGCTTCCACGTTCCTAAGAATTGATTGTCAAACCTGCTGTCTCACAGTTCTTGAATGAAACTTACTTGACATCCGTCGCCTTCCGCAACCAAATTCTGACAACACCTATGGGAGGCACATACTGATCTGCACTACTTAAGGCGCCAGCCATATGCAGCGACTTCCACTCGCAACTGAGCCTGATCTTGCCGCTATTGCAGCCGCTCAGAGGCCACCATTCCCTGTGAAGAGCGGGGTCCGTCTGGAGAAGATCGACCAGCCGGACGGACATATAACCGACCACAGGATCTTTGAGGAAGTCTCGCTCGTCAACCACCTTGATAGTGATGACTGAAGACGACTTGTCTGCGCAAATGAACTCTGTCGGCGACTCCCAAACGGGATTGTTCGTATGCTTGATGATCTGTGATTTGTGCGTGTAAGAAGTACTGTTCCCAAGGAAGACCTTGACCAAGGGGTTCAAGTCGCCGGAAAGTGATTTTGTAGCATCAAGTTCCTTAGCTTGATGTATAGTCAAGCGAACAATTCCAACATCTAGCAAGGATGATAAGCCTTGGCGGCCAAATAAATCGTGGACGCACTTGTTTGAGGCAGATTTTCTTTTCCATTGACAGATTCAGGTTTCAAAACCTGGAAGTAGTTGACGTTGAGACGAATCATTCCTTTATCCTTTCCATCTTTTAAAACGGGTAGCTCTAAACCTTCCTGAGTTGCATCCTCCAGTAGCTTCTGCAGCTCGAAGGTGGCGGCACCAAGATGAGTGTCCTTAAGGTGCTCGTTGTAGTCAAGGAGACTAAGCACCAACGACTCTTGAAGGGAGTTGACTATAATGAACTTTGTCTCCATCCACGTTGGGTTGTATCTGGTGGTAATAGTGAGGCCAAGCAAAGCAAACCGATGAAAATGGCTGACGTGCTCGACTTATACTTGGTTTTCGCGAGTTCCTCGCGGTTATTGATGCTGATACTGACATAGGGATCAGGAGAGCCCCCGCCAATCTTGCTGGCCTTAAGCCCGCGAGCAGCCTCGACAGTGACTTGAATAACGCCAATAGCCGTATCAAGGGGTATACCAGAAAGAAGTTGTTCGAGATTGACAGTGAACACATTCGGGTCGTACATCATGGGACTGAGCGTGTCATGAACCATATCCCGGATGAAAGTCTGTAGACCAGGAATCTGATAATAAGGTGAGCTCGAGTGGATGATACTTCTTCATACCGTCACTTACGTGGGCTATATCAAATCCAAGCGACTCGCCACCCACCGGTTTAAGCACGTAGTCAATAACCGGTTTTTCAAGGAAGCTGATATCCACGATCTGCACGTGAGGGAAGTTCGCCATTAACTTCAACTTAATCCTCATCATACCGCTGAAGGTGATGTCCTCGAGAAGGACGGGAATGGAGGCTGTAGCAAGACCTTTGCCCAGGCGAACGGATAGAACAACTTTGGGGTTGACTTTTTGAGCTGCTTGACGGGGGGTCAAGTCAGATGTATCATTGGGAGTGAAGGAAATTCCCCAATCCATCATGACGACATCGTCAGCAGTCCTTGGAAATGTCCTAACTTTGTCTATGTGGGGAGCCTTCGTCCCAAGGGTGAAGGTCGTAAGGCGCAAGGAGTCCAGGAAGGCAGGAGTAGAGGTGCTCAGGACCTGATCAACAGAGGCGACGACAGTAGCAGAAAGAACAGGCTCGTAAATGAGCCAGAAACGGTCCAAAAAGTTGTTCATCCAATCAGCAGATTCGTGCTCGGACGCAAGGCGTGTCTTGATTAGTTCTCGCTGAATGTCATCACGAGCACAACGGCGGACACGAGTCATGGAAGTCACATAATAGGTGTTGCAAATAGATAGCAAAAGAATCAGCCACCCCCAACCGAAGTTGAATCGTGTCAAGAAATGAGAAGCAAATACAGCCTGTACAGCGTCATGCAAATGAGCTTATTGTAGATGGCAAGCCCATAGACTTACGAAGAAGATAAGAGCAGCATTATGGTACCACTGGCCATAGTATTGCTCAGCCAAGAAAAGCTGGAGTATGTGGTTGTCTTTCTCCTCGCCTTCTTCAGGCGGAGGTGCATCAATGTTTGCAACAGCACGCCAACCGACTTTGTACCAATCCGGAATCGCTGGAGCAGGACCAGAGGGGTATTCTCCGGGTACTATAGGTGCAGATGGAGTTACACTGCCCGATTTCTCCTGCTCTTCGTTGGTCGCTTCGCTCATGTCTTCAACTGTGATAGTAGGGACGGGAGCTCCGACAATGGATAGCTCTGATGAAGACGTTAGGTTTGGGTGACGTAGCAGAGATAGAAGCGCGCCTTTTCCGCCATGCGCACTTCCATCCTGCGGAACGATACTCTTCAGTTGGTCGCGCTGCCTCCCCGCAGCAGCTGCCTTCTGTTGTGGAGTGGTATCCGGGTCAAACGAGTGAACTATGGCACCTTTGGATGCATCATGGCTCGTGATGTCATGGATATGAGTTTCAGCGGTTTCTTGAAGTTGTTTTACGCCACTGTTGGAAGGTGCGTTCGTCGCCATAGCCAATGACAAGAAGAGAAAGGGAATAAAAGAGAAAAGAAAAGATGGGAGCGGTTGAGTCGGCTCAGAATGGACAGCTAATAGGGTAGTAAGATAGACTTAGTGTGTTAAGGAGCTTGTTATAAGGAGCTTAATGATATTGAGGAGCCGAATAACTTGAAGCGTCATGCCATGTGACCAGGTGACATGCCGGAAGCAACTTTAACAAGGTTGTCACAAGGACAGAGTCCATGAGATACTACAAATCTCTGGAGCGGGCTATGTCTGTTCCTTGTTCCGACACATGAGTTATCAACGGTCAAGCTGGTTATGTTCTGCGGTATCTCGCAAATACGGGCCTACCTGTCTCCGCTATTATTCACAGAACACTAGGACGACCCCAAGAGCAAAGGCCCAGGTATGATCATCCATCCGGCGTGGAATCAACTCATTGTGTCCTCAGTCAAAAATCGCACATATCGATGCCCAAAGACAATTCTCACCTGCACTCGTTGACTCGTTTCATAGGAGACACGATTATCTTCGCATCTCCCTGACAGAGAAATGTAATCTTCGATGTTTGTCCTTCATTTTACTAGTTGTTTCGAGTACTAAAACAATCTGACCGCAATGTAGGTTTTTATTGCATGCCTAGCGAGGGAGTAGAGCTATCACCAGCCGACCATATCTTAACCGACGACGAAGTCATCCGTTTGGCAGGTCTTTTTGTGAGAAGCGGCGTTACTAAAATACGTTTGACTGGGGGAGAACCTACTGTACGGAAAGGCTTGGACGGCATAATTCGCAAGTTGTCATTGCCATGCTTCTGAATGTTGGCTAAATTTTGTGCAGGTCGCCTCAACGAGCTCCGCCCACTCGGTCTCCAGTCCATCGGCATGACCACCAATGGAATCGCCCTCCATCGCCGTCTGCCCCTTTATGTCGAAAATGGCTTAACACACCTGAATCTGAGGTGACCGTTATTTCTTCGTGCATTCAATACGGCACGTCTGATAGTGATCAGCCTCGATACCCTGGACCCCTTCAAGTTTGAGATTATGACTCGGCGTCCTGGTCACGATGCAGTCCTTCGTTCACTCAGTGCTGCCCTCCACAGTCAAGGCTTGCGATCAGTGAAATTAAATGTCGTCGTCGTTAAGGGCCTCAACGATTCAGAAGTCCTGGATTTTGTCAAATTGACTGTGGACAAAAACATATCTGTTCGATTTATCGAATTCATGCCCTTCACAGGTATCTTGTGTTCCCGATAACCATTGGCTTTGCTTACATCGCCACAGGAAACAAGTGGGATAAGGCAAAGATGGTCCCTTCCAGCCAGCTTTTGGACATTGTCTCGAGGGAGTACCCTTCTATAACGCGAGCACCCGACGAACTCAACGACACCGCACGATCCTGGAAGATTCCGGGACATGCTGGTAGTTTAGGCTTCATCAGCAGCATGTCAGATCATTTTTGCTCGTCGTGCAACCGCCTACGTTTGACAGCAGACGGGCAAATTAAGGTGTGTTTATCATGACCAGAGCGTGCCATGTACTTACCCTTCAACCAGGTCTGTCTCTTTGACGCCAAGGAAGTGTCTCTTAGAGATGAAATGCGACGTGGTGCCAGTGATAGAGAACTCTTAAGCGTCATTGGACGTGCTGTCCAAGGAAAACAGGAGAAGCACGCCGGAATGGAGGACATTGATGTCATAACCAACCGACCTATGATACTCATCGGAGGTTAGGTACTTTCCTTCGAGGTAGAGTCTACTAGTGTGTGAAGGGTTTAATATAGTGTCCTGATGTCAATCCACCTTTCCAGGCATACAGCCTCGCAAGTCTAGGGTGCGATCGTTGTCCCGATCTTACCTTCTCGATGGTACACTGTTGTTACCTCATATCCATCGACGCTGGAGTTCGTCGTCCAGCCAATCTAGCCTCCATTTGACTCACATTGGTTCTGATGGTCGGCCATGCATGGTTGATGTCGGTAGTAAGGACGTAACAAAGCGTAGTGCTACTGCCAGCGGTCGCATATACATCCCAAGATCTGCATATGACCTGGTCACAGAATCGAGTAATGTCGACTTCACGAACAAGACGATCCAGAAGGCTCGCAGCAAGGGGGATGTGATGACAGTCGCCCAACTGGCAGCGATCATGGGGTGCAAGCGAACCTCCGACCTTATCCCTCTGTGTCATCCTCTCCAGATATCCAACGTATCTGTCACATTGACGCCTGAGCGTGGTGTGTGTCCAGCTTCACAGCCTGGTGATGAAGGTGCCCTCGAGTATAGCATAAAGTGTACTGCTACCGTGGCATGCGAAGGCAAAACCGGAGTGGAAATGGAAGCACTGACGGCGGTATCGATCGGTCTCCTTACAGTTTGGGATATGCTGAAGGCTGTGGCGGGTAAAGAAATGAAAATTGGGGAAATCATAGTCGCGCATAAAACAGGTGGTAAAAGTGGTGATTTTACTCGAGGTCCATAACCGTTAGTTTCATCACCAGTGCACATGTATTCCTCGACATATATCCTCGATTGCATCCTCATGTTTGGCAACTTTTAATCTTTTAATTCTCGCGTGCCAGGACGCAAACTTCAGGCCCACGCTCCTGCTCCATCCCTTACCGTCATGTCATCATCCGCATACCCGCAAAATGTAAATTAGTCTGGCTTGAAATAGTAGTGCTCTCCATGTTCAATTCTTCTCTTTCATGTGCTTTCTTCTTGCTCGTCATCAACTCAACATTTGTGATGAAACTCATCTTCAAAGAGTCCACAGTAGAATCACGATCCATGAGCTGAAAATTTGAAGGTCACAATCCTGCTCTGAAATGACAAAGAGCTGCGTTTGAAGGCTAGACTCGGCCAGCTTCGCATTTGGCCGTATTCTTGAACCTAATTCGGTGTAGGCCAAGAAATGCGCCCAAGCAAGGCAAACGTGAGGTAAATAACTTGAGCTGTTGAGTGTTGTCAGTCATCATCGCCTACCTTCGCCTATCCACTTCTACGGTGCACCAGGCTGTCAGGCATAGAAGCTCCCAAAGTCGCTCCCATAACCAAAAAAACCGTCAGTCTTCAATAGCTCTTGTACTGTACGCTCGTGTGAAATATAGTAAGCGATCTGCGAGGTCATGTCGACTTGTCGGTGCATATGATGAAACTTCTACATCGGGGTACCGACAAGACTCCAGAGAGATGTCCGATATTCATTGGGATATTGTGAACACTGCAATAACCCATTTATTAGAAAAACTAGTGAGGGCTCATGGCGAGGTTCTATGCTGAAAATGCGAGGATTAATCTCATCCAGTATGCTCATCCAGATCTCGGCGGTATTGCATGACGGAAGGAAATACACTTCAAAGACACATGGAGGTGCATGGCAGCCTCTGCGGTGTTACACTGGGCCGGGGGATCGTCAACGATTGGTATGATCAGTGAAATATGGTATGCCAGGGAGATTTCGTAGATTTTGCGTATGAGCACGAGTTAGCGAGTGTTTTTCCAAAAGTTTGACCTTTGATTTACACAACACCTAACATTGAATCCAAAGGGCCAGCTGTTGGAACTCGAAAGTGTCAAGCTCAACACTCTATCCTTGGATGAAAGCTGCGAGAAGTGCGTTGATCTCGGAGTCGAGTCGACCGGCTACTTTGGACTGTCGATGAGGTTATCAGAAATTGGTATGGAGTAGCAAGATTCAATTGGTCCGATACTAACGTCTTCAACCTTGATAATTGTGGGGATGGAGGTGATATGCCACGGCTCGCCTCTGAAAATATTGGAGGGTGTTTTCCATCTAAGCACCATCATAGAATTGAGTGCCAGTCCACAGACGCGATGTGTCTGCCTACTCGGGCTTTTGGCCAACGTAGACAATCACCGCAGATAGCCCGTCTTCAGGACCGAAGGTATCTTGGATGATCCGATCTACTGCTACACAATCCTGGCGGCCCAACAAATCAGGATTGTGGGTTGTCACCGTACGTGGCACTCGCACTCACAGGGCACCACAGCTGCCCGTTCACGCGCGAGGAGTAGAAAATCAAGAATCGTTCTTGTGCGTGTTCCAGATCTTTAGGATCGGAAGGAAATTCGATTTCACGGAGCGGCATCTGTCAAGGAAGGACCAAGAATAATGGTGAGCATCCCAGAACGTCTATCATTGTCTCTATGGATCGGAGTTCGGCATGCGGTATGTATAACAAGCTTAAATAACCCAATCGTGCCAACTACGGTATACTGCAATGGTTAGGAGGAGCAATTGAATCTATGTAGTAGCAAAGGTGCGCGCTGTCGGTAGCAGTATCGACAGATCGAAGCAAACCAGAACGGGGAACTATCTTCCTGCACTGTTCCGTCTAAACAAAGTTCAATAGATGAGGATTAAATAGTGCATCATGCTGTTTTCGATGGTGAGGTTGTTGGGTGTGCCTGCTTCACGAGGGGATGAGAGAAATTGGCCGCACGTCTCCCAAAATCACCATGAACGTCTAGTAGTATTTTGAGGGCGTTCCGCGCACGGATTCGAGACATCTCATCCCGCTTCGGTGTTGTCAAAGCAGTCTTGATTTCGGGTTTGTTCTCCTGCCATGGGTACTGTTGAAAATGATTAAGTATCAAATGCATGTACCAAACGGATGGACTAACAGGAAGGAGCTGCAAAGATAATTGGATGTTAGTGTGTTCGGGGCGTGTAGTAACAATCATACCTTTTGCAAGTATTCATATGCAAGCAGGGTAAAGCCAAACTGTGGGCTACTTCTGAGGATACGTGCCGGTCCTCCCTTAAACAATGCCTTGAAACCTTCTTCCTTATCTAGAGGAAGTACCAGTCATGAGTATTCAACTTTGCTAGATGAGATCGACACTTACTGATCTTGACAAATGCATCTGTAAGACCTTTGTAGTGGGTCTGACCTTGTCGCGCTTCGACCTGCAGACGAGTCTTCACCACATCTGTGACAAACGTCCAATGGGTATCATCACGAGTACTACTCAAAAGGAATACGAACCAGCAGGAGTTGTTAGATAGGCTGCTGGCATGCCACTGGTGAACTCGCTCTATCAGCACATGTCGCAAGTTCTTAACGCAAGAAACCTTACGCAATGCCCGCTGCACCCAACGTTTCCAGGAATGACAACTGCTTTCCGTTGTAGCCTTCATGGAAGACATCCTTTTTAAGGTGGGAATATGCTGTGAAATAGATGGCCGAGAATGGGATATCGCGAAGCAAGCAGGCACTGGCCCCCTTGTATAAACCAACCACACCCAATTGGCGTACAATGTTGGCAGCACCGGTTCTAACTGCTCCTTCTAACTTTGCAGCTTCTCCTTGTATTTGGAGACGTATCTTACTAAAACTCGAGTAAGGACCAAGCTATGACCAGGGTGCTTAAACTTACACAATTTCCAGGGGATTGGTGAAGATCTGCCATCGTTATGGGCGACATGAATACAATCTTAAAAAGGGAATACATACTACTTGACAACCACCAGCCGTTCCACCGGCTATCAGCTCCCAACCAAGTTTGATGCGTCCTGTCTCTGGATCCATGGCTCGACCACGGACGAGGTCATTGACGGTAAGCTTGATAGCTTTTTCTGGAGCAACGCCCTGTTACAACGTAAGGCGAGGTGAAATATTATAGAAGTACAGCGGTGACGCACAATCAACTGTGGACCAAGGCCACGGTAGAAACCCATGAGACCTTCGTTGCGGAATATTTTCTGAGCACAGTCGACGCTATTCTTGTACAGCATCTGACCGACCACTGTACTCCGCTGATTTTGCATCCTTGAAGTTGTTCAGCAACAAAACTCGCAAAAACCCAGTCAAAAACGCACCGAGTCTGTCAACCAATTGGATTTGTTGTAGACTAAAAGAATAATTGATGAAATGCACAGCGTACCTTCACTATCAAGATAAAGCATATCAGATAGATCCAGCACGACATGATTCCTAATCACTTACCCATATCAATAGGGTAGACAATAGTGGCACCGAAAGCCCCCGCAATTCCTATATTTATGTTAGAGTTGCGTCGCAATAGTGCTGAGCAATAAATAACGTGCCTCCTTGAACAAAACCGTAGGCAGACTTCAGTACCCCTTGAAGCAATGATGCCTTCGGTCTGACTTCATTGGCTTCAAGAACCTCGTGAGGAGCTCTCCACTGGGGATCCAAGAGTTGAGCAAAGTCCAATAGAGCAAGCCTCTTCTCGCGGCTACCCCGACCCGCAAAATGGAAAATGATAGACGCCTCCATGGGCGTGAAAAGAGCGTAACGCGAGATCGCAGCAGAGTGATTAAGGAAGTCAGACTGGTCAATGCGTCCATCCTTTGACTTGGCGGTGGCCTCGCGTAAAATACTAACAACCTATTAGTTAATGACAGCCATATCAAAGGCGGAATTACCGCTCCACCATGTCCATCTCTACGATACAAAAGTTGGGGTTGCTTCCAGGCCGCAGAACAATGAAGCTCACCTCGAATAACATTTTGAAATGCAACAACCTCAGAATAAGATATCCGCCCACTAGGAGTGAGCGTGCATAACGTAGGTAGACGTTCAATGACTGCATCAGATAGTTTATGCCCTGCAATCTCCTGTCATGAGGGAAGTATATGAAACGCAAATCGTGAAGAATAAGTCGTTTACAAACCAAAATAATTTGTTTGAATTCCTCAGGTCTAATAAATCCATCTTGATCCTTGTCGAGATACTTAAAGGCCTGTCGAAGACGCTCTCCCTGGAGGCCCTTCATCAGCTGAGTAAATTCATTGTCTATCAAAAAAAACAAGTCAATAAATGTGGAGGTAGAACAATATCCGCACTGACATCCAAGAACGTGTGTGCCATTTTTTCGCCCAAGATATAACTTAACCCAATCACTGTGACCACGGTAAACACAGACCATTTGGAATTCTAATAGTACGTACCAATCAAAGTCAAAAGGAATGGCAGATGGCCCAACGTTGGCCAAGAACACATTTTTGAACTCATCAAAAGTTATGGTACCCGAGCTGTCCCTGAAACGCGACCGTGCCAAGTCTGAGTGCTGCTATATATAATGGGACGGGAAGGACTCACACGTCAAAATACTGAAAGGCTATCCAATAGTCTGCGTCGGGACGTTTAAGAAGTGTCTCAAACACTGTGAAATCGTCCCAAGAAACCAAACCCCGCTTCGAAGAGTCGGCTACACGAAAAAGGATCGCGAATTGTGCACGACCTATTTTAGTCGAGTCGCTTTTCGGAGCGATAGCATTGACAAAGTTGTCGGGGTCAAGATATCTGTCGTCCGAGCAGTCAGCAAGAGGTTAAATTGTTTTAGAATGAGTCATGACATACCTCTCCCCGTCGATCACGACCTTTGCATTGGTTTCAAATATCCTTCTCCATCGCTTCATCTCGTTCTCGGGTGCTGCAACCACACTGCGAACGCCTTTCAAGGCGGAGTCAGTCAAAGAGGAGGATGCCGCATCAGTGTCGCAATGAACTGTGTTGATAACGCGTGTCATTGTTCTAGTGTCAAGACTCCGAAGTGAATTAGTGTTTAGGAGGTATCAGGTATGTCTATATGTCAAGAGAGAGGATGCAAGCAAGTCTAGAGGGAAGGATAAGGATACTTATGCAGCACTAACTGGTAGCCCACAGCAATGTAGTTATGGCACAAGAGCGAAGACACTAAAAAATTGCTCCAACAGGGCCAATGCAGTACTATTGCAGGGATAAACAACTCGGGTGATTACATAACCGAATCACACTGCCGAGCACATGACACATGCGATGCCAAACGCAACGCGTTTCACTTGATTCCGAATTTCCTATAGGCCTCGCCGCTTGAAATAGGGCATCAATCAAGAAGCATATCGGCGCAATGTCGGCGCCCTTATTCTAGATTACCGTGCAAAGGCCACGTCACGAGGCAATCTAAAACTTATACAGTACATGTCTTTGTTTGGAGCAACAGACCGAACCATGTGCAGTGCCACCCCGGTGTCCAGCTGATGTCCGAGTTTACTTTCGACTCTCTAATAATCACAGTCAGCACAGCCTTTGCACTGAATCTCGAACATTACCTGTATAATATCCGCTTCAGCCCTGTCTGGCTGGAGTTCGCGTGTGAAGCAATGACAATGAACCATAGGCATGTTGGCGTTATTACCGCTCAAATCCCGTTCACTAGCGCTTTCCAATAGAACGCCACGGAAGGCGTCGAGGAAGTCGATCGCTGAATCTGGGAGGTTCATCACAAAATGTGAGACGGTTTGACGAGGAGACTGGTTCGACACAGTTGACTGATCAATCAGTGCAGGTGCTGCAGTTAGAGAGGATTTTGCTAGTTGCAGCCTGCGCTTCTCCTTTTCTTGCATCTTGCTGAGTTTCGGCCCGGTGTATGCGGGGAAAGGATTATCTCTCGCACGACCGATAACCTTTTTAATGAAATCACGACCATCCTCGCAGCTAGCGCGGACCAAACTTGCGACCTACCGAACAACATCAGAATAAGGCGTATATCAAGTGAAAGAAATACCTCACTTTATTGTCAACGATATTCTGACTCAAGTACCTCGCACTCTCAGGATTTAGATCGTTCGCAAATACTGCACACCCTTTCTTGGCAGCAGGAATTGCGAAAGGGCCCACGCCAGCAAATACATCTGCAATGACGTCGGTTGGTTGGAAGAGTTGGACAAGCCGATCGTGCTCTGTGTGAAGCCTTGAATTCCAATAAACACGGGTGAAGTCAAAAGTGAATCGGCAATTAGACTCGTGCTGGGGATTTTCTTAGCTCATCGTTCCATAGAAAGACATGACTTACGTGCTCAACAACATGATTAGGTTCGCCTGCGAGCAGTTCCATTTTGAAGAACCGGTACTTTGTATCGATACTGTCTAATTTATTGACAACTGTTTTAATCATGGGATTTTTCTGTGGTAAATAGCATCAGCAGAAGTTAAGAATTCGAGAAATCAATACTTTCATCCAGAACAATCTCACCGATGATATGCTTATAGGGTAGATATTCTTTATTGAGATTCATGTGGGCTGAAGGATTCATCAGTGACGACCAAACGCGAATGCCATCGTGCTCACCGAGGTGGCCAGTGATTGCGAACCCTGATGGAGAACCCTTGCAAAGCTCCTCGGGCAATATGGAATGTAAGATTTCATCTGGACATAAATAAATACCATCGACATGAGGAACCATGCAGCTCGTACCAGCTGTCCAGTAGTCATAAGTCAAGTCTAGGTTGTGCACAACCAACGTAGCAGACTGTTCCTGCAAGTAATTGCGAACCTCCGACGAGAGGGCAGCTGGCTTACGGATGGAGCATCAGAAAACCACATATCATTCGATCGAGAGATGCTACACGGTACCATCTTCAGATACATTCAGCAATACCAGCCTCTCGAGGTCATCGTGGGGGTCCCGAAGAACGCTGCGTACTTTTGGCAGATCCATTAGGAATCTTCGAAGTACGTTAAATATGATCTCTGGAAAACCAAAGTCACATACTTCTTCATGATATCAGACTTTAGCAGGGATCCGGTTTTGGAAGCAGGAACTCTGGCGGCGAGAACAGGGATAGTCTTTTTAAAAGCATCCCTTTGAAGAGTGGTGTCCATCCAACGATGTGCTGGAGGTGATACGTCGAGTGTCAGTGTGCGCGCCATGATTTTAGAGAAGAAAGATAATCTAAGGCGTTTTCTCGAAGTTAAGGTACTTAGACATGATTGAAGTCCAAGCATGGAAGTTGTTTGTGCATGTCGATCACTTCAGTTGATCACACACTGAACTACTTACCTTCGGCTATTACAAACTTGAGCCTGTGAGCCCAGCTTCGGAGTGACATCGAGCAATCGATATGTGTTACGAGCATGACATTTCTGATACTATTTCTCATCGGGACACCCTTCCTCCACCGTCAGTCTTGCGACATGTCGTCGATGTACATTGTCATCCCACCGACTCAGAGATTCTAGTGAAGTCAATGGACAACTTACCCATCATCATCGGTGCCATGTCCACTTTTCAGGCGGACCAAGGATTAGTGCGAGACTTGGCTACTGCATTCTCAGACAAAGTCGTACCTTCCTTTGGTTAGCTATGAATCGGTTGATCAATCCTGTGATACTACTGATTTTGATGCTAGGTTACCATCCGTGGTTTTCGCACTGGATCGCACTGGCACCATATGAATCAAAGGAAGATCATTATAGGTGCATATTCAAGGATGCGGATGAGCACCTGGAGGCCTTCCAAAAGTTGCTTGTTCATCTGCCTGACCCAGTGACACTACAAACCGTTCTGGAAGACGTTCGTCAGAATTTAATGGCTTTTCCAAGCGCAATGCTTGGAGAGGTTGGTATCGACAGAGCTTTTCGGGTGCCTTACGATTACTTCTCGTCACCTGGAGAATTGACGCCCTTCACGGTACCCTTTGAGCACCAGTTAGCTATCCTTGAAGCACAGCTTGATCTAGCAGCAGAGCTAGGCCGAAACGTCAGCATGCATAGCGTTAAAACGCAAATGGCTACTGTGGAACTCTTAGACCGTATGGCTGATAAGCATGGCGAGCATTGGATTAAAATAAGCATTGATATTCATAGCTGTAGCCTTAGCCCGCAAACGTGGCTGTCCATCGAGGTATGTACCCTGTGACCTGACCCGACTGTCTCATTTGCTTGTATTGAGCTAAATGGGCTTTTGCAGAAGCGTCACCCAAATGTATTTTTGTCTCTCTCAACAGTTATCAACAGTCGGTCACCAAATCATCGAGCACTGATCGCTGCGTGTTCTTCGCGCCGTATCCTTGTTGAATCGGATTGCCACAAGATCGAAGATTGTGTGCAGAGCACTTGGGACATGGTGCTTATAGTTGCTGAAGTAAAAGGATGGCTAGTTGAATCGTCCTGGGAAGAGGTCGTAGAGGAAAGCCAGCAGGGAGTTGTCCGACATTTGGAAAACAATTGGAAGGAATTCGTGCAAGGAAACCATATCGGACTTAGCAAGGTCAGCAAACGAACGACCGGGAAGCGGCAATAGAGTTTTTACCAGGCACAATCAGAATGTTATCCATGGCAATCTGCTCAGACTGGATCGCAGTTGACTGGTATGTAAGTTCATTATATAACTGCCAATGTATTAAACAGAATTTTATTGAATGGTCCATGAATAATGAAAATGGTATCACCGCGACATGTAGCTTATAAGTAGGAGTAAGCACCCTCCAATAAGAATGCCAAGGATGATAGAGTCTCTCCGCCGTCGGCTCTTGATCATGGAAAGAAGATTGTTGATGCCAGGTATCGCACCTGTGCCGATCGTCAGTATATGTTATTACGACTGTGCGCAGGATACTGACTTATGACACCAGTCATGCGCGTGTTTATACCGGCCAAAGACATGCTTTGGCGCGAGAATTCTGCCCGAGTTTCATATGCTTGGCTACGGCAGAACATTCAGCGAAGAATAACAAGTGAGGATGAAGCTTACTCGAGAATCTGGTCTGTCATCGAATGGGAGCTGTCGATTCTCCCTCTTTCCGCCAGCAGTGAGTCTGCCGCGGAAGATTTGTATGCCCTGTCACAAGAGGGTCACCAACAGGACATTACGCAAATGGACACAGAACTCACTCGATGTCATTCCGAACGCCCGAAAGTAAGTTTACTTTGTCAAGTGCATGCTGGACATTTGTCTGCAAGGTATTAGGAGAGCTAAGTTCACATAACATTGAAACGGAACAGACCTTCGTTCTGCGCAGCTCCTTTGCATAGTCCTGATAAACTTCGCCATGTCTCTGGATTGCACGGGACATGGATTGTGATGGCGGGGTGTCCGGGTTGTTTGAGAGTGCGAGTAATTCATCATTGGTTTCTCGTAGCTAAACATATGTCCTTGTAAGCTACTGGTATGCGTGCTGGGGCACCTGTGTGTCCCACCTTCTCCAGGAGGTCCTCGACTTCGCCTTCAACGTCTTTCCAGCGTTCGCGCGAACCTCCCGCCTCGATGTCGTCCTGGTTTCTCGTTATTGTTGATGCTAGGCGGGAGTACGACGTAAGCTTTGTGTCGAATAAAGACTCCAGAGTGCGGCACTGCCTGTGCAAAGACTCATAATCTGTCATGACTGATAGTACTTGGTGGTATATTCCCAATGCCAGCAGGGTACTGGCAATAGTAACACGTCACTGTCACAACGATATTCAGTTTTGTCACAATGTCTGTGCCTTGTCGACTAGCATTTTGGATAGCTTCTGCCAATACTAACGATCAGCTTGGAGGTATATAAACTTCCTCAATGCTGCTGCTTCGCCTTAACCTTATTTCATCCCGCCTGCCGTTTAACTATCTTCAAGTATTTTACATAATAATGTCCTCTGCCAAGAACGCGTCTGGTCTGATCCCCCCAGACCAAATTTCTTGAGGAAAGGAGTCCCAGCACAGAGAACAGAAGGCTCTTGTAGCCGTCAAGGAGGTCCGTTCGATGTGCACTGAAGATACTATTTGGTGGATCTTGTCGGTATCCCAACGGATCCAAACTCCATTCGATCTCAGTTCATCATCGGTCTTGCAAAGGTATGCTGTCTGCTTCATCTATTCAATTTCGCACCTTGCCGACAACCCATTTCTAACTCTTCGGGAAGACGGATACCCAAAATTCCGCATCCTCGAGAACTCTCCTTTGGTCTCTCTTGGTAGATCAGAATGTAGCGTACTACCGCGATGCTTTTCAAGCGTCCTCCCCTACTGAGGTTCGTAATGACACAGCATTCAGAATCATGGTCTTATCATTCTTCGCAGACGGTGAATTCTCTCTCGACTCTCGAGCTTGGCAACGAAGGAAGGCTGAGGTGTCATACAGAAGGGTGGGGTTATGAGAAGTCATCCACCCCTAGGGATGATCGATGAGCACAGGAAGAAATTCTTTGCGTCCGCAATCAACGCCATTTTGACGGCACATAGTGAGAGTCCGCGTATAAGCATGTCATACTGTGGGATATGTGATTTGCATGATAAATGTTGCCGCCGCCGCGTAGTCCCCGGTACATACATTTGTACGCGTAAGCTGTCCTTGCGTTATGGTCTCTTACCATACTTTGACGTGATGTGTGTGTATAACCGAATGGCTCGCCCTTAATTATGGTCGCTGATTAGCATATCAGGCTCGTGTCAATTGCTGTCTAGCCGGCTGGCCGCGTCAGCCCGCACAGTGTTGGAAGGGCTCACGATGACCTGAAGGGATACTTAAACCCAAGTACACCAGTAGCACTCAGGACAACCCTTCAACCAACTTTAGCCACCTTCAATCATGAAGCTTATCCTAACAGGTGTCACCGGTGCTGGTATGTTACCATCTCTATCCGGGCGTGGAGTCCCAAACCTAACACATCCTTACTTATCTGCCAGCTGGTATCCAAATCTTTCGTCAAGCAGTATTAGATGCAGCCATCACGAAGATCACAGTACTCTCTCGTAGAGCACTCCCATCATGGATGGATATCCCCGAAAACGACAAGACAGATGTTATAGTTCTGAAAGACTTCTTGGATTACCCTAGTGATCTTCCTGCTCGTCTGGCAGAGCATGACGCCTGCGTTTGGGCACTGGGGAAGAGCTCAGTAGGTCTGTCAGACGAGGAATACACACGCATCACATACGACTACACCATGCACTTCGTGAACTCCCTGCAAGAAACAAGGACGAAGGACAAAACGGGAGAGCCGTTCAGATTTGTTTTCGTTTCAGGAGAGGGCGCAGATCCATCTGGAAAAAGCAACCTCAAGTTCGCGAGAATCAAGGTATGCGCCTGTTGCTTGATACGTCAGTACTCGCAAGCATTGGAATGCTCACGCCACATCTAGGGCATGACTGAAAAAGCTCTCTTTGATCTCCCTCAGTCCTCCAACATTACAGCATCTGTCATGCGACCTGCTTACTTCTTTCCCTCCAAAGATCACCCATCAGACCGAGATAACATTCGTTCATCAACAGCAAAGGCTATGGATTGCTTCATGACGCCCATTATGAAGACCATCCTGCCCTCTATGTATACACCGATTGAGGACCTCGGGCTTTTCGCCGTAGAGGCAGCTAAGGGCCGATGGTCAGATGAAAGGTTGTTTCCAAACTCAAAAATGAGGGAGTTGATCAAGGCGTTGCGCACTCTGGAAATCCAGCAGTGAACAACATTGGCATTTAGAAGACTAAATACACATCATGTCCCACAATTACATATCATTGCACGGCTGGAATGTCCTATAGTACACGGATATATATAATGGTATACATCGAGAACTTCGAATCTCGAGTGTCATTGGCGGGTATGACGTGTATCCTGTTGATCAGCTCAGAAACCGAACCAACGTCTGGCGCTCTGCTCAGTCGCAAGTCTCTTAGCCTAATCAAGGTTAGCACCCCGGACAGATATGACAACTAGTAACTGAATGTTTACCTGCGCCACCATATCTTTGCTCCCTTGATGTAGGGAATCAATCCGTTGTTCAATGTTTCCCAACATCTCCCTTTGGTTCTCATTTAGCACTGACATTGGAGAAGTGGTCGGACGATCATGTACGCACCCCCTTTCAGCAAGAGCATCGTTTAGACGATTATAGACGCCACTGCGAGCGTTCTCCATCGTCTTCGTGACACCGGGTCCATAATCGGTGGTCGTGTCCTGTAGTGTTTGCACAGGATCTGGTGGCGGTATAGGTCTGTCTGGGCCCGCAACTATATCGATGCTCTAGATCAACAATTGAAGGGGTTCGAGTGACTTAACGTACGTAGTGCATCGAGCTGTTCTCCGGTCATAATAGGTTTCCCATACCGGAACCATGAGCCCAGCAACGAAGGGGGTCCAACGGACACTGGCTGCGGGTAAGGGGGGATTTCGCGGTGGAAACTTGTCACATCAACGATCGGCTGATCATAAACACGACGGGTCTTGAAAAGTGTGCCGAATACGATCTGTTCAAGTACGCCTGACTCGTGATGCCTTGAGGCAATGAAATCTCCTGTTTCATCCACAGACACGACACTGGCAAATAAACACTCAAGAGCCCGGCCAAAGTGCAATTTGGGAGTACGTACTTTTCGCACACTTTTGCAAGAGGGAAGGTATGCAGGTGCTCGAGATAAGGTAAAGAGTAAACGATAGCTTCTGGTTTGTCATTGAATGCTACAAACACGTGAGAATCTGGGTTTGTTGTTAGCACTAGTTTGATTGTTAGGCTCCGAGCTAATGAGCTCACTGTTCTTCTCAATCACTTGAACGTGTCCAACTTTGTTTTTCTTGCTATTCCATTCTACTTTGGAAATCCTCTCCCCTGAGATATCAAGCATACAACGAGCACCCTTGGCACTCGCTGTCACCCAGAGGCAACGTGCAGGATTGCTATCTCTAGTCTGAAGAGAAGCGGCAAAACGTGATCGATCGGCACGCCAAGTAGTACCTTTCTGCGAATCGATCACGAAAGAACCGCCTTGCATGACATTCGGGAGGCCCTCGATCCTGGTGACATCTTGTGCAAAATCATACAGCGAAGACTCAGGATCCCGGATTATCTTGAAGACCTGCGTGTTGCCAGACTCATGGATGGCGATCAGCCGCACAGCTAGCTGTGCATCTAGTCATGGGTTCAGATAGAGTTTTATCGTATATACCAGTGCATACCCATGCTGACAGGAGAAACGGTCCACGTCAGAGAGACAACAGGATCTGCATCTTGATTGCGGACCAGAAGCTTAGACTGCCTTTTCTGACGCTGCGGTCTGAGGAGAGATGGTCCACGCAGATCGATCACTGCGACAGAACCATCAATGTAACCAACACCAACGAAACCTATTTTACGTTAAGCAATTCATGTAACACTGCGCCCGAAGGAGAACATACCTATGTCCGACAATGCGCAACATGTCAAGGAAATATTACCGCGAGGCAGCATCAAGAAGGGATGATACCTTGTCCCTGGTCGTAAAGTGACATCACCCAGCAGGACAAACTCTTTGTTTCCCTCTATTTCGATAAGAGGGGTGACTTGTGTGGTGTTCAATTGATATATCACCAGGTCGCCTGACTTCAGTAGCACGACACACTCCAAGGATTCGGGGGCTAATTGAACAGTGGCAACTTCTGGGGCACTGGGCAGTGGTAGACAGCTGAGATCTATAGTGAGGTCATGAATTGCGAAAGGGTAATTCTTCTGAAGGGGAGATGTGCTGGAGCTGATGAGAAGCTGAGGGCTGGCGTCGTAGAAACGAATAGTTAAGTCGCGATGGCAGGTGATAAGGATTCGGCGCGGATGGCTCTGAAGCGCAGTGTTAACAATCAATAATTATGGGCAATCAATCAATCAGTACCCTGGAGAGCCTCAGCTCGCTGAGTCTTTTATCGTCTATCCATGCAGACCCTCCAGCTATGGGTAAATCCGTATCACCTGGCACGAGCTGTTGTCCTACAAGTACATCATGCATACTTCGTTGTAGAGTCAAGAGCTGTACATAAGATACCCCACCAAGCCCACTGTACAATTTTGAAGGAACGTGCATTGGTAGAGGTTCTTCTCCACTAAGTGTCATATCCTCGAGCGTCGCGGAAAGGTCATGTATAACATCGCCATGTTCGCTGATATTCTGGACGTCTGTTCTCGGCAGCGGAGACATTATTTTCGGAGGCAGGAACTGTCGAGCCTCAACCATCCGTGAATCAGAGGCCCCAGTGAGGAAAAGTACGGCAACAGGATCCCAACAACCAGAAAAATGCGGATTAGACTTTGGAAAGAGGACGAAGTCATAAATAGGACCCGATGATAGATAACAAGTTATTTCTAACGGAATCACTGAAAGTCGCATTGCCTTCCGGATAGAAGCGTGGAGCCCAGTTTTGGAACTAGATGGAGCAGGAGGTTCCGGAGAGTTGAGAGCAGGCATTGTGTGTACAGTTAACCGGCAAGGGTCGTTACTTCTGTCGCCTCCCAAAATGACGAGAGCAGTTGCTCCTCCTCGGGGATCTGAGGAGTTCGGGAAGCCACACCAAGCGACCCTATAGATTGGCTGACGTTCTGACACATTAGTCCCCTTTTCTTCTGAAGGACCCCCGTTTTGCAGGAAGTTTTCAAGCTCCTCTCCGTTTATGACGTTAACGTCCAAGTCTGTGGATGTTCGCACCATCAGAGGCTGATCTTCGTCTTCCACCGCCCAAAAGGCAACACAACCATCTGCATAACCCACGGCGAAGAAATGCCCAGCTGGGTGAATAGCTACGGAAGTAACGGAAGGCCATCGATGTGTGAGCACTTCCTTGGAGAGTATGAGTCTACGATACACTGTGGTCGGAAAGCTCTGACTCACCGCTTGGTTATATCCTCCCCCTCCTGGCGCACCGGCAGGGATTACAAGTTCGTACGCCCGTAGAATGTTACGTGAAGACTGAAAAGGGAATGAACAGTTACTCTTGGCAGACACGACGGTACAATGACAATGAATTCAGATACACACCAGGTCGTACAGTACCACTCCCCCTAAAGATTGTTTCAGGGACTTGTATTTGATCGTAGAAATCACTGACCGCCGAAGGCCACAAATATTAAGTTGAGGTCTCGTGGATGTGCGACTAAATCGACAGGAATATTGCTAAGGCCCAATGTAAGCAAGCCTCAACAGCAACATGCCAGTGTTGTTGCACGGACCAACCAGGCAATGCATGCAAGGGATCTACCACACTGCTCGCGATCTTAGTCTGAAACATATTCCACAAGTTCGGGATGACATAGGGTGACTTCTTCAAACACAGAAGATCGTATGTTCTGATCTCTCCCGATTGCAGGGCAAGAAAGACCTGGAAAGGGCGATCTTAGAAATGTCTAAGAAACTCTTGAGTTTCAGTACCCACATGGGTATGCGAAGGTGATAACATGACAGCACTTGTGTTCAGATGCTGTGGGTCAGCAGACGTCGTTATTACAGCAATTGATTACTTGCGCACTTGATAGCATGGTCGAATCTCGTTGACTTCGGCGGTTCGTTCAAATCTTTCAAGTTCCAGATATGAAGTCGATCGCACTCATCTAGTGGTATGAAGTTTCAGCAATTAAGAGAGGTTGACGTACTGGCGTAGTACAGCTTACCGACAGAGAGGAGTTTGTCCGTGGAGGCGGCAAACTGCAAAATCTTGACCGAAGAACCTTCTGGCGTCTGTACTGAACTCTCTACACCAGGACCGCCTACCACGCAAATCAGACCGCTTGCTGTGCCTGGAAGCAAAAAGAGAGTAGTGCCTGAGTCACAGTTCAAAGACGACTCAAGTTGAGAGATCTCACCGACAGCCAAAAGGCTCAATGTGGGCTCGTAAGTCAGCACCCTTGTGTCCAATAAATAGTCAACGGTTCGCAGCCTGCCAATATCCCAATCGTCGGGGTCTCTTTGATCAGTCGAAAGATCTGCAAGAACGTGTCTCTCTCCGAACATCTCGGACTGCCGGGGTGTCTTCCTCGGCGTCGGGACGCTTTCAAGTTAGCCCTGTCCTGTTATCATGAATTATCACAATCAACCTGCTCTAAGATTAGCCAGCGGCAGGCGAACTAGGTGCTGCGGTGATGGCCAGAAACAAAGTATTAAACGGTTCAAGTTTCCGCCGATTCAAGTTCCTCACGCTGTCGGTGTGAGAGGAACTTGGATCGAATAATTCTCCTTCTACATAATAGCCCTTAGCTAAAGCGCTTGTGACCACGCTTTCGACGACGGAGTGTATGGATGCTGACTGACTGACTAGAAATACAAAAGTAGGTAAAGGTAGATGCTACAACGCTAAGAAACAGAGTCCATCATGACGATCTCGGAACATTTGGCATCTTCTCAAACACGTTCGCTCGCGAGGATACAACTCTGCCACCTGGGTTATTGGATTGAGGCACTCCGCCTCTGATCTTCCCTAACCAGGTCCGTTTAGACGAATTTCTAGAGGTTTGAGGGTCGGATGTGGACCGAGGACTGTTCGTAACGTCTGAGATAGTAGTTGTGACTCGTTTTCCTGGTGAAGGCAGGCTAGCTATGTTTCTGGCAGAGCGTACTGGCGTAAATCCGGATCGGCTCGAGTGCAACGTTTTCCGGAGACGTGGCGTAGTGGCCGCCTGCATGTCCGAGTCGCTTGTATAGCGGCCCTCGGGTGGAACGGTTTCCCTGTCATCACAATCTGGTGCGCGTCTCTTCTTTCCAGCAGATGTCGGTACCTCCTCTTCAGGGATTCCGGTTTGCATCATACTTGGCTGCATGGGTTTCCTCTCTGGTGTCTGTGATCGGGATGCTGCTGAGGTATTCGACATTGTTCGATCTCGACCCAGGATTGGTTTAGTATCTGTGAATATAGACACCCGGGGCACAGGAGGGACAATGGGCGGCCCTGTTTGCACAGACGGTGCAGCAAGGTTGACCGGTGGGGTTTGTGCAGATTCTTTGGTAGAAGCAAGTTTGCTTTGAAGGTTCTGTACCTTGCGTGTCAAAGCCTCCACTTTCGTAGACAATTTCTTGTTCGCTTTCAAAGCTCTGTCATAATGTTAGTCTAGGTGAGGGAATCGCAAGTGAATTCGCTTACTCCAATATCCGATCGTCATAATCTTCAATTTCAGAACACTTGCTTTGCAATAGCTGATCCATTTCGCGATTTTTCTCCTTCAATTCAGCGACGACGTCACGAAGTTTAGGTTCCGAACGGACTGCGTCCAATTCCCATCGGAGGGATGACATCGCCTTCTCATGTTGTGTTGTTTGAAGTGCAAGGCTAAGCTCGGCCGTTTTGCCCGCCTTTTCAGACTGAGCGAGTCGGAGCTGTATCTGTTCGAGGGTCTCCTTGAGGGAGGAATTGGTTATTTCGCTGCTCATTGTTCGTCAAGATTGTGCCTGTGAAGAGGGCGAGCTTACTTACCTCTCCCGTACTTGTTGCTCCAGAAATCTCGTTAACGACATCGAGCGCTGAATCTCTGCTTCCAAGCTGGTGGTCTCCACTTGCAGCGATTGTTTCTCTGCCTGGAGACTTGATAACTCAGCTTCAGCCTGCTCCAGTCGCCAGCGCGTGGCTTCATTGACCTGTTGAAGTTCCGCTTTGAGGGCATCAAATTTGACTTGATGATCTGCATGTGAAGAGAGCTGGTCATTGAAAGCTGCTTGATCTTGCTTGCGACAGGCAACTTCATTCTGCAACTGTGTGTGCAACAAATCCTGCTCCCGGGATCGTTCGTCAAGGCTGATACGCAAGTCTTGAAGATCTGTTTCATTGGCTTTGAGAGCAGCGTCTTTCTGCTCCTGATCGTCCTGCAATTCGCGAACTTGTTGTTCTGCTTCTCGCAGAGCATCCATGTGGGCTTGCCTTGCTAGTTCAAGTTCGTTGGTTGACTGTTCCACGAGGTTCGCAAGACGCTGGCATTCCTCTTTGGCAACAGCGAGTTCGTTCTGGGTGTTAGATAGCGTCTTTTGTAGGATATCAAGTTCTTCAACATGTCTGACACGTAGAGACTCCTCCGTCACGGTTCTTCTCTGATTATCGTCCGTGAGAGCTGCGATCTGATCGTTCAGCTCTCGATTGCGTTCCTGCACTTCTGCAAAGCGAAGGTCGGCACTTTGCAAAAGCTGCGTAGCCTGTGAAAGCTCTTGGCTCGTGTGCTCGAGGCGCTCTCGCAAGTCTCTGACTTCGACAGCATAACGAGCATGCAGATCCTGTAACTCAGCGTTACTCTCGCTAGCTTGAGGTTCCTGGATGCGTTCCTGAAGGTCGTCCTGAGCTCTAGACAAGGATTCGCAGGTGATCTGATAGCGGGTGCGAAGCTCGTCGAGTTCGTCCTGCAATGACTGCAGCTGTCCTTGATATTCTGAAATGCGACGAGTCGAAGCAGCGGCTGACTCATTGGATATTTCGGCAAGATTTTGCTCAAGTATAGCTAACCTTGCATCGCGAAGTTCTAAAGTGGCCACCTTGTCTTCGAGTGCACAGCGGCAAGATGTAAGTTGGGCTTGCAACGCCGCGACATTTTGACGAGACTTCTCCAAGCTGCAGTCACTGCTGCTCAATGCCTCGCGTACAGTCGCAAGCGAGACCACTAGCTGATCCATTTCGGTACGTTCTTGTGACCGGAGAGCTTCAAGACAACTCAGTGATGCGACGCTCTCCGTCAAGTTTTGGATAAGCACTTCTTTCTCGCCAGCAAGCACTCTTATATCTTCAGAGAACTCCAAGTTCTGGGCCGTAAGAACAGCTATCTTGGACAACATCTGCGGTTCTTCGGCGAGGTGCTGGTCGACCATGAGTTGGGCGCGGCGAGCATTCGACGTCGCTTGAGCGACTATGGCTACCATAGACGATAGCTCATCACTGTGGGTGGCTTTGAGACTGACGTTCTCCTCCTGCAACTTTTCCACCTCGAGCTCTGCTGCCTCAAGGCTGGTGACAGCTTGGTCGCGAGCATCTCTAGCCTCCGCACAGTCTTCGACCATCGCCTCCTTTTGGGCCGACATCATCTCCAGCTCCGACATCATCTCGGAGATCCGTTCCTCCTGGAGTTTGAGGTTGGTCTCCAGGCGGCGAATGTCATGTTGGTGGACGCCGATCTGTTCCGTGCGACGGTTGACACGACCTTCAAGTTCCTGTATCTGCTCACGAAGCGCGTGAGCTACCCCAGTTGCCGACATGGTAGATAATTGTTGCGCTTGCAGAGTGCTATAGCGGTTATGAGCGTCTGTTAATTCTTCCTGTGCAACCTCTAAGTCTGTTTGGAGATTCGTGACTTGGAGGCTGAGTGAATTACGTTCCGATTCAATGTTTTGGTACGCTCTTGTAAGCTCAGCTAGTCGTTCCTCTGTTTGCTGGAGCCCATTGCGGGTGTCCTCGTGAGATGACTCCGCTGCCTGTACTTCGACAGTCAAAGATTGGACTTTGACTTCCAGCTCTGTGACCAGTAGGAGCAGGTGACTATGCGACTCTGCTGATGCAGTCAACTGCTGGCACGAGACCTCGAACTTGTTTTGAAGGTCTCGTAAAGTGGCATCTCGTTCTGCGACTAATTGGGAGTGGTCAAGGACTTGGTTTTGCTCGGCAGCATGCAAACGACTGCGTAGGTGATCCACGACGACGCCCAGGGCTGTAACGAAAAGAACAAGACGCTTGCTTTGCTGATTGTAGGCTGAGACTTCGTCCGCCTCCTGGGTAAGCGTGTGAATGCGCTTCTCCAAAGTTTGGACTGTGATTTGAGCCTCGGTCTCGGAGAATTCGAGGGCACGTCGTAGGTCATCTCGCTCGCTTCGTATTCTGTCTACAGCCCTGAGCAAAGTTTCAATGTAGTTGGCGAGCGTTGCTTCATCGGGGTGAGCAGATCCGTTGGTATTGATCGGTGGCAGCGGAGTAGAGCAATTTGGGTATAAGAAGCTGCTGTCGAAGTTGGATCGGATGTCCTCAACATCAATATCCATATGATCCTGATCGGTGGCCGTCGACTCCTTATCGCACCGGAGATCCATAAGCTCTTGTTGTAATCCACTAGTTCAATTTCAGCAATTCATCGGGCTAGTGACCAAGTATTGCATACCTCTCAGTGACCATCAGAGCTCTAACACGCTTCTCGCTGTCATGGAGCAGCCGATTCGCTCTGTCTAGCTCCTGATGTAAATTAGCGCATGCGTCTTGTGCTTCCTTTTTCTCCTCCATGAGGTCTCGCACTCTCTTCTCTGAGCAGGTAAGCTTCTCCGACTCAGCACGTAGCTTTCTTTGCAGCTTATCGTACGCCGCCTGCGTGGGTCCACTCTGCTGCTCGCGCAGCAGACTCTCCAATGTTTCTATCTTCACTTCATCTTCGTCGATCCTCTTCAACAACTCTTCCTCCCTCTCCATTGCGTTCCCCGGGCCCTGACTAGATTTCAGTACCTCCAGCTCCTCATCCTTGTCCTCTATCACTGATCTGAGCTCTGCGATACGGGCCTGCATAATCTTCTCAGCTGAAAACTGCGTATTTTGTGTCTTGACAAGATCTTCCCGGGCTCGAGCGAGTTTCGTTTCCATGTCGCGCAAAACCTTCTCTTTATCCGCCAGGAGAATCTTTGTATCGTTAAGTTCTTGTTCCAATGCTGGTGATCTGAAACTAGACACAGAGGAAGACCGAGGCCTTCCACCCCGCTGCGGCAATCGAGAAGTAGCCGTCGGCTGGGGTTTTGTATTTTCCAGCATCCTCTCCAGCTCACGCACACGAGACTCCATATTTCGCTTCTCTATCTCCAGTTTAAAAGTCTGAGCTCTGATTGACTCCGATTGGCAAGACATGGTGTCAAGCGTTGCCTCGAGCTCCCGTGCTGTTCGTTCCTCAGCTTTCAGTCTGTCCTGCGCAGCAAGAAGTGCAGCTTCTCCATTCCTAGATGCCACTTTCTCGATCTTGAGTTCGTCTGAGCGCCGCGCCAGATCGCTTTCAAGCCTAAGAGCACGGTCGGCCTCGGCGCTGAGCTGTTGAGCTACGAAGTAAGTGGACGTGGATAATCAAGTAGACAGAAATCAAATGACCTTGTACAATGTTTCATTTAATGACGTCTTTATCTCCTCTAGTTCGGCCTCTCTCTTCATTAGGTGGCTTCGCAGGCCTGCATTCTCGGTGTCTGAGCAGCAAGTCAGGAAAGATTGTTAGATTACGCGCTAAAAGTGTACCTTGGCTTGCTAATTTATCTTTGAGAGCTTGCGCTTCTTCAGACACATCGTACTTTCCGATGTCCTTGAGGGACATGACTGTTGTTGTCGAACACTACGAAAGTACTCTAGTGGCAGGACCACGGAAAGAATGCCAGCACTGGCAGCACAGAAACCAAATACAGTTCAACAAACCGACGCGTCGTGTCACGTGATCGCGTTTCTTTCAGTCTGAGTCGGAGGCTCTGTTCTGACTAAGTTCTGACTGTGTACATAAGTATGTCCGACTTATTTTGTTGTGGTCCTCGGGGCAACGTCTAGGCTATTGACATGGTCTTGTGGTGCACATTGTGTGCGAGTCTGTGCTGTTCACAATTCGCAAATCTGCGTGAGTATGTATCACTTTCTACTTTCTTTCCACGACAAATGCTATTTCAAATTGCCTGATCTTGATACGAAGGAATGACTATATTCTTTCGATAGAGCTAGCCAGGGGAGACTACCGCTGATGGACGACGAACCTGTTTACTATTATACAATTGACACTCCTCGTATCATTGTCCGTCCAAGGTGGTCAGGATGAAAATCTCAAAGCGCCACATGCTACCTACTCTGAACTTTCATCGAGAAGGTGCAGACGTAGTTGCGAACAACCGAGCAGAAACCAATGTCGACCGAATGGAATGAGGCAGGCCACTACTATTGCTAAACGAGATCGACACCGGAAGGTGTCACGGACCAATAGACGATTCCATGCCTTGTGGATTCAGCGAGTAACACTTGAACAAGCGACAAAGCAAGCAGCCGCTCTAATTCAACAGTAATGCCTGTGGCTAACCTTGGCTGGCTTACATTGTGTCGGGTCACGTCCGACCCACGGAGGCTTTGGATGTCCAAGCTAACTCACCAAAATACACGTCGTAAGTACTTCAGTTTGAATTGTTCGTCCATTATGCAAGTCTCCCTCGTCCAAGCGGTGTTATGAAGTTAGGAACCAATAATGCATCGTACCATCGATGCGAAAGCAGGTACGACTCGCTAGCTAGTCTCCAAACTCCGGAATTTGGCACAAAGATTTAACCACACTTATTCCTACTAGGGCCAAACTGGTCAGGAGTCAATCCTGGACGCAAACAAAACCAGCTTGTATTCACACTGTCAGGGATGTACGTTGGAACACATTCATAGCCAGTGCATATGTGGTACATTTGGATGGGATTTATTTACACTGACAGGACGTAGATGAAACAGCAATAACGGCGAGGATCTGCCAGTTGAAGGAGACATGTTCCTTGTGCGATGTAATCTCAAATATACAATCTAAAAGGATCGCTGCTTGCTTTTTACGTCCTGAGAATAGTACTTGCTCTGGGCAGAACTCCCCTAGGGCCACTGCAAGAATGTGTGGCAAAGCTTACGCCACATCAAACAGCATATGGGATTGTGCTCATATGTGCCAACAGATAGCCAAGAGGCTCCAGTTCTATTATCCTATTGGCGGAAGTCTTACAAAACACGGTTTTCCATTTCAACCCGCCGCCGTACGTACGAAGAGCCAGACACCCATATCACACCGTAGTAAGTCGAAGCTTTTGAAGTCTGAATTTGCCAACGGTACAGATACAGGCACGTATAATTCCCTTAGTCAGACTATATGGAAGGAAGACAGTTGTTCCTTTTTGAATGTGTATAACGGCCCCGTATAGTTCTGCCTTATAGCGACGAGCCTATAAACTACTTTGCCAGCAGCAATTTGTAGTCAACATTTTCACGTTTTGCCACCATAATACTTTCACTTTGAGTTAAGTTTCTGACGAAGCCATCGCAAGACTCGTATGTGGCAAAGCCCACCTTTCAATTCAGTACTCATCTGTGGTTAGTTATTTGGAAAGTGGATGTCAAACCCGAAAGCACCTGCACTAAGTTCATAAACCTTATGGAGAACGTACGACCTTTGACAATTCAATGTTCGACATCCGTAGTGCCAACGGAAAGACAACGGGTTCCTCGGAGGAAAGTCCAGAGCTGCAAACCCTAGTCAGAGCGCACATCAACAGCAATCTGATTAAATGGCCAATAGAAACATGAAGGAGCGTCAATAGGAAAGTATATTTGCAAAACAAATGTTAGCGAAGGCGCGAAAATTTGGCACTACAAGACCCACTACCAAAGTGGCGGAAATCTAGATATTATGGTTTAAAACAACTTGGGCCTTCACCAATCCCAGCACTTCTTCTGCAGCACCCCAGGACCTCTGGAAACCTGCCGGTCTTGTGAAGGTGTGTTAGGCAATCGTATTCAAACTTTCTAGGGCAAGGCTTACCCAAAACCATAAGCATGTGCAACGAGCATGGATTGTTCACAGTCACGGTCACTTGTGGGATTCCCATTCCACGGAATAAGGTCATGCGTGCTTTGCAAGGGCAACGCGATTCGCTCTAGCTCGACTCGTGGCCCTTCTTCTCTTCCAGGTCTTAAACCAACATTATGTTTCAGGATTCTCGAGTCGGCACTCTTTAAACAAGGGGCCAATACGGCGCAGCGATCAAATATTCCTCTCGCGATCTGCATATCTAAAGAGGTGTCCCAATTCCTGGACTGGAATGTCCCACCGAGGATCGCAGTGTCAGGTTGACCTTTTCCAGGACGGGGAATGATGTACGTAGATTCCTCGGTCTCTAGATCGCAGGGCTTTGATGAGGGACTGGTTACCACTGCTCATTCCGGATACGCACCTGACCTGACAAGCAAACACTCCTGCAGACCTGGTGCATGTACCAAGATCGTTTGTCCGCGAATGGGGTATAGTTTTGTGTCTTCCACTCCAATAATGGATTTCGAACCTTTGGGCTGATGTTACGAGAGCTACTTCCGCAAGAAACCCCTTACCAAGCGAAGACGCATTTACCAGAATGCCATCGGGCCCCACCAGGCTCCTCAACTCGTCCAAACTCCTCACATTTCTGCGTTCAAACGTGACTCCGCAGGAGATCAGTTCGGATTGGAGCCATGGAAGATATTCGGCTGGATTGACTGAAACTGTGTCGAATGCGACTCCAGCTTTGAATGGCTCAGGGACGTCAGAGGGGGAAAGTATCCTGATCTGCCCCCACGTTTGTCCCAGTGTCCGCAGTCATGAAAAAAACTACATACATTTTGCACAAGGTCTTTCCACCACAAATCTGAAATATTTTCCCTTTGCGCGGTATAAAGCCTCGTGGGTAATAGCTGGGTTGCTCCTTACTCGCGATCGAGGACGACTGGAGGGGTTAAGACTAACCTTAACCAACCCTGTTGGGATCATGTCCCATAACTTGTTACTTGGTTGTTGCAGGATCAGCTGGCATGCATTTCCCAGTCAAAGATCACACATACAAAGTTTTCTCCTCCCACTTCCTGATTCGTTCATCCTTGCCTCCAAGTTCCATGGGAGACCAATTAGCGCCCTGATTGTCCTTCAGAAGTTGTCAGACTTATAATATTATGAACAAAACTCACAGCGTATGGACTAGCCCAACCTTGAGAATCCATGTCTTCGGGCAGTTCTCTAGCAATGACCCTGATATTAAAAGAGACATCGTCGTCCAGGGCAGCGAGGTACGCAATCGTTAGGCCAAGCACACCTGCTCCAAGGACGACGAGAGATTGCTTTGCTTTCGTGGTAGACATCGCTGATAGTAGGGGTCTGTAGTAGGGCCCGTGGCTGATTAGCATCTGACACAACAACGATGACAAATTCACCAGGCACAACTAGAGTCACCAGACCGTCCAAATTCTTTCTCGGTCTCAAACTCCTGATAAGCGGTCTTCCGTTTCGATTAGAGCGCACATTCTCTGATCTCGTGTGTATTAGTATGGTTAATGCGAACGGAGAGTCAACTGTTTACATAACGCATCTGCTAACCATTGTCAGCAAAAGCAGAAGCAAGCTATTGTGAACTCTCCTATGAATCCCTCAGTCGACACATTTGAAAATTTCGTGCAAACCTTCGACACCACAGCGCCATAAAAGCTGTAGGGGCTTGGAAGTCCACCCGCCGTCGACATGCTCACAAGCACATTCGTGAAGAGGTTGGCAACTTGGCATTGCTGCATAGGATCATGAAGCATCCTTTGGGTTGGGTACTTTTGCTCTTGACCGAGCCTCGTAATGCAGATGCCAAAACTGCTGGTCCGGAGAGTGTCTCGCTCGGCGACGAGTTGTCGCTGAATTTGTGGCTCTTGAAGAGTTGAGAAAGACTGAAGAAGTTTAGAGCATTGACAGAGTTAAAGTGCTCGAGGGAAATGCTTTTGATTTTGGGGAGTTAGATCGGATCGGACAAGGAATAATACCAAAGGTTATTCTGGATGAGGATGGGTCTATTCATTCACTAGCATTGCTCAACGGACAGTTCTTTGGAGGTTCATCTCAGCACCGTTTACCGCAACATGCCGTTGGTGTCTTACGTCATCCAGCACTGTGGCATGTAAACACTTTTACAGTGCCCTTCTTGAAGCTTCTGAAGATGCGATGGAGTGTAAGAACTGCGAGCTGAGACAACGTCAGTACTATTGCGCAAACTGTCTGAGAAACCAGTACGCAAAACACCTGTCATGAAACGCAACCCGTGCTGACCTTGCCTGACACACAGTCTACGCGATTTCCGCCATCAAATTCACCATTTTTCCTCGGACAGAAATGACCATGTTACTCGTGCGTCCCGGGCATTCAAGTCTATTGAATCTGGTCGCCTCCTTCGTGCAGAGATTGCACGAGTGGACCACAACCTCGACCACTTAGCAGATAGCCTTGCCAAAGTGAGAAGAGACTGCGAGAGCAGTACGTGTCTTACCCTTGCTCACGTGCACTGTTCTAAGTGATCTAGAGCGCGATCGCCTCCGTACCCTCCGAGAGACCCTTGCTCAGCGCAGACGCACACTTAACGCTGCACGTCTCCTTCCACCCCAATCACAAATGCTTACCAAGGAATCTCAGGAGCTCTCTGTGCTGAGTCAAACTATTGCTAGAGCACGCTCAGGCCTTGTCCAGGAGCTAGTGGAGGTATTTCACATTGTCGAAGTTGGCGGACGACCTGCGGTAGGCGGCCGGCCAGGCGCGAGGGGAGAGTGGACTGTTGGCGGACTAGTTCTTCCAGTACCAGGGGATGTTAGACGTATGTTGCAATTGCTTACTACGCCAAGAATCTGATCACACAAGGCGTATCATAGGATACCCACCGGATCATATCAACGCTGTGATAACACATACCATTCACTTTTTAGGACTTCTTACTTTCTACCTAGGCATCAAACTCCCTTTTGAAGTTTCGTGGTCTTGCAGAAGATTCGGTGTCGGTATACCTTGGATTGGAGCAGGACGAGGGAGTGAATCCTGGGCAAAGTGCGTCTACTGTTTTCACTTACTGTATTTTCGGCTTCAGTTTTTTTTTACCAATCATCATCTCCTCCCACGGACAGATGGACAGCCAAACACCCTTTGCACCTCACCTCGAATCCTTCCTCTACTCCGTCTTCTCCCTCCTCCTCTCCATCCCGTACACCACCTGCCTCACTAGCTGACTCAGAAGCTCCAGAACAAGCACCAGCACACGGCCAAAACCAATCGTTCACGACCGGCCTTGCAATGCTTCTCTACAACGTGTGTTATCTTGCTCATAGCCAAGGTGTCGAGATTCCTTTGTCCCAGGCGGGCGATGCATTGAGTAATTTGTGGGCTGTATGTTGCAGTGGAGAGCTTGGGCGGTGAGTCTTCGGCGCTTTATTCCTGTATTCATTTTGTCATCCGAAATGTACGTTCTTATGTTGATCTCCCATTACAGTCGGTCGCACTCTACCACCCCGCTCCTCTTACCCCCAACCCCTCCCTCGTTCACGCTTGACTTTGCCCAGGTCCTCCAAGCCACTGCTGCTAGTCCTGCTCGGGCAGCACGAATACGGCCGGGACGTTCAGCGCAAGAAGCTGGCATCAGCAGAATGAGGAGTGAACGTATTGTAGAGGAGGAAGATGGCTGGGATGTGGTAGAACTTGGTGGAGAAGAGGGATTTGGATAATTTCACGAGCCCGGGAGAGATGGTTAATGATTAAATGGTGGTGACTATGGATGTTTTGGACAGTTCGATTTATGACTCCACAGGCGACCATTGGATTTGCATCAATTTTGTGAGTACATGTGTATATAAACAATCGGGATTGGCCTGTATCTCATCCTGCTAGCTTTGTATCTACTTAGAAGCCTATGATGGCGCTGGCATGCATGTATTTCGTACTCATATATCTTGCATCTTGGAACGCGTGTTTGGTTTGACTACTCACAGGGCCGGTCCAAAAAAACGCAAAACACCAGCGTGTTCAACCAAGGCAATAACCCTAGACGAGTGTAAGCACAAGCAATAGCACCTAACTCGACACAAGAACCGCCCTGGACCATTATCATGAGACCCCGTCTTTAAAACTTGGGTAGTTTCATCTGCTGACTATTCGAAACCGCTTGGTACGCACCGTCTGCTCCCACACTGAAACGACCATATGATGTTATCAGCGCCGAGTCCTGCATTGCGCCCGCGCTTGCTGCGTGCTTCTCAGCTTTCTCCCGTGCGAGGGGCTGCTGCTCTGATGGACGAAAAACGGCGGGATGAGAACCGGGGGAAGGAGTTCTTCAGAGAAGGGAAAGTTGGGGGAGATCTGTGCAAGCTTGAACTGGCGGATTAATATTAATGGTTTGTCACTTCAGCAGTACTAGTGGTGCACGGCTGAGAGCTTTATGAAAAGGCAGAATCGGGATCTAACATTCACGAAAGACGTTATGAAACGCGGGGAAGTAAAGTAGCGAGCACTGATTCACGCTGCTTCATGCGCTCGAGACTTCCATTTATCGTCAGGAAGCCGTAGGAAGTGCGCTGAGTAGAATATGCATAGATCTGCATAAATTATACTGTCGCCGTGTTGCTTGTAGTGTGCGTGAATGGGAAAATAAGTGGGATCCAGAGAAGTCGACCGCCGGGACCTTCGCCTGGAGTGAAGAGCGCGAATCAGGTTGGGTGAGAACAAAATTACAGGTGCGAAGCCAAAGTCTAGCATGAAGATTGCATCACGACTTTTAGCTACGCTCCTTTTGTGTGACTCACGTGATGGTCCTCGTGGATCGTCTTGAACCGGTCATCTTTAACGTCGATAATGAAGTTGTCCTGGACTTCATCATCATCATCGACCAGTTTCTTTTTGCCTCTTTTCTCCTTACCCTTCTTCTCTGCTTTGACGTCTGACTTCGTCTCCTGGCGTGGCACTGGCTTGTCGACATCCCGTGTTCTTGATAACCGCTTCACTGATTCCGACGCATTCTCCGTCTCAGATTCACCCTTACGCCCCCGAAGAAGTCGTCATCGAAAGAGACATTCTTCCCAAGCTGCCCTCGACTTTCATTATTCGTGACTGTCGTGGCTTTCACTTTGACCTCTTCTTTTTTCTTTTTGCGCTTCTTCCTCATCGTTCTTTGATATGCCTCCACTGTCGTCTCGTCTTCGGGATTTTTAGCCTCAGTGAGACTAGGGGTGAACGTAATCTCCATGTCCACATCGTCATGGTTTCGTGCGTCGTCATCCCGGCCCCACCCTTCTGGAAGTTCATCATCGTCTCCGGTAAGAAGTAATGTGCGAAGCTTGTCTCTCTGGGAGTTCTTCTTGCTCCTCTTCTTCGACACAGGATCTTGATCATTATCAGACTCAGGTGATGATGCAATATACGCCTTGAAGTCGGCTTCTTCGATATATTTTTTGGTTAATGATCGTCTAGTAATGTGATTGCACTCCGGATCATCATCGTCCCAAGCGAGTTTGACTTTTGAATGACGGAGAGCCTGAGAGTGCAATTGAAATGGGTGAGAAATGAAGAATAACAATAAAATTCGCCTACGAACTCTACTGCTCGATACCATGTTCCAGGATCATCTATGGGTAGATGAATGTCCAAAAATAATGTTAAACCGGACTCACCGATATTCTTCATCAGATGCCATCTCATCGGGCACAAAGCTGAGATCGAACACGTTTGCTGAACGCTCAAGCCCAGTACCTTCGAGTTCGTTGTAGATGTGCACAGAAGCTCCGGCGGTATCACATTCAACAATTGCGTAGTAATACCTTTAATTGAGCATTTCGTTGAACACTGCGCCAAAAATATTTAAGGAGGTAGCACACCGTAATCTCTCCAATCGATACTTTCTCAAAGCGTCTTCGTCGTAGTCCGCTCCGTCTCCGGTTTCGTGGATGGCCCGTTCATTGACATCCTCTTCGTTTTCTACTTTCCTTTTGAATACCTCTACAGGCGGTCCCTCCTTTTCCTCCCTTGCGATGCGCTCTTTCCCAAACTCACTTGGATAGACGCGGACGCTCAGCCCCTTCCCTCTTACGACCGTCGCCTTTGCACTTTTCGTGTTCTTGAAAGACTTTTCATCCTTGGGTGGCACTAGTACAGAAGCTGGAATGGTAGTAGGCGCAGCTGGCGAAACAAGTGACGAAAATATTTTGTAAAGATATGCTGCACGGACATGGTCCCAATCAAGATGAACAACAGCTAGTCTTCTGGTCTTCTCCGTAGCTTCTTTACTGTTGTCCTCCGGGACTGTCCTCGCATATGTAGCGGCTTGTGCATCTAGATCGGCAAATGTGCTCTCATCAAGATCGATCTCGCCTTCTTCATCAATGTCTCTGCCTAATGTGACAAATCCAGGGCCATCGCTCTTGTCGTCAGAGTCGCTTGCACCGTGATTTTCTGCCTCTGATTCGGAGGAGGACTCCATGAGGACGCCACCACGAGCATAGTCAGGTAACGTGGAAGTTGGAGCCTCTACCTCCTCATCATCCTCGTATTCCAGCCGATAAAACCACCTAAGGTTGTCTTTTTCACGAGTTTCATAAAATTTACGACAAAATTTATCCACTCGGCCTGTAGCCACAATATGAGATGAGAAGCAGTCACTAGACGATAGAGTTGGAAGCGCACCTAGTTTTTCCTTTCCTCTGCCTTTTTGTTTCAATGTCTTTTTTCCTGCCTTGCCTTCGTCAAAAATTCCTTTGAAACGCTCGTCAACTACAACTTTTGAATTGTGTTTCTTGGGGCATCGCAAACGGGGGTCAGTCTTCAAGCTTCAACCGCGCAAATCGTGAGTCAGACATGGTACGTCGATCTGTCAGCGACTAGACAAGCCACAGACGATAAGCCGATGAGTGCTACTTATTGTCACGGATGGCAGTCAAATTGAGTGTTTTCGTTTGGCCAGCGCGATGATTCGGAATATATTCGAAGGACGTGTTAGTAGTATTAGATCAAATGTGCAATCAACAATGGTGCACCATGTGTATCAGAATCATGTATTGGTTGGATTCTTGCACACATCTGCGACATCCTAACGGAAAAAGGGCTCAGCGACTCGGAGAACTGAGTGCTGAATGGCGACTTGACAAGCCTTAGAGCTAACAAATAAGATGTCAAATTGTTGTAACTGACATGTAGCCGGCAGGGGTTTTAGGAGGTGGGAAACCGATCGTGGAAGTTCGACAAGAGCCCTCCTCCACTAACATTGGGAGTCGGTGCTCCACCGGGAATAGATAGTAATCCGATGGGTCAACATGATGGAAACCGATGGAAATCACAGTATCGAACAAAGTTTTAGCTCGATATCCTTAAGATACTAATAGCTCAAATGGTGTGGCATGTGGCATGGGAAACATGCGTTTCGCATGGTCTCTGGCACATCCTCACCAGTGATCTTATGATACAGAGCAGGCACGGCTCAGGTTGAAGCTGAGGGATTCATGAAGAGTAACAGTAACCTAGTAGCTAGATGACTCTAGTAAACAACCCATGTACTACCTTGTTGACGTGACAGCCCAGGTGAAAACGTAGTAGAAGAATTGTACTAATAACGAATTAGGTTATATCTATGATTAGCAGCCTGCCTGGGCCCTGCATGTTCTCCTTCAGTAAAGATAGCTCTTCGATAAATACACCCCGGGATGTTTGGTAGCATGCGGCTCTGGAACTAAAAATTAGAACTCGTACGAATCTTGGATAATTATCTCACCCCACTCCATATGCATGAGTTACCGGTATCCTGCTCTTCTTCTGCATTCTCGTCCACGTATGGAGCCAAGTCATTGTTTCATCTAAGGGGAAGCAAGATCCGTTCAACTGCCGCAAGTGGACTGCCCTCTCTGTCAGGCCTAAGGCCGACAGTGTGCCTCAGGAATTTTGTCCTTTTTTCGAATATGGCTTCAGCGCGGAGCTAGACGGAGCACCGCTCAAATATCCACATTGCAACCGACATACCCAAGGGGATGTCCCACTTTCCTATTTGATAGGTTCCATTATTTAGAAGTGCAGCGTTCACTTCGATCATTCCAGGGCAAGTGATACATGTCACATGTTCCGACATCCTGGCACCTACGCACAACTGCATGTCAGGATATGATAGCGACGGTACAACCGTTGATATGACTGACCAGACCATGCTCTACGAGGCTCTACCGAGGTCATTTCTGAAATTCGACTATAGTACATTGTTCCCTATTGAGAAGAGGGGCTGTATCTTCTACACCGATCAACGACCGTGGACCTTTGAATCCGGCTATCAATGACTATAGAAGGACACCTGGTGTGTGCTCACCGAGGGACGTTGCATTAACCAACAACCCGGTTTTCTGAACTCTTTGCTTATTGGCGACAGAAGACTTGAGCTTCGAGCGAAGCCATGGTAGATACTCCAATGGGTTGACGCAAACGGCATCATAAGCAATTCCAACTTTGTATGGTGCAGGGATTTGAAAATCTGAGAGTAAGCTGAACTATATGTCTAAAGAACGGCAAGAAAAAAGACGTACTAATCGCGCAAAAGGTCTTTCTACCAAAGGGTAGAGAGAACGTCATCCGAGTCTCCGCAAACATCCGAGAAGGTAACTTCCGAACCCCCTAAGGAGTCAGGATCAGTCATATGCCAGTCGAGAAGCGTTCGATCAAGACCGACTTTGACTAGACCCGACGGTATCATTTCTCAAAACCTATCACTGAAAAGATTTTTCCATATACCTCGCAATATTCACGACGTGCTTCTCACAAGGTTGTTTGCTCCTATCTTCACAAGCGCTTGTCTGTGGCACCCAACGATATTGGAGACCAATTCGTACCCTAGACAAGATTAATATAAGAAAGTACTTCAGGAGTGCTCAAAAGAGACACAAGACTTGCCCAGGCTTGAGAACCCCAATCCCTAGGCAGATCTCTCGCCATGATCGTGGTCACAAGCAGCAAGGTGGGCGTTGGTGAGTCCGGTCACCCCCGCTCCGAGGATGATTAGAGGCACACGAAAATTGGAAGCAGAAGACGTGGCTCCTGTAGTGATGTCGATAATAGAGGGGACAATAACTTTCGCTTCCGAGCTCGGAGTATGAGCGCCCCTTGGGGTATAAATAAATGTATCTGCGATAGACGGACAATCCAAATTTGAACGAACGAACTCGAAATCGTCGGTGTGGAATTTCTGTCAGGGGCCCTGCCTTGCCATGAATGTCAACCAAACATAAAGATAGTCCTCGATAGTAGATTTAACATTGTCGGAGGGGCATAAATAGCGCATGTTTAGGGACTGAATGCCTATCTGACCGGCACTTAGCCCCAAAGTGTCAGCTTTCTTAGCTGCACATTCCTCTCCTCTGAGGATCTATGTGCGACAAAGAGCGCGCCCAAACGCGTAGCTAATGATGAATGAGACGGAAGATAAATGATAATCTGGGTGATTACGCACCACCTGCAAAATCGCCCTCCATACATGGCGTTGCAACAAGGCCTGCTGCTTTCAGAGCGACCATGACCTGGCCATATGTCCCGCGGAACAGTGTGTCGCGGCTATGATAATCAGGAACATTTGTCGAGACATCCATCTGTTCCTCAAGTGCGGAGGGAGTATCCATGCCTGCCTCGACAACAGCGCTAGTGATCGTTTTTTGCAAACGCACAAGTCGACTTCGGGATGATGCACGTGGATCGCATGGGGGCGTGGCGAATTGTATGTGGAGCCCGTCCACATGGATGCCTTCAGGTTCTTGCTGAGGCACGGGGGGAAGGGGTTTGGGAACGTGCGCAGGTATATAGCACCACGTGTCGATTGGGTTGCTGGATGGATTTTGGGTTGTCGAGTAAGGTTTGCGTGTGCTTGGATGAGCATTCTGGTGTTTCCGCTTGAAGAATGAAGACGCTGAGCGCATACCAGGCGCGGAACGAGATAAGGATACCAGGCGCGAAATGGATGAACGAGTCTTTAGTGGGGATTCTAGCATACATTGCGAGATATGACAAAAAGAAGAAGTTGAGCTTGTAGCAGATGGGCATGAGTAGGTCAGAGATTGCTCCGAGACAGAAGGAGATTTCTCCGGTGCAGGAAAGCTCGCGAGTGTATCTTCTGAAGGAGACACCGTTCTACGAGGCGTGAACGATATGTTGTTGAACTCCACCACATACGGGATGCCAAATGGAGTCCAACGAATTTGCTGGGGCATCTCGAAATGCCTTACTGAGCTATTCAAGGAAGTATAAGATAGATGAGAACTCGAAGTGGTGAACGGATATCTCGTCGCTAATCCAGTGTAGTCGACAGCGATAAACTCGGAGGACAGACTGTGAGGTGCAATGATCAATAGAATTGACCTGCTGACCAGGAGCAAGGGAGACACATGTCTGGGTAATGTAATGCAAGCCTGACTCGGATGTCAAACACGTTGCAGCAGCATTACATCGATGAGAAATTATAGGGTCTGCGACTCGTAAATGCTGGTCGGTATCACGAAACTAGTCTCGAGATCAAGTCCCAATGCCAAGTTTACGACATATCACAATTTCGGGTGTCCATGATATGCGATTTCCTGTGGGACAAGTAATTTTTGGACACGGCGTCTCAGAGTCAGTGAACGAGCGTCAATTGAAAGACTAGGAAGGTTATGAACCGAATGTGGAAACGTTTGCAGCAGGTACTTCATAGTCTAACGCGAGGAATAAGTGAGGATATCACTTGATTGGATCACCTTCGAGGTCAACCAGCGGTAGATTCAATTCAAGTACTTACTGATGGGGCCCTACCTCCCTGGAAAGAACATAGACAAATTCCCTCTTTGTTGTCACGCAGACAGTATCGTGAGACATTTGTGACTTGTCACTTGAATATCGAATATTCAAATTTAGATCTTAGATGTTGAACAATGCTTTTTAGAAACATCTTCGGAGACAAAATGTGACCTTTGGAGCGCGGACTCGCATGACAAATATGCTCGATGGCAGGTGTGTCATCCATATATATTTGATTTTGAGCGCTGCTAGGTGAGTGTTAGTCATATAAGGTGCTGTCAGTCCGGATGCCGCCGGGCAGAGCATTTCACGTTCTTCAAGATGTTGCACATCCCTTGCAACGTTCTTGCACTCATGTGTCCGTATTTTGTGAGGCCCAAGTAGTACTATTCTGTCATAGTACTCTAGCTCCTGAGGGGAAGCCACTGAAAATGTCCGATTGTGATGCGGACTAGGCGCCGTCGTCGCCGATGACATTGCTCACTACTCAATTTTTCCACCTTACGGTGCAGGCCTGGGTGCTTTGTAAGGAGGAAGTTAGTCGTCGATGAAATTACAACGAGAGTGCGCCGCGGGTCAGACGAGGCATATCCGGGACCTTGGATGCAACTGTTGCATGATTGGTTAATCTGATAGATAGAAGATAATATTAAAATTATTTGATGGCACAATTTTGAATTTGAGCCAGAACCTCTACATATAGCTCACGCTAGTACATGTGGAACCTGACCCAGTGGCAAATCCAGTCGAACAAAGAACTTCATTTCCGATTGCGATACGGCCAGTGGCGAATCTCTAATAATCACATGACATCAGTCAGACCCATGACGTCGTTGCCCAACTTTCCTCTTTGGGAAAAGCACTCCAAAATTCAAGCTGTATCGTCGAATAAAACCATGCGCCGCTGAGTAGCGACACATCTTGGCGCTACCGTCGTTCAAAAAGATAACAGTTAGTCGTCACAGGGAACGTCGTATAAAGGTTGGCCTATCGTTCTTTGTTCACTCACAACCCCATTTCTGCCATCTTCAAAATGAACGCTGATTACTTCCCTCCTACACCTGTTCATTCAGTCGATTATACATCTATGGCTGAGACAGCACCAGCAACCAATGGAACCCATAGTACTGCTAACACCGATGGTCCGATTGCCAAAGCAAATGGCTCTCTCGCTACTTACAGTACACCCTCTCGTGTCACCCTTCATCTCGGACACTTGCCAAGCAAGAAAGATATCAAGGCTCCGTGGCCACGCACACCCTCACGGGTCGGTATAAACATGAGTTGTCACCCGAGTAGTCCATCTGACGTGCATCGGGGTATCTTCTCCCAGGTTGATCCCAACAACCCTCCGTGGCCAGCGTACCGTGGCTACCACGAGTACTCGTTCGCACATGCAACGATGGGGGTTCGGTTGCCTACCATCCTTGGCAAAGCTATAGACGATGCATCACGAACTCTAAATGAGCAGTCTGCCGAAGACAAGATTGTTGACCTTGTAGAATGTTTGGAGAGAATGGACGCCCTCATGGCCGATCTCAGTGGAAATGCTAAGCTTAGGCCAATCGTTGACGACGGTGAAGGTGACGTGGCTCTATGGAATAAGGAAATTGCAAAGTATTTCCAGGGTATGATGTTCGCCATATGTACCACGCATCTTGCCTGACAATCCGCATTTTAGGCAAGGATTTCATGAATGCGCCTTGGTTGTTCGCCGAAGCCTATAAGTATCGTCGTCTGCATGAGTGCTTCAGTGTAAGCAAGTACTGGCATGACTATGATGTTTTCTACCGTCAAAAGGTATGAATCAGACTAGATTAATCTTTTCAGTCTGACAGCGCTTCCAGTGTGACACTTTTTCAAGATCGACAGACGCTGTCTTTGAGCTGTCTATGCGCTTTGCTGAGCCTTTCAAGCAGTCAGAGAACATGTCAGACAAAGAGAAAGCAGAAAGCGAGAGACTCATGTTTTTGGAGTTGACTCAAGGTGATAATAAGAGTTTCTCATGTTCTTGCTACTGACATGTTATGCAAGTGTGTCTGTGGGGCAACTCGACTGACCTTTCACTCTTGATCAACATGACGGAAGAACAGATCAAATCTCTCCAGTCAACTGGAGGAGACCACCTTGCTGCCACTGAAAAGAATATTCTTGGCAACCATCTAAACCAGCTTTGGGAGACTGTCAAAGTCCTCCGCGAAAAGACTGGTGGACGAATTGACTTCGTGTTGGATAACGCCGGGTTTGAATTGTATTGCGATTTCGTGTACGGTGCGTTCAAGAAACAACTCTTGGTGGAGAGATTGACTAATTGTTACCAGCCGATTTCCTCATACAGACTGGTCTGGCTAAGCAGATTCGGTTCCATGGCAAGCGTTATCCATGGTTCGTATCTGATGTGACGCGGAAAGACTGGGACTGGTTACTGAACACCATGGTATATGGGCACCTGTTCCCAAAAGCCTCCGAGGTTGAGCGAGAGTCGCTACGGAGACTCGGGGCCCGGTGGAAGGTAGGGGTAGTCTGTCGGCGCATGAGGTTTCACTCACACGTTTGATAGCAATACGAGAAAGATGGCAGATGGCAATATGAGCAACATCCTTTCTGGTGCACTGGATATACGTTCTGGGACCTTCACAGCGAGGCACCGGATCTCTTCCTCCATCTGTCTCGCGCAGATCTCGTCTACTTCAAAGGCGACTTGAACCACAGGAAGTTGACGTATGATTGTGCTGCACCGGCCAGCGTTCCATTCGACATTGCCATTGGACCCATGGCTAGCGCTGCTGGAGCTCCAAAGATTTGCAGTCTGCGGACAATAAAAAGCGACGTTGTTGTCGGGCTAGGAGACAATGGTGACGCCATAGCGGAGCGGTTAGACAAGGAAGAGCCAGGCTGGAAGATCAGCGGGAAATATGTGCGTACCTTCAGCAGTTATGGTTCTGTGTACTGAGCGTCCACTTCATTTAGGCTGTTGTACTGCTGTCAGAGGGTCGACCGGGGGAGAAAGTGCGGTTTGCTTGAGCGAAGTAAATTTCACTGGTAGGGGTGCTCGTCTCTCCCATGTGCCAGGCACTTCCTTGTCGTTTACTACTATAGCCGTTGAACTCGTGTTTGTTGTAGAGCACTATCGGAAGAGTTTGGATAGAGTACTACCAAATATCCGTTCTCTACATATGTATGCATTCCCACTATCTCTCGCTATTTTTGTTACTGTACATTTTTATGAGATACTTATGTTGTCAATTTTACTGCTTCGAAAAGTAGGTCGAGCAATACCATGACATTTCGCCCACAAGATGAAATGCACCGAGCAATGTCGGTATTTAGCTTTGATTGTGTAAAAATAGAAAGTACACGCACAGTAGCTTACACCCACTGCGTACTGCCGCCTGTTATAGGTAGACTAGGCTGCCTCGTATGTCAGGTGTATGCCGGTCAAGGGTCCCGGTCAAGCACATACATCCTGGTTGTACATGGCTCGCTTGTAGCATTTTTCGCTAATGGCGGCCGGTGGAATGATGCAACGGAGACATTCGCTGAATTATCACTTAAAGGTCGTTGACCAATGTAATGCGCAGTCAACGTTCAACCCAAAGTGTCGGCAGATAACATATGCCACGGATTATGGCCACTGTGAAATTTATGCTCGAACCACGTCGCGGCGTGCTTGGGAGAGGATGAGAGAATGTACCTTTGCATGAACTCTTCCAACACCATTCCACACAGGATGTCAAATCCATGAGGTCGTCGGAGACTCGATCGGTAAAACCTATTTGTATTGCGCAAGGAAAGATAAGAAAGGGTCTTCTCCCGACGGATTCTTGTGCTTTGTGCTTTGAGTTGGAAAGTGCATTTAATAGGGACGTTCATAGTTTGGCGCACCTCATGACCTTCCGAAGTTCTGCCATAGTGATATTAGATAATCGTCGGACTTTGAACTGGACCTCGCGGCACGTAGCACCGAGGCTGAACAGTAGCTTGTCGAGATATATTGTCTGCTAAAACCTTACCTCAACCTTATTAGTCCTTGACCTTGCAGTACCTTCCTAAACCTTCTGGTAAACCGTATTGGTATGGTTCAGCACATAGGAAAATGTCATATATCATCTATCATACCTGAAATTTTGTCAACTGATAAACAGTTCGGCACTGCGCGCCGCAAGGTTTAGTCTAAAGTCCGACAACTGTCAGATTACCGTTTTAGTAGGGGGGCGGTGCGCGTGTGCGCCTAACTTTGAACGTCTTTTAAAAAATTGAGCCGGCACTCATGCAACGCCTGCTTCAGTATTCTTAAAGAGCCGTTTGATACTCACGTGGTCCCGCCATTCCTGTCTGAATCAAAATTACGGCATTATACAGAAGAACCAGTACTTGCGGTGCAAACTCCAGAATTATGCCCCCAGGCTTGCTCGCTATATCGCATGCGGAAAAGGAGATCTTGAAGCAGCATTGGAGCTACGTTAACCATACGCAGCAATCTGTTGATTTCGAGCCAGATTCCCATGAAAGGGAAAAAATCAGCTCGTACAGATTAACCAGTGATCGATATCTGATCGGTCGGAACTGTGTGAGAGCTTATCACAAACAGCAAATCACAAACATGATCAATTGATCCCATCATACTTACCATGGCGTTCCTCCGGGTGACCATAATGGCTGCAACTCACTACTTCACAAGCACACGGATGCTAGTATCTTTGAATCATATCTGGCGGCTCCTGTAGGCTATTTCGTGGGCTGCTGAGGTGTTCGAGGGATGTAGCGCGAATACAACCGAAGTATGTGACTATGGCATATGCACCTGCCGGTCTATTACTAAATGGAAAGAGGTCGGGGGTCCCGACGTCGACGGGGAAGAAGTACTGCCAGGATACTGCTCAGGCCCGATCACTAGCTATGGGCATGTATCATTCATGCAAAGTTATGCAGCCCTAATCTCCCCATTTTCAAACGGCAGTGATTAAGGCAAGATATCTGTACCATCATGCTCACTATCCGCCACGAAAAGGCGAATTCTTGCAGAGTCAACGTCTTGTTCGTTGTTTTCATCTGGATCAAATTTCTTTTTTCTTCAGAAACAATGGCTCCGGTCGGTCGCGAGATTGATACCCCAGGATTCAGCTGCGGGGCATATGCCCCAGGGAACTTGATTCTTCATCCTATCTCTCCTTGGCAGCAACACTACACGACTGAAATTGTGTGTCGAGCCCGCGGGTATTCTTGTATTCACATCGGTGTAACATATTTTTCAATGTGACATCATCAAGCCCAGGCGCCATTCTTCCCAGCAATGGTTAACCTCTCACTGGCAGTAGTTGCATAGTGCAGTCTCGAAAGTGATACACCCGGCAATGATGTACTGCGAAGGACCGAAGGTGGATTCGCCTGTTTCACCATGTAAGGTAAGCACTCCCTAACTATTGATCTATGAATAAACTGGTGGAACAGCGCATCCTCATGGATGCAGTTCCTCTTACTCACGGCCAAAAACAGGCTACTCGTCCCGCTATGTTGGTTTTGATCCAAAATATGCGCACAACGAGTCGATTGCTGAGTTATTCCTGTTTTCGGTTTCTTCACGTGAGGGGGCGCGTTCCATACGGTTCATCTGAGGATGAGATTAACCGTGTGCTCAGCTTTCAGCACAGTTTACCAGCACATATATAATGGGCTTCGAAATATGGTATGATCATCGGCTTCCAGTACTGTTCAATCATGTTTCCAGCTGCATCCCTGTTGACGACTCTCCTCCTGGCCTTGTCCATCGCGGCATCGCCTGTTGAAATTCGCAGCTCCCCCATCACCCTCCCCATCGCCAGGAGGCTAAACACCTCTGGTGGTACCATCAACCTCTTGCAGCACGATCAGTCTCGCGCGGCCGCCCTCAAAAATGTCGGGGAAAAACACCCTCAGCCGTCGTACTGGTAGTATTACTGTGACAAACGATGCTACAAGCTACATCGCAGCAGTTGGCGTTGGCAGCCCCGCCACAACCTGTGAGTTCAACACTTAGAAAACATGCGGCTGCTAATGTGTTATTGCAGACTACTTGATTGTCGACACCGGTAGCTCGAACACATGGGTTGGTTGCCGACACTAAATACGTGAAGACCAGCACCAGTGTTGACACTGGCGAGGCTGTAGCGGTCACCTACGGTTCTGGCTCCTTCTCTGGTATGACACAACGATATCATAAGTTGAAAATACCTACGATTATCTATAGGAACTGAGTACACCGACACCGTCACTCTCGGTGATGGGCTCACCATCACGCCCAGTCGATTGGTGTTTGCTGCTACTTCGGAGGGCTTCACCGGTGTTGACGGTATCCTTGGCATCGGGCCCCTAGACTTGACAGAGGGAACCTTGACAAAAGAACCAGACACGACGATCCCGACTGTCACTGACAACTGTATAGCCAAGGCATCATTGCTGAGACAGTTGTCGGTGTCTCTTTCGAGCCCACCACTTCGGAGTCAGACGCAAATGGAGAGCTTACCTTCGGTGGAACTGACGCTACCAAGTACACTGGCGACATTGCATACACGTAAGTTGCTGCAGCTCGGAGATCAATCCGGACTGACAGCAATCGTTGATTTCAGTCCTCTCACCACCACCTACCCTGCATCCTACTACTGGGGTATCAACGAGAGCATCACTTACGGCACCACGACCATCTTGGCTGAGACGGCTGGTATCGTTGACACTGGCACCACCCTCATTCTCATTGCTACCAGTGCGTATCTCAAGTACAGCGAGTGATCTCAATCTGACCAGTGTTCAATAGACGCCTACAGCGAGTACCAGTCTGCAACTGGCGCTACTGAGGACAATGCGACTGGTCTTCTCCGCCTTACTACCGCCAAGTATGATGACCTCGAGGACCTGAACTTCAATGTTGGCAGCGTACGCCTTTCTGTCCCAAATCTTAATGCCTCTTGTTCACTATTTTGCACAGAGCACCTACGCTCTCACCCCTAACGGTCAGATCTGGCCTCGTGCCCTTAACACCTACATTGGTGGTAGCTCCGATTACGTCTACCTCATTGTCAACTCCATTGGCACTCCAAGTGGTGAAGGTCTCGACTTCATCAACGGCTACACTTTCCTTGAACGCTTCTACTCCGTGTTCGATACCACCAACTCCCAAGTCGGTTTTGCCACAACCGCATACACGACTGCCACCACCAACTAATGCAATTTTTTTTCTTGGGTATTGGGTATTTGTATGTCATAATGTAACATTTATCACAACCTATAGATCAAGTCTTTTGAAAGCATTCCTGGAAACAATTGTGACTGGAGTCGTAGTTGAACGTTCGAATGTCAACTATTGCTGTTCCACGAAGAAACCCCAGCTCTACTTGCCCTAAATCGTGAGACCACCGACTCAGCGTAGACTAATCCAAATCTCTAAGCATCTAGATTGAGACAGGGCTACAATAAGGGACGAATGATACTCTAATAACCAATCTCGCGGACACTGATTGTCCAAGCTCTTTCCTGAGATATGTGTGCTCGTGTCTATGCCGATACCGGCGAACTGTAACCATGAATAGTTTAGTTGCGGACCGTTAATATTTTGATGACACACATATGTAACATCGACCAATAACAAGTTGGAGAGAAGGAGAGCTGCTCGCAGAGAAACTGATGGTCTGGTAAACAGGTACGCGTATATGCGATCGCCGGGTTCTTGCATTCTTTGCGAGTGCGATGGAGAGAACGCAAAAATCGCAACGACCTACCGGCCACGGCTGTTGCCAGCTTGTTAAATGCAGTTAAACGTGCTTTCGTTTTGAGCCGTCACCTTAAAATCCAAGACAAGCTTGCCATTGGGTCCCTCTACCAGGGCAAAATTGCCCGCGTGGGCAAGCCAGCAGGCTTCGGTCAATTAAGAATGACCGGACATGGTGAGGGCGTGGCGGAGGGATAACTCGGAGTCATAGCAGTAATGAGCAGCAGGCTGAGAATCACTACAAAATGGATGATCACAGAAAGATGTGGTGCATGAGGCGGTATAGTACAACAAACAGCGACAGTCATCGAGCTACTTGAAGGATACTAGCTGCAAGCATCACTCGTTCTTTTTTGATGGTGTTGTAAATGCGAACCTTCGGCCATTTTTGAATGGGAAGGCACTGAGCTAGTGTTGCTCTTGGGTTGCTTGGCACATACTACTGGTGATGAAACGCACGGTGAGTCGCAGAACACGTATGACGCACATGGCAGGAAGATCAAGAAGACGTTGCATATGGGCACGGGAAGACGACATACATGGTGCATATCACCCAGTGATGCACCAAGGATAAGCGCGAAACCGAAGTTCCCACAACAAAAGTTGGAGGTAGCGGGCTTTGTCGCGTCAGGTGGCCATATTACTCATGATACAGGTTATATAAGGAGGTTCATAGCGGCTGGTCAAAGCTCTACAGTATAAGGAAAAAAACATATTTACGGGTCGTCCTTTAGGTCGAAGACCCTATATGTCGGAAGCTTAATCTTAAATTACTTAATCATCGACGTCCACTGCAGAGTTAATGGCACAAGTGCAAATAACTTGATACTTCTTCAAGTTCTTGTCTATCACCTGGATCAAACGGATATCGACGATTAATCTGCCATTGGACTTCCAGTTCCCAGGACAAGGCTTTCTTGGTGAGGCGCTCCAACATGATGTATGTACAACACTGATAGCAAGAAGTGATTTTGAGACTTTCTCGACCCATTAGACGATACCTGTAGGTGGCCATGCATTACACATGACCTGCTAAGCGCTGATTTCCAATGGGAGTCTGAGACTGAGACTGATGTGCGCCGGTTACGGGATAACATTTGCAGTGTGCACTGGTTTCCTTCGTGGTCGAGGGACCGACTCGGACTCCGTAGTCATGCGAACCTCCAGCAAAATTTTCCCATTTGCATAAATGATCCATTGGATCATGGGTCAACAGCCGTGTGCTTCAGAAAATTGCCAGCTTATTTGATAGCATTATATTCCATGGTTTTGTGCCGAGCTATCAAATGGCATCAGTTGAGCAATTCAGTCATCATCTGGTAGGCCCGAGACAACCAGGGACAACCCAGGCTAGACAACCACTTTCCTCAGCGACGATTGCTCCACCAACCTTGGCACCGACAATCTGCCGTCGAAGGTGTATTCATGATAGGTGAGCATCTCTATGGAAATGAAGTCACGCGAGTAAACGAATCATAAATTCCTGCCGCCTGGGACCAAAAACAAACCTCTTGTCACATTTTATTGAGAAGTCGAATTCTTGCACTCGCGATGACTCGGACCGCGACTGTCTCGTCATCACTTTTTCGAGGAGGAACATCTCATACGTAGTTAAGGTGTCCAACATTCGCGTTCGCCAGCGCATATATAATGGGCCACTGAGTATGATATTGCGTTCCGGTAAGCCATGTTCCCCGCTGCATCCTTGTTGACAATTCTCCTCCTGGCTTTGTCTATCGCGGCATCGCCTGTTGAAATTCGTGACTCCCC